>NC_059438.1:10147500-10447500 GCF_021028975.2 Sphaerodactylus townsendi
AAAGGCAGCAGCCATGCGCTTTCACTTCTTCCTCCCTGTCTAATAAGGTACAGTAAGCTGAACAATGTGATGTGACATCATCAGATTTCTAATCTTTCCTCCCGCAACGCTCCACTTGATTGGATGCTGGCTGCAGAAGTGTGAAAGAACTCAGTGATGTTGCAGCCTGTGTTCTGGAGTGCCGTGCTACACAGGGCTGCTGATTTTCAATGGCAGTTACGTGTCAATAATCATGTCCAGTTCCAGCCTTAGTAGGTTTAGCTTGTGGCGTCACTCTTTCTTGGCTCAGAGTGGAATTTACATTGAATCGGCTTACCTTCTGACTTGACTTTTAACAAAAACCCTTTAAAACATTTTGAACACCCCATGATTCAGTGGCTGATTCAGGCAGCTTCCCCTTGCAACGAAGCGGAATCAAAGAGGAAAGGGGTGAGGGGCAAACTGATGCTTCTCTTAAGTAAAGTCAAACCCTCAAAAGCCAGACTGGTGGCAGCTGACTGCCAAATCACCACCAATCGTGTGGTTCAGTGGAATGGATGGAAAAGAAACAGAAAGTAGCCGTTAAAAAACAGGAGCTCTGGGGCTAACCCTTCCATGCTAGGGAGCCCCCATTTCTGTGACTCTCTCAGTTTAACCTACTTCTAAGGGTTGTTGTAAGCATAAAATAAAGGAGTAGAAACTAATGTTGCACAATGCTTTGTGTCTCCCTTGAAGAGAAAAGCAGGCTACACACACACCACCACCACCCTATATCTATTTATATCTATCTACACACACATATCTATCTGTCTGTCTGCCTGCCTTTCTACCTACATACATACCCCCCCACACACACACACTTATAAGTTGACGTGGAGAGGGTTACCTCAATGTGGAACTTTTGAAAAAATAGTGTGCCAGAATGCTTCATTTACAACCATTCCTGTTCTCAACAAAAGTAAGCCAACCTTCCCCAGGTTATAAAGCAGTAAAGAGGTAAACAGCATGAAAGGGATGTGTGGAAAGTCACCAGAAATCTTGCCTGAAATGAAAGGGGAGGGCCTTTGCCAGAGAGGTGTAGTGGTTAAGAGCAGGTGCACTCTAATCTGGAGAACTGGGCTTGATTCTCCACTCCTTCACATGAGTGGCAGAGTCTTGTCTGGTGAACCAGATGTGTTTCCCCACTCCTTCATTCCTGTTCAGTGACCTTGGGCTAGTCACAGTTCTTCGGAACTCTGTCAGCCCCACCTACCTCACAAGGTGTCTGTTGTAGAGAAAGGAAGGGAGATAATTTGAAAGTCATCTTGAGTCTCCTCACAGTAGAAAAAAGCGGGATATAAATCAAACTCTTCTTCTTCCATTTGCGGTCTGTGTGAAATGGGGCTTGCCCATCTTTGGCTCCAAGTGCTATAAACTCCCTCCAGGGAGTGAAGTTCCTGACCAATTCAGCCTCTGGCCACATCATGAAATGCTGAAACCCACACTGAAACTTTTTACCTGGCTTGATCGCCTGCATCACGGCACGGCATGACTTTAGTACAGCTTCGTAGATGGCCCTCTGGTCCGGAGTGAACTTTCCATTGGATGGAAAGGTACAGGTGATATCCGAGCCATAACAGTGGTATTCACCTCCCATGTCAAATAAGCTGTGAAAGAGAGATAAAAGTGGCATCCATGAGAAGAAGAAGAAGAAGAAGAAGAAGAAGAAGAAGAAGAAGAAGAATCCCACCCCCCCCCCCCCCCACCCCCCCCCCCCCCCACCCCCCCCCCCCCCCACCCCCCCCCCCCCCCACCCCCCCCCCCCCCCACCCCCCCCCCCCCCCACCCCCCCCCCCCCCCACCCCCCCCCCCCCCCACCCCCCCCCCCCCCCACCCCCCCCCCCCCCCACCCCCCCCCCCCCCCACCCCCCCCCCCCCCCACCCCCCCCCCCCCCCACCCCCCCCCCCCCCCACCCCCCCCCCCCCCCACCCCCCCCCCCCCCCACCCCCCCCCCCCCCCACCCCCCCCCCCCCCCACCCCCCCCCCCCCCCACCCCCCCCCCCCCCCACCCCCCCCCCCCCCCACCCCCCCCCCCCCCCACCCCCCCCCCCCCCCACCCCCCCCCCCCCCCACCCCCCCCCCCCCCCACCCCCCCCCCCCCCCACCCCCCCCCCCCCCCACCCCCCCCCCCCCCCACCCCCCCCCCCCCCCACCCCCCCCCCCCCCCACCCCCCCCCCCCCCCACCCCCCCCCCCCCCCACCCCCCCCCCCCCCCACCCCCCCCCCCCCCCACCCCCCCCCCCCCCCACCCCCCCCCCCCCCCACCCCCCCCCCCCCCCACCCCCCCCCCCCCCCACCCCCCCCCCCCCCCACCCCCCCCCCCCCCCACCCCCCCCCCCCCCCACCCCCCCCCCCCCCCACCCCCCCCCCCCCCCACCCCCCCCCCCCCCCACCCCCCCCCCCCCCCACCCCCCCCCCCCCCCACCCCCCCCCCCCCCCACCCCCCCCCCCCCCCACCCCCCCCCCCCCCCACCCCCCCCCCCCCCCACCCCCCCCCCCCCCCACCCCCCCCCCCCCCCACCCCCCCCCCCCCCCACCCCCCCCCCCCCCCACCCCCCCCCCCCCCCACCCCCCCCCCCCCCCACCCCCCCCCCCCCCCACCCCCCCCCCCCCCCACCCCCCCCCCCCCCCACCCCCCCCCCCCCCCACCCCCCCCCCCCCCCACCCCCCCCCCCCCCCACCCCCCCCCCCCCCCACCCCCCCCCCCCCCCACCCCCCCCCCCCCCCACCCCCCCCCCCCCCCACCCCCCCCCCCCCCCACCCCCCCCCCCCCCCACCCCCCCCCCCCCCCACCCCCCCCCCCCCCCACCCCCCCCCCCCCCCACCCCCCCCCCCCCCCACCCCCCCCCCCCCCCACCCCCCCCCCCCCCCACCCCCCCCCCCCCCCACCCCCCCCCCCCCCCACCCCCCCCCCCCCCCACCCCCCCCCCCCCCCACCCCCCCCCCCCCCCACCCCCCCCCCCCCCCACCCCCCCCCCCCCCCACCCCCCCCCCCCCCCACCCCCCCCCCCCCCCACCCCCCCCCCCCCCCACCCCCCCCCCCCCCCACCCCCCCCCCCCCCCACCCCCCCCCCCCCCCACCCCCCCCCCCCCCCACCCCCCCCCCCCCCCACCCCCCCCCCCCCCCACCCCCCCCCCCCCCCACCCCCCCCCCCCCCCACCCCCCCCCCCCCCCACCCCCCCCCCCCCCCACCCCCCCCCCCCCCCACCCCCCCCCCCCCCCACCCCCCCCCCCCCCCACCCCCCCCCCCCCCCACCCCCCCCCCCCCCCACCCCCCCCCCCCCCCACCCCCCCCCCCCCCCACCCCCCCCCCCCCCCACCCCCCCCCCCCCCCACCCCCCCCCCCCCCCACCCCCCCCCCCCCCCACCCCCCCCCCCCCCCACCCCCCCCCCCCCCCACCCCCCCCCCCCCCCACCCCCCCCCCCCCCCACCCCCCCCCCCCCCCACCCCCCCCCCCCCCCACCCCCCCCCCCCCCCACCCCCCCCCCCCCCCACCCCCCCCCCCCCCCACCCCCCCCCCCCCCCACCCCCCCCCCCCCCCACCCCCCCCCCCCCCCACCCCCCCCCCCCCCCACCCCCCCCCCCCCCCACCCCCCCCCCCCCCCACCCCCCCCCCCCCCCACCCCCCCCCCCCCCCACCCCCCCCCCCCCCCACCCCCCCCCCCCCCCACCCCCCCCCCCCCCCACCCCCCCCCCCCCCCACCCCCCCCCCCCCCCACCCCCCCCCCCCCCCACCCCCCCCCCCCCCCACCCCCCCCCCCCCCCACCCCCCCCCCCCCCCACCCCCCCCCCCCCCCACCCCCCCCCCCCCCCACCCCCCCCCCCCCCCACCCCCCCCCCCCCCCACCCCCCCCCCCCCCCACCCCCCCCCCCCCCCACCCCCCCCCCCCCCCACCCCCCCCCCCCCCCACCCCCCCCCCCCCCCACCCCCCCCCCCCCCCACCCCCCCCCCCCCCCACCCCCCCCCCCCCCCACCCCCCCCCCCCCCCACCCCCCCCCCCCCCCACCCCCCCCCCCCCCCACCCCCCCCCCCCCCCACCCCCCCCCCCCCCCACCCCCCCCCCCCCCCACCCCCCCCCCCCCCCACCCCCCCCCCCCCCCACCCCCCCCCCCCCCCACCCCCCCCCCCCCCCACCCCCCCCCCCCCCCACCCCCCCCCCCCCCCACCCCCCCCCCCCCCCACCCCCCCCCCCCCCCACCCCCCCCCCCCCCCACCCCCCCCCCCCCCCACCCCCCCCCCCCCCCACCCCCCCCCCCCCCCACCCCCCCCCCCCCCCACCCCCCCCCCCCCCCACCCCCCCCCCCCCCCACCCCCCCCCCCCCCCACCCCCCCCCCCCCCCACCCCCCCCCCCCCCCACCCCCCCCCCCCCCCACCCCCCCCCCCCCCCACCCCCCCCCCCCCCCACCCCCCCCCCCCCCCACCCCCCCCCCCCCCCACCCCCCCCCCCCCCCACCCCCCCCCCCCCCCACCCCCCCCCCCCCCCACCCCCCCCCCCCCCCACCCCCCCCCCCCCCCACCCCCCCCCCCCCCCACCCCCCCCCCCCCCCACCCCCCCCCCCCCCCACCCCCCCCCCCCCCCACCCCCCCCCCCCCCCACCCCCCCCCCCCCCCACCCCCCCCCCCCCCCACCCCCCCCCCCCCCCACCCCCCCCCCCCCCCACCCCCCCCCCCCCCCACCCCCCCCCCCCCCCACCCCCCCCCCCCCCCACCCCCCCCCCCCCCCACCCCCCCCCCCCCCCACCCCCCCCCCCCCCCACCCCCCCCCCCCCCCACCCCCCCCCCCCCCCACCCCCCCCCCCCCCCACCCCCCCCCCCCCCCACCCCCCCCCCCCCCCACCCCCCCCCCCCCCCACCCCCCCCCCCCCCCACCCCCCCCCCCCCCCACCCCCCCCCCCCCCCACCCCCCCCCCCCCCCACCCCCCCCCCCCCCCACCCCCCCCCCCCCCCACCCCCCCCCCCCCCCACCCCCCCCCCCCCCCACCCCCCCCCCCCCCCACCCCCCCCCCCCCCCACCCCCCCCCCCCCCCACCCCCCCCCCCCCCCACCCCCCCCCCCCCCCACCCCCCCCCCCCCCCACCCCCCCCCCCCCCCACCCCCCCCCCCCCCCACCCCCCCCCCCCCCCACCCCCCCCCCCCCCCACCCCCCCCCCCCCCCACCCCCCCCCCCCCCCACCCCCCCCCCCCCCCACCCCCCCCCCCCCCCACCCCCCCCCCCCCCCACCCCCCCCCCCCCCCACCCCCCCCCCCCCCCACCCCCCCCCCCCCCCACCCCCCCCCCCCCCCACCCCCCCCCCCCCCCACCCCCCCCCCCCCCCACCCCCCCCCCCCCCCACCCCCCCCCCCCCCCACCCCCCCCCCCCCCCACCCCCCCCCCCCCCCACCCCCCCCCCCCCCCACCCCCCCCCCCCCCCACCCCCCCCCCCCCCCACCCCCCCCCCCCCCCACCCCCCCCCCCCCCCACCCCCCCCCCCCCCCACCCCCCCCCCCCCCCACCCCCCCCCCCCCCCACCCCCCCCCCCCCCCACCCCCCCCCCCCCCCACCCCCCCCCCCCCCCACCCCCCCCCCCCCCCACCCCCCCCCCCCCCCACCCCCCCCCCCCCCCACCCCCCCCCCCCCCCACCCCCCCCCCCCCCCACCCCCCCCCCCCCCCACCCCCCCCCCCCCCCACCCCCCCCCCCCCCCACCCCCCCCCCCCCCCACCCCCCCCCCCCCCCACCCCCCCCCCCCCCCACCCCCCCCCCCCCCCACCCCCCCCCCCCCCCACCCCCCCCCCCCCCCACCCCCCCCCCCCCCCACCCCCCCCCCCCCCCACCCCCCCCCCCCCCCACCCCCCCCCCCCCCCACCCCCCCCCCCCCCCACCCCCCCCCCCCCCCACCCCCCCCCCCCCCCACCCCCCCCCCCCCCCACCCCCCCCCCCCCCCACCCCCCCCCCCCCCCACCCCCCCCCCCCCCCACCCCCCCCCCCCCCCACCCCCCCCCCCCCCCACCCCCCCCCCCCCCCACCCCCCCCCCCCCCCACCCCCCCCCCCCCCCACCCCCCCCCCCCCCCACCCCCCCCCCCCCCCACCCCCCCCCCCCCCCACCCCCCCCCCCCCCCACCCCCCCCCCCCCCCACCCCCCCCCCCCCCCACCCCCCCCCCCCCCCACCCCCCCCCCCCCCCACCCCCCCCCCCCCCCACCCCCCCCCCCCCCCACCCCCCCCCCCCCCCACCCCCCCCCCCCCCCACCCCCCCCCCCCCCCACCCCCCCCCCCCCCCACCCCCCCCCCCCCCCACCCCCCCCCCCCCCCACCCCCCCCCCCCCCCACCCCCCCCCCCCCCCACCCCCCCCCCCCCCCACCCCCCCCCCCCCCCACCCCCCCCCCCCCCCACCCCCCCCCCCCCCCACCCCCCCCCCCCCCCACCCCCCCCCCCCCCCACCCCCCCCCCCCCCCACCCCCCCCCCCCCCCACCCCCCCCCCCCCCCACCCCCCCCCCCCCCCACCCCCCCCCCCCCCCACCCCCCCCCCCCCCCACCCCCCCCCCCCCCCACCCCCCCCCCCCCCCACCCCCCCCCCCCCCCACCCCCCCCCCCCCCCACCCCCCCCCCCCCCCACCCCCCCCCCCCCCCACCCCCCCCCCCCCCCACCCCCCCCCCCCCCCACCCCCCCCCCCCCCCACCCCCCCCCCCCCCCACCCAGAATCAAACCCGGTTCTCCAGATTAGAGTGCACCTGCTCTTAACCACTACCCCACACTGGCTGTTAATGTCTTTTTAGTTGTTCACTGCCTTAAGGGTTCTAATTGGGTCAAAACTCAAGATAACTTGGTTTTAAAATTTAGAAAATCAGGGTAGATGTTCACATGGTGGAATAAACTCAAGCCCCTGTACCAATTAGACATCCAGATGCCAGCTCAGTTTCCAGCCACTCAACATCTGGAGTTTCTATCGAGTCAGACCCTTTGGTCTTGCCAGATCACCACAGCCCTTCACTGTCTGACAGCTGCTCTCTGGGGTCTCAGGCAGAGAAAAGCAGTTTTCAGAACCTGCTGACAGAACATCCCTCACTGGGCCATTCTAGGGAATGCTCTGCTGGCACCTGAGAACATCACTCACAGTCCACCTGCTCATCTTACAACAGGATACCTGTCATCATCTGCCAACAATGCCCTTCTATGGTCTACAGAGGACAAACAGGCCAGTCTCTACATAGTAAACGGGGACACGTCAAGTATGAAAAATGCCAGGGTCAGTCTCTCAGGGCACTCTGCTGACGTCACTATGTTTCAGCATCTGGCTTCCAAAAGAGGTTAGAGGTTCCCAATAGGAAACTGGTTAGCCTATCTGATTGTATTGACTTAATGGAGATTGTGCAGTGTTAAGCTAGTAAGGCGTGGCTCAAACTGACCAACAATTAGAGTTCCAAGTCACCTTCTTATTTTGTGTACATTTGGGCTTCGCCAGAGGTCTACTGCTGCTTTATGTATTTCTGAGCTTTTTAAATTTTTGGTCCAAGTATGTATATACATCTGTCATCTGGGATTCATACTTTAGCAGCAGTGGCGTAGGAGGTTAAGAGCTTGTGTATCTAATCTGGAGGAACCGGGTTTGATTCCCAGCTCTGCCGCCTGAGCTGTGGAGGCTTATCTGGGGAGTTCAGATTAGCCTGTACACTCCCACACATGCCAGCTGGGTGACCTTGGGCTAGTCACAGCTTCTTGGAGCTCTCTCAGCCCCACCCACCTCACAGGGTGTTTGTTGTGAGGGGGGAAGGGCAAGGAGATTGTAAGCCCCTTTGAGTCTCCTGCAGGAGAGAAAGGGGGGATATAAATCCAAAACTCTTCTTCTTCTTTGTTTCTATGAGCAGTATATATATATATGTGTGTGTATGTATATACATATACATACACACACATATATACATACATATTCATATATATATACACACACACACATATATATATACACACACACATATATACATATACATATATACATGGTATATAGAAATGTATACCCATACATAGACAGACACACACACACACACGTCTGTATGCACCAAAATGGCTAACAGGTTGATATTATCAAAGGGTGTTTTTTTCCTTTTAAACATTCCCAAGGACTTTCAGCTGCCACCCTAGAAGTGCCAGTTCTTTCAGCCACTTCCCTTTGGATATCTGTGCAGCAGCTCCGGAACGTGGCTGGAATATTTTGTTCTAAGTGTGCTGATCAAACAAGTGACAATTTAAAAAAAACAGGTGAAAAGTCAGCCTTTTGAGTTTTGACTTCTACTGTAAATAGCATCCTGTATGCCAAGGGTCTTGGCCTCCCTCTTTTTGAGGTGACTCAGAGCCAGCATCTGGCTGTGTGCCAAGCAACTCAGTTCATGGCAAAAGGCCTCCAAAGTTTTCTCTTCGGTCTAACTCAAGATACCTTAGCTCTGTGTCAGATCCCAAGTGGATCCGGCAGCCCAAATGCTCATATCATGAGTTTACCAAGTATAGAAAGCAGACGGGTGAGGACCAACTGCTGTTCCCAGTGACGCACAAGCCCCCCATAGAAAGCCAGCCGTACAGTTCCCAAGGGGATGCGGCCTTGTCTGATGACTCGGGAACAGAGCGTCTGCCTCCTCCGCAAAACCTTGGGGTGGCTTCAGATCAATGCAGAAGCCACCAAAGGTTTGTGTCGCCCTAAAACCAGCCAGCTCTTTAGCTCTGGAATTCCTAAAACAAGTTCCGTTGAAGAATGACTCCTTTGCTGCAAGACCTCAAAAAGTAAAGGCTCTGAGAGGCCGAGGAATCACGATGAGAGGATGTTGCCTACTGCATCCTTGCCTAATCCGCTATTCTGGTCTATATTCTGATGAAGAGCACATTACCCTGCAGCTATAAGCAATTGCTCCCAATGCGGAGGTGCAACAGACATTGATGCAAGCAGAGGAGGTTGCCTTAGCATCTCTGCATGAGTTGCTGCCCTGGTCCAGCTGCCTTTCAAACAGGAGGCATGCCCAGATCAGTGGATTTATGCAGAAGCACAATATATGGCTCCCTCAAGAAAAAAAGAGTAATTTTTATTTGCACACAACCAGGTTCTAAAAAGCAGCCAAACTCAGGTTGTCAGCAGAGCTTCGACTGCAGATGACCACTCTGCCCTACAGCCATAAAGGTCAAGTTCAAGTTAAGAACAGGAGTTTGGATTTATATCCCACCTTTCTTTCCTGTATCAGGGGACTCAAGGTGACCAACAAACTCCTTTTCCCTTCCTCTCCCCACAACAGATCCCTTGTGAAGTGTGTGTGTGTGACCGGGGGGCAGGCGGGGGGCAGGCGGGCTGAGAGACTTCTGAGAGAACTGTGACTAGCCCAAGAGCACCCAGAAGGCTTCATGTGTAGGAGTGGAAAACAAATCCAGATCACCAGATTAGAGCCTGCTGCTCAGATGGAGGAGTGGGGAATCAAACCGGTTCTCCAGATTAGAGCCCACCTGCCCTTAACCAGTGTTCTACTCTGGGCAAATGCATAAAGCAACTGTAACCCTATGAAAACTTCTCTTAACTCCTCTGGCTGTTTCTCATTGGATTGAGGTGGCCACTCAGCAGTGGGTCCCTCACTGCAGCTTTTCAGTTATGGAGGTCACCTGAGGTTTTAAGAGCTAAAGAAACACAAATGTGATTCTGGGGTCATTTCAGCATTCCCAAACCCATTAAAAAACACAACAAAACCATTCTGCTTCTCCTCTCCCAGGGACTTTCCAAGACAAGGTGTCCTTCAAAAAAAAAAAATTAAAGGTCTTGTCAGCTTTGAAGTACCCACACTACCCACGGCATCCCTGCATCACTCATTCCTGGCTATGCTTTTTGGTGAAATTCATCTGTGGACAATTAATTTGGAGGGGGTCACTGTAACAGCAGTGCATGGATCAGTCAGCCATACCCGAGGCCAGGAATAAGGTACAACTGCTCCCCTTCTGAGCTACTGCTCTGCCCTAAGCTTGGTCACTAAATGAAAACCCAAGTGCAGTGACTCATGCAGAGATGCTATGGAAGGAATCTTGGCAAATGAAGGCTCAGTACTGCACGGAAACAAAACCAATTAATAAAAATCCACCATATACTTTTTTTTAAAAAAAATCCAATATATGTTTTTGCAGACTGGAGTTCCTGTCTATGGAGTCTTTGCTTGCATCTGCTGAAATGGGCCCCACTAAAACTGCCACTCAGAATAAAATCTCATCAAGCCTTTTAAGGTGTCACAATTCCTATTTTTGCTGCAATAACCCCACACCCCTACTTCTCTGGAACCACTAATTTATTTTAAGCTACTAATTAAAATTGGCAGCAGTTTCTGGACCTCTTTTTAAAGGCCAAAAGCAGAGTGGTAATCAAGCCCAGATGTTCACACAGCCCGGAGAACTGCGGCCTGGATACCTCGCCTGTCAGTGGCATCCCTTCTTTGTGGGGCTAGGGGCGTCCCACTCGAGTGGCTTTTTATAGCAGTGTTTCCTAACCTGTGGGTCAGGACCCAAAAGTGGGTTGGGGAGCCTCCGTAAGTGGGTCGTGGGCCAGTCCAATGGCCCAGTGGAGGCTCCTGCCCTTTATGTCCTTTCTCAACTTCTCATCTCCCCCTCCTGTGGAAGTGATGGAGTCCCGCATAGGTGTCAAACTCGCAGCCCTCCAGATGTTATGGACTACAGTTCCCATCATTCCCTGCCAGCATCATGCTGGCAGGGGATGATGGGAACTGTAGTCCAAAACATCTGCAGAGGCGCGAGTTTGACACCTGTGGAGTAGGGGATTCATCTGGCAACTACTAATTTCACTGTAGTGGCTGAAAGAAACAAGGTGAGGGGATGTTGAAGAATTGGAGGGAGCTGCTCAGCAGGCCATAGAAAAAACAAAGGGGGATAGAGCAGTGGTGGCTAACCTATGGCACTCCAGATGTTCATGAACTACAATTCCCATCAGCCCCTGCCAGCATGGCCAATTGGGGCTGATGGGAATTGTACTCCATGAACATCTGGAGTGCCATAGGTTCGCCATCATGGGGATAGAGTGAGCTTGTGGGCTCTGGCTCAGAACTGTTCCTTCCACAACCCAACCTCTTGCCCGGCTCCCTGCACTGCTTCACTGCCCTATACCTGCTGTGGGAGACACATTGCACCAAAGCCCCTGCTGCCAACCTTTCCACAGCCCCCTGCTATCTCCTCAATTGAGTGCCATCCAGATGTGTTTCTGCACCCCTACATTCCTGCTGGGTGACCTTGGGCTAGTCACAGTTCTCTCAGGACTCTCTCAGCCCCACCTACTTCTCAAGGTATCTGTTGTGGGCAGAGGAAGGAAAAGGAGCTTGTAAGCCACCCTGAGTCTCCTTACAGGAGAGAAAGGTGGGGTATAAATCCAAACGCTTCTTATTATCCAAACTCTGGCCCAGCTGGCAAAGGAGGACATGAACTCCCACTTGCTTGGGGTTCATCGTGGGGGCGGCGGCAACCTTTGTGTGATGTTTGTTGGGTTCTCAGAAAAAGAAGAAGAGTTTGGATTAAACCCCCACTTTCTCAATCATAAGACGTTTCAAAACGATTCCCAAACTCCTTCCCTTCCCTCAACCCACAGCAGACACCTTGATAGGTAGGTGGGGCTGAGAGTTCTGAAAGAACTGTGACAGTCCAAGGTCACTCAGCAGGCTTCACATGGAGGAGTGGGGAAATCAAACCCAGTTCTCTGGATTGGAATCCACAGCTCTTAACCACTGCACCACGCTATGGAAAACAGAATGTGAGAGTGGTTTGCCCCAGGCACAAAAAACGCCACGGGCCAATTCTGGATGGGTAAATTTGGACTTGTGGGTCACCGTACTAAAACGATTGGGAACCACTGTCATACAGGATGAGACCAGTGTAATTTGCATTTGGGGGGCCATCAGCACAGCTATTGGGTGGGGGGGTGCCCAGCAGGCGGAGTCGCTGTGGCCTGGGATTAGTCTTCTGTCTCAAAGGTGAAAGCAACTTCTTTTGGTGCCTTGGGGGATGTGAGCAACCTGATACTAAAGGGAAGCTACTTAGGAAAGTGTAGCGCCTGAGCAGAGATGCTGGGAATAGTTCCTCACCCTGCCCTATCTTGGAATGCAATATCCCCTGAGGCCACAGGCTTGCCTGGGGCTCTGTTCTCCTAGCTGCCTTTCTAAAGGGACAGGAAAAGTTACTAGTGGACAGCCAACCCACAGGCTCTTTCTGGGTCCTGGATGGTACTATTTTGCAGTAGCATTTAACAGGTCATACGATCAACCCCAAACTTTAAGAGTTTGGATTTATACCCCACCTTTCTCTCCTGTAAGGAGACTCAAGGTGGCTTACAAACTCCTTTCCTTTCCTCTCCCCACAACAGACACCTTGTGAGGTAAGTGAGGCTGAGTTCTGAAGAACTGTGACAAGCCCAAGGTCACCCAGCAGGAATGTAGGAGTGTGGAAACACATCTGGTTCACCAGTTAAGCCTCTGCCAGACAGGTGGAGGAGTGGGGAATCAAGTCCGGTTCTCCAGATTAGAATCCACCTGCTCTTAACTACGACACCACCCTTTCTCCCCAGATCCGGCTTGCTCCTCCACCAAGGAGAGGCAATTTTCTATAGCTTTCCTACCTGTGTAATTGCATTCAGTATGTGCCTACAAACCCTGAGTTTCTCTGGTGGACGCAACGGAATGGTGATGCTGAGCAAACCTGATGGGAACTATAGAAGCCAACTTCCTCCTCAAATGGTGGCAGATGCAGCCAAGCGAGCTTCTGGGTGGGCCCCAGTCTTCTGGGTCCTCTTCTGAGACCTGCAAGGCTAATCCTTAAGGAAGAAACACCCCCAGATAGCTTGTATCACTTGGTTTTTCTCTTGCCCATCCTCCAGGAAGACGGTGAGCTTCCACAGATCCAGCGGTAAGATCCTTCCTCCCCAACACAGGAAGCTCAGCTGGAGGAACCAATCTGCAGGTTCCTACAAAGAACTAGCCAAGATTATGACACTGAAAATGGTCTAACAACCCCATCGAAAGGGCTGGACATCCAGACGCAGCGCTGCAGCTGCTCCATCCCACTGTTTCCAAGAAAGGGGGCTTTCCAGTGGCACGGGGAGGCGGACAGCACAAAAAAGAATCCCTACCACCTAAAAGCCCCCATTGGGCTTAGTGAACTTATATGCCACTGAAAATGTCGTTGTATGCATTCCTTGTGTGCATGTTGAGTTGTTTTATGCAACACCTTTCTAAGTTGTCTTCAGTTTGTTAAGTCAAGAGGCCTGTTTAGGAAAACCCAGCCATAGAATGATAAAGGTGTTGTGGGTTTTTCGGGTTGTATGGCCGTGTTCCAGCAGGATTTTCTGCTGATGCGGGCGAAACGTCAGGAGAAAATCCTACTGGAACACGGCCATACAACCTGGAAAACCCCCAACACCCTAGTGATACCGGCCATGAAAGCCTTTGACAATACAATAGAATGAAAGTTTGGAACTTTATGAGGAGAAGCCAAGCAATGGAAGGCCTTTGCTTTGCAACCCGTAACCTTTGCTTAGGGTGAGAAGGTTTTAAAGGTCCTGATGGAATGTGGCTAATCCGGTATGAGCAGAAACCCGGGCCAATTAGGAAAGGAGGCTTTTGAATCAGTTCACGGAGTTCGTTTTAAGGTTCCCCCTATTAACTGGAAAACCCGAAGGAAAAGAAGCCACCCACGTAATCCGGGGAAACGTTAGTGCCTTTGAACCCGACCCTGTGTGGCATTTTGCATTTGGATCGAGCCCTTAAATAAGGGACATCTGTAACGCAATCCTGCAAATATTTACTTGGCTGTAAATGCCACTGAACTCAAAAGAACTTAGGTACATAAAGGGCTGCAGAATCTATACATTTTATGTGCTAGTTTTTATCTGTCCCTTCTTACATGGAACAAAGGGGGGTATGCATTGTTCCTCCCTCCATTTTATCCTAACCCACCTGTCAGGTAGGTTAGCACAAGAAAGAGAAGGGGGCGGGGGAAGGGCTAACATCACCCATCTAGCTTCCATGCCAGATTGGGGATCTGAACCTTATATCTCGGCTCCTAATGAACCCGTGGTGGTGAACCTATGGCACTCCAGATGTTCATGGCCAATTGGCCATGCTGACAGGGACTGATGGAAATTGTCCACGAACATCTGGAGTGCCATAGGTTCGCCCACCACTAACCCATTATACCACAATAGCAATTAATCCAGATCATGTCAACTCTTCTTCTGAAGTGAATGTAGAAAGTAAATTTACAACAGAAGGTTCTATGCATGTTTGTCAGATACTGGACCCTCCCCACCCAAATGTCCACAGCATGTAGCAATCCATTGTGGGCAAGCAAATGGTCAGATCCACCAAAAGTGTGGCCAGGCAGGCCAGCCTTCGGAGTCATCTCAGAGATAAGGCAAAAAGCTTTGCCAACATATCAGGAAAAAAAAGCAAAATCCCTCCAGAAGGGCATAGGCCAATGCCAGAACCTAAGAAAAGCCATGCAAATAAGTAAATATATTTTTTAAAAAGTTTTCTAAAATTGGGAACGACGTGTAATTTATGCTTTTTATCAATAACAGGTGAGGCAATTTTTAGGAAGGCACCCAAAATCCAGTTCCTTGAAAAATAGTGCTAGCCTCTCGCTTCCTGATGCAACACTGCCCCCTTTGGGTCAAAAATAATGCTAGCATGGGATATTTTAAATTCACTGTTCTCCGGAGGTCTGTGTGCAGATGCCCTGTTTTCAGATCTTCCTGGCCAGCTGTGCATCTGGACCATATGCACACGGGCCAGAGAGAATGGACCAAAAGAATAACATTGCTACCATGTAGGCCAAGAGAGCCTCGAGATAAACAGAGGTCCGTATCACTGAAATGTTTTTGCTGTTGCTAAATTAAATGGGAAGGGCTGTGGCCCAATAGTGGAACACCAACCTTCAGCCAAAGGTGTGACCAAGGAGTGCCTTTCGCTTGGCAGGAGGATGCAAGAGGGATGGTTCACTAGGCCACCATTAATGGTGGGAGGGACGGTGCCCCCGACCACCGTGTGTGGAAGGGATGATGCCCCAGGACACCAGCACTTTCCCCAGTGGCCTTAATGGCCAATCCACCCCTGCGGATGGGGGCAGAAGTGCCTGGGAGCTGTGACATTATGATTCTTTTGAGTTCCTTGCCAAGAGCACACAGAATCCCACCTATGTTGCAACGGCATCAGCTCTGACCCAGTAGTCCCTTCTGTAGGAGTGGCATCGGATCAGCTTGCCAGAACATTAGAGACATTACTTGGGGAGAGCACGGTATCAGCAGAGAAATAGTTGACAAACCTCACCAGCCATGTTACTGTCAATGACTCCTGCATATCTAACCCTCGCTGAAATCTGCACAGGGCAGCAGCGGACACTTCTTATTGCATCTCAAAGCATCGTTTTTCTGTGCCCGGTGCAAGCATGTAATACAGCTCCCTCTCCCCTGTCATTTCATGAGTTATGAAACACCAGCATGATTTAGAGGTTGGAAGTTCTGGGGGAGACAGGCTCAGAAAGTAGATATGGGGGGGGGCAGGTGGTCGGGTCCCCGGACGCTCTCTTGTTGGGTTCCTCAGGGCTTGGTCCTGTCTCCTACGTTATTCAACATCTGTATGAAGCCGCTGAGGAGGTCATCAGAGGATTTGGCGTGAGATGTCACCAATATGCCGATGACACCCAGCTGTTCCTCTCGGTTCCATCTGAATCAAGTGAGGCTGCCCGAGTGCTAGACTGTTGCCTGGCAGCTGTCATATAGATTGGATGAGGGTCAATACATTGAAACTGAATCCCAATAAGACAGAGGCGTTCTGTGTGCTGAGCTCCCAAGTCCAGGGAATCGAGGGACACCTGGTGCTGGAAGGGGTGATGCTATCTCAGAAAGACCGTGTGCTGAGGTCATCCTGGATGGGGCGCTGTCTCTGGAAGCCCAGGTGGCAGCAGTGACCAGGAGGGCCCATCAGCATTTCTGTCTGGTGCACCAGCCCCACTTTTTCTTGGATTAGGATGACATGGCTGTAGTTATCCATGGTCTGGTAACTGCCAGATTGGACGGGGCTGCCTTCGAGGACAGTCCGGAAGCTCAAGCTGGTGCAGAATACAGCAGCATATCTCCTGACCACTGGGCTCACATCACCCCTATTCTGAAGAGGCTTCCAATGCACTACCGGGCTCAATTCAAAGGGCTGGTGTTAACCTAAAAAGCTCTATACTGCTTCGGTCCTGGGTACCTGGGAGAATGCATCCGCCCATATATTCCTGCCAGGCACTGAGATCAGAGGGGCAGGCCCGCCTGGCTGTCCTGCCCCCATTAGGAGTAAAGGAGGGTGAGGGCAGCCCGCAGGGCCTTCTCCACATTGGCCCCTTACTCTGTGGATTGCCCTCTCTTGGAGTTTTGGCACCTGGCAAAGACTGTCCTCTTTACCCAGGCTTTTGGCTGACACCGCCCCCCCCTTGCTGGGAGCGCCCGCTCAAGAAATCGCTATGCCTCTCTTTTTTTGTGAGTGGGTGGGGTGTGTATGGGACATTTTGATTTTGTCTCTGTTTTTAGAATGGGATTTTACTGCGTTTTTAGAATGGTGTTTTTAGAATGGGGTCTTTAGAGTGGTGTTTTATTGTGTTTTATTGTATTTTTGCTGTCATGATTTTAATGTTGCATGTTTTATTATAACACACACACACACACACACACACACACCGACTGTGGTAAAAGGCAGGTAATAAATATAAATAGAAGAATAGATCTCCACTCCAACCATAACTAGAATAGATCTCCACTCCAACTATAACAGTTGACAGGTGACAAAGAGAGAGAGGGAGAGAGATACACACTCTCTCAATTTATCCTCCCTCACAGGGTTGCTGTGAACATAACAATGAAAAAACAAACACTGTCCCGAGCTAACTGGAGGAAGGGTAGAAAAACACTCTAGATTAGGGGTGGCCAACCTATAATGCTCCAGATGTTCATGGACTACAATTCCCATCAGCCCCTGCCAGCATGGTCAATTGGCTGGGAATTGTAGTTCGTGAACAACTGGGGCACTGTAGGTTGGCCGCCCCTGCCTTAGATGGATAAGCAGACAAAGGAAAAATGCCACATTTATTTCTGAAATGTCCTGTCTAGGCTGTTATAAGGATGATGGGCCTGAAAGCTCCCCCCACCCCAGTGTTCTACTCCATCCAAGATCAGACCCTTCCAACACCTCAAAAGATTCAGCTCTTGGAAGCCTGTCAGACTCCCCGGATCCATCAGGTTAGCAGAGACGTTGGAGGGCTGTCGTCTGCCTGCCGTTGGGAAGCTTTTGCTGATCAACGCAAAGCAGTTCGACACTCCGAGAGCCCCGTCAGAACGTTAAAAAGGAAACAATGGCTCAGAACATGAAGTGTTTGTGTTTACCGAGCGGCGCAATGTAGCGGAGCCAGACCCCAAACAATTATTGTGTATTTACTTGGCGAGTATATACAAATGTTATTTTAAAAAGGAGATTATGTGCTGCAGGCTAGAAAACCTGCCAAACTTTGCCTGCTAACTCAATGCAGGATTTCCCCCAGAGTGTGTTTATCAAAAGCAATAAGAGGAGAGTGTTATGGTCCAAAGGCAGCGATTCTCTTTCTGAGAAGAGCCGGGCTTCAAGTTTGGTGCAAAGCAGTCGGGATGTGCGGAAAACAGCTTTTTCCAGGGTGGGGGCGGGGGGGGGGGAGAAAATTCACTTGCTCAGCTTCAGATGTTGGAGAAACCCTGCGGAACATTTAAAAGAAAAGCCCAAATAAAAGGGCCCGAGTCAGCCGAAAACAAACAGAATTGAGCAACGCTTGATGAACAACGTGAAGTGCCTCACATTATTTCACGGGGCAGAGCAAGGGGGGGGTGGGGGGTTACCCACTGTGCAAGAACAGAGGAAAGCTCTCTGCGTTCTGCCTCGTGTTGGAGCTGAACCACTGCAGCATATGCCCAAATCAGAGATGCCCTTCCCAGAGGAGAGGAAGCAGCCGGTAATGCTGGATCAAACCATGACTGCCACCAGAGCTAAGAGCAAAATGGTGTTAAAGTGGCATTAGGAGGACAAATAAGGTCCTGAATTCTGTCAGCAGTGCTGAGAGATGAGGGACTGCACTCATAATTTAGCTGTAAAAATTCTGCTTCAAAATATTTTTACCACACAGGGCCAATCCCAGGACTTGACAGGCCCTGGACAGCAAGTGACCAGGTTTCTTTCCTCTGCTTGCCACTTACACCTCCCTGCCCAGCCATTCATCCTTCCTGTACCCACTTGCTCACTTTCCAGTCCTCCCGGGGCTTGCACAACCTTCCCTGACTGTGCTGGGTTGTGTGCATAGCTGAAAGTGTGGGTAATGGGAGGACTCACAACAAGCAGATGGGAGGCAGGGGAGGTGAGCAGGTGGGGGTAGTGGCAGTGGGTCCCGTCAGAAGACCTGAGCCTTGGCATCTGCCCAACCTGGCCATAGGCAGATACTGCCCCTATTGCCACATCATTTAAATGTGTGGCTAGCTCTCTGGCTAGGAGCAGCAGTGGCGTAGTGGTTAAGAGCAGGTGCGTTCTGATCTGGAGGAACCGGGTTTGATTCCCCGCTCTGCCACTTGAGCTGTGGAGGCTTATCTGGGTTTGAATTCAGGTTAGCCTGTGCACTCCAACACATGCCAGCTGGGTGACCTTGGGATAGTCACAGCTTTTCGGAGCTCTCTCAGCCCCACCCACCTCACAGGGTGTTTGTTGTGGGGGAGAAAAGGAAAGGAGATTGTAAGCCCTTTTGAGCCTCCTACAGGAGAGAAAAGGGGGATATAAATCCAAACTCTCCTCCTCCTCCTCCTCCTCTCTTGTCTCCCAAAGACTACATATTCTGCTTGTAGGAGAAGCCAATGAGATCTTCTTTGCAACTTGGCAGGGGTAGGGTGGGGGATAAGTTCACAAACCAAATGAGGTTTAGACATCTATTGCAACAGTCACATCAAATTACATTGGATCATTTACAAGGAATTACCATTGCAGCAAGATGGGGGGGCGGGGGGGATCCAGATACGACACCCGTCTAAAACCCTTCTATGAGACCAACAGAAATATGCTCGAGTTGCATTTAAGATATGCAATTAATTCATCAACATTAATTCACTGTCCATGTCTCATCACTTGAATACGTGCCTTTTCACTCCCAGTGTTGCCAGAGGTAAACATTGCCAATTGAATTATGCTGAGACTGTGTGACAAGGGTTTTCCAACAGAGGGCCCCCCACAGCCATTAAAAGTTTTATTGAGAAGCTGAGCAGAAGTTCCAAATAAGGAACGTTTTAGGGGACTCTTCATTAGAGTTTTATGATTGCACACATTTGCAATCAGATAAATTCCAGGCCACCGAATCAGCAATGCAAGCAAAGCAGATATTAACAGATATTAACTGGGTGCATTAGAAGTGCTGCAAAGCTGCAGCCGATTTATGGCAACCCTGTAGGATTTTCAAAGCAAGTGAATAAGAAGAGGTAGTTTGTCACGGCCTTCCTCTTCAAAGTCTCCGGTGTTCTCCCATCCAAGTACTGACCCTGCTTAGTTTCTGAGATCTGATGAGATCGGGCTATATACGATACCATCTCACATCCCAGCTAACAAGGTGCAGGAAAAGAGATTCTACCTAAACACTGGGCAGAACTTCTTTGGAGGTTTTTAAACAGAGGCTGGAAGAGCATATGTCGGGAGTGCCTTGATCGTGTGTTCCTGCATGGCAGGGGATTGGACTTGATGGCCCTGGTGGCCTCTTCCAACTGTATGAGTCTATGAAATAAGTGTGTAATTGATGCCTAAAGAAGTTAGCATTTTGGGGTGATGCTGGGATGATTAAAACTGCTGAAAGTCTTTAATGGCTATACACAATCTGGTGTTGATTCCTTCTTGTACTGGCCAAGAGTCAGCATCTGTATATTGTTTACTATTGTGGTTCCACAGGTGATATAATCTGTTAAGATCCACATGAAAACCGCAACTGTGGCATGAGACCCACAGAGCTGCAAGTACATGGCAGGAACTTGTCTGACATCACAGACATGGCAACTGGCCAGGAAGAGCAGAGTGACCTGCTGGTGTTCATTTTGGAGGGCTTTTCTCAAAGCCACATCTTTTAAAACAGTGTATTTTTAACAGGGGTTTGCAGGGGTTTTCTCTTTTTCTCCTTGTAAGGTTGCTAAGAGCTGAGACTGCTGGAGGTGGGGGGCTTAAATAGGAGTTACCAGGAGGTTACTTCCTTTGTCCCCTGGAGGCTGCTGCAAAGGTGGGGCTCCTGAGGTGGAGTCATTTCCAGTCTTTAGTTCAGTCTCCTGGAGATTAGCCGGTGAGCAGCTTCAGCTGCCAGCCGCAATTTCTTCTTCTTTTTAAAAATAAATAAAATTAATTAATTAATAAGGACATTTTTTTTGAGGGATAGTAGGTACAGATAGCTCAAAGGGCACTGACTAAAAGTTTAATATCTAAATATATAAAACAAAAGCAGATATGAAGGCAAGGGAAGCCAGCAGGGGATAGGGAAGGCTTCCCAGTGTGTTTTTTGCACTGGAGTGTCACATGTAAGGACTATCTGCCACTAGGCCAGAAGTCGTGGGTGTGCCCTCTCACAGTAATGAGCTCCACCTGGCATACAAAGAGGAACGCGTGTCCGTTCTCTCTTTGAAGCCAAGGTGGCAGACCTGGGAGAAGCTTCGAGAGAGGGCAGAGAGGGCAACAAACAAGGCTTTCTTAGGGACCCAGCAGCCGTGGGTCCCACCTCCCAAGGGGTGACATCTCTTCAGATGTCATGGAGAATGAGAGTCTAAAGACAGAGGGTGCCAGTCTGCATGGTGGGGAAGATGTTCCCTTAGATGGGACCCCTTCCCTTGAGTTGGTGAGTCATCAGATATCCTCCGCTACTGGAGAGATACCCCCTCGGGGAGGTGGGGGGCTCCTTTGTAGTGGGTGATCTCGGACCATCAGGAATATAGAGAGTTGGGTTTGTGACATGGATGACCGTGATGGTGACTTGCCTGCCTGGTGCCGGTTGCGGATGTCACGCCACCGCCTAGATAGGCTGTTAGACAGTGCTGGGGTGGAGTCAGCAGTTGTGGTCCACATTGGTACCAATGACATTGGGAAATGTAGCCGGGAGGTTCTGGAAGCTAAATTTAGGCTGCTAGGAAAAAGGTTAAAATCCAGGACCCCTAAGGTGGCATTCTCTGAAATGCTACCTGTTCCATCAAGTAGGGCTTAGCCAGGGTGTTGAGATACAGGGTCTCAAATGCGGGATGAGAAGGTGGTGCAAGGCAGAGGGTTTCTGATTTGTCAGGAACTGGGGAACCTTTGGGACAAGGCAGGCCCGTACAAAAAGGGACGGGCTTCATCTTAACCAAAGAGGGAAACCAGGTTGCCATGCCTCAACATTAAAAAAAAAGGTGGCAGAACAGCTTTTAAACTGATCCCTGGGGAAAGCCGACAGGAGCTGAGGTGACTTCGGCCTGGAATACAGAGTCCATGGGGATGCAGACAGAGAAGGAGGTTTTTTTAAATCAACCACATACAAGTGAAGAGCACAGCAATGTGATAAGTGATAGTGTCTACAAAAGGCTAGAGGGCAAAACACATAAATCCCAGGTTAGGGACAGAGACAGAGTATACAAGTGTCTCTATGCTAATAGTAGAAGCATCTCGACCTAAAATGGGGAGCTGGAGTACAGAGTTTTGAAGGAGGACATTGATATAGTGGGCAATCACAGAGACATGGTGGAATGAGGAGAACCAGTGGGATGCTGTTATCCCAGGTTACAGGCTCTACAGGAAGGATAGGACAGGGCGATTGTGGGAGTGGGTCTCTCTACATCAAAGAGAGCATAGTGTCACATAAAATAGACAATGCAGGGGAGCTTGATTCCCCCACAGAAGCACCTGTGGATATCAATACCAGGGTGAAGCATAGCTTTAACATTAGGAATATATTATCGCCCCTGACCAAAGCACAAGAGGACTTTGAGATGGAAAAGAAATTAGAGAGGCCAACAAAAGCAAAATGTCGCGGTAATGGGCGCATTTTAACTATCCCCATATAAACTGGAAAAATGCATGTTCAGGTCATAGTAAGGGAGAGAACATTCCTGGATATGCTAAATGACTGTGGCTTAGGAGCAGATGGTTGTAGAACCAACCAGGGGAGATGTGATCCCAGGATCTAATTCTATGTGGGACCCAGGACCTAAAAAAGTCGGGAAGTCAGTGTTGTTGAGCCGATAGGGGAACAGCTTAACACAATGCTGTCAGATTCAGTATCTCTGCATGCTTAACAAGTGACAACTACTAATGTAGTTACATTTGTCTTCAGAAAGGGAAATTCTCAAAGATGAGGGGATAGCGCAGGGAAGCTGAAAGGGAAAATCAAGAGAGTCAAAAAATGTCCAAGATGCTTGAGGGTTATTTAAAAACACAGACACAAAAGCTCACCTCGAATGTGTCCCGCAGGTTAGGAAAGGCAGCGCCTAGTCAAATAGAAAGCCAACATGGTTAACAAGGGACGTTGGGGAAATTATTAGGAAAAAAAAAAAAGATGTCTTTAGAAAATGGAAGTCCAACTTAACCTGATAAAGAATACCAGAGAGAACACAAATGGTGGCAAAAGAGAAGCAAGTTAGCTGTAAGGGAGGCAAAAGGATTATGAGGAACACATGGCTGTGAACATCAAAACCAGCAACAAACAGTTCTTCAAGTACATCAAAGCAGGAAGCCAGCAAGGGAAGCGGTAGGTCCAAGTAGATGACAAAGGAACAAAGGGTGTGCTAAAAGATGACAGGGAGATTGCAGAAAAGCTGAATGAATTCTTTGCATCTGTCTTCACCCAAGAGGAGGTGAGGAAAATTCCTGCACCTGAACCAAGCTTCTTAGGAGGCGAATCCGAGGAACTAACAAAGATAGTGGTAGACAAGGAAGAAGTTCTGGCAGCCATTGATAAACTAAATGTTACCAAACCCCCTGGCCCAGATTGCATTCACCCAAGAGTTCTTAAAGAGCTCAAGCATGAAATTGCTGATCTTCTCAACTTTAATATGCAACTTATCCTTGAAATCAGGCTCCATCCCCTGAAGACTGAAGATGGCTGAATGTCACACCAATCTTTAAGAAAGGATCTAGGGGGACCCTGGAAATTACAGGCCAGTCAGTTTTGACATCTGTTCCTGGTAAATTAGTAGAATCTGTCATTAAAGATAAAATTATAAAACATGTAGAAAAGCAAGACCTGCTGAGAAAGAGTCAGCATGGCTTTTGCAGAGGCAAATCCTGTCTTACAAACTTACTAGAGTTCTTTGAGGATGTAAACAGGCATGTGGATAAGGGGGACCAGTGGACATTGTCTACTTGGATTTCCAAAAGGCTTTTGACAAAGTTCCTCACCAGAGACTATTGAGAAAACTCAGCAATGAAGGGAATAAGAGGGGAAGTCCTCCCATGGATTAAAAACTGGTTGAGAAACAGGAAGCAAAGAGTGGGGTGTAAAATGGGAAATTCTCACAATGGAGAGATGTAGGGAGTGGTGTCCCCAAGGGATCCGTCAGATTGGGACCAGTGCTCTTTAACCTATTCATAAAATGACCTGGAAGTAGTGGGTAAAGCGCAGCCAAGTTTGCAGATGATACCAAATTATGTAGGGTGGTGAGAACCACAAAGGATTGCTAGGAGCTCCAAGCTGACCTTGATAAATTAGGTGAGTGGGCTAAGAAATGGCAAATGCAGTTCAATGTAGCAAAATGCAAAAGTGATGCACATAGGGGCAAAATCCAAACTTCACATACATGCTACAGGGTCAGTGCTATCAGTCACAGACCAGGAAAGGATTTAAGCGCCTTAGTTGATAGTTCCATGGGAATGTCAACTCAATGTATGGCAGCCAGAAAAGGCAAACCTCTATGCTGGGGATAATTAGGAAAGGAATTGAGAATAAACTGCAAAAGATTGTCATGCCCCTTATATAAAGCTGTGGTGCGACCAAGACTTTGGAGTACTGTGTTCAGTTCTGGTCAGCCACATCTCAAAAAAGGGATATTGAAGAGATAGAAAAAGTGCAGAGAAGGGGCTTAATGAGGATGATTGAGGGACTGCAGCACCTTCCTTATGAGGAAAGGCTGCGAAGCGTTTGGGACTCCTTTAGTTTGGAGAGGAGACGTCTGAGGGGGGATATGATTGAAGTCTATAAAATCATGCATGGGAGGTAGAAAATGTTGACAGAGAGAAATTTTTTCTCTCCTTCTCACAATAACCTAGAACCAGGGGGCATTCATTGAGAAAATGCTGGGGGGAAGAATTAGACCTAATAAAAGGAAACACTTCTTCACTTCCAACGTGTGAGATTGGTGTTTGGAATATGCTGCCACAGGAGGTGGTGTGTGTGATGGCCACTAACCTGGATAGCTTTAAAAGGGGCTTGGACAGATTTATGGAGGAGAAGTCGCATTTATGGCATACCAATCTTGATCCCTCTTTGATCTGAGAGATTGCAAATGCCTTAACAGTCCAGGGTGCTTTCAGGAGCAAGCAGCCACAGAAGGCCATTGCTTTCACATCCCTACATGTGAACTCCCAAAGGCACCCAGGGCCACTGGCGAGTAGTAGCAGAGCTGACTAGATGGACTCTGGTCTGATCCAGCTGGCTTGTTCTTATGTTCTTATGTTCTTATGACATGAGACAGGAAGAAAGGTCAGAATCATCAAGTCCACCTATGCTAAAAGGAGTTCTTGATTGAGTTTAAAGGCATTTACTTGTGCGAGCCTCGGCTGTTGGGCTATTCTGTATCATTTGGCTGCTGACACCAATTAGGCTGTTTTGGTGACTGGTTGTAGGTTTGTTTTTATGTTGTGTTGTTTTGTTACTGGCATATTCCTTTAAGAATAGGGACGTGCATCAATTTCCCCCCAGTATTTTAGGGTTCCGCTTTAAAAGACCTGGACATTTTTTTAAGCTGGAAAAAAAACCCTGAACCCCCATACTGGCTTTTTTCAGATTTTTCAACATTGGGGGGGATTTTTAAAGCCAAACCTGAAAAATTCCCCGCCATAGAACTGAATGCAGGGACCAGCTGATCTGATCTGGCATTCAGATCTGCTGCCTCTTCCCCCTCCCTCTTTAATGTCGGAGGGGCTGAAACATCCCAGAAAATGCTGGAAAAATTCAGCATTTTTCAGCATCCGTTTTTGGGCTCCCTGAAATTGTTGCCATTTTTTCAGGCTGAGAATAAAGCTGGGGTGGGGGTGAATATTGGTTCAACTTCTTTTTCCGGCTGTACAGCCCCATTTGAGAACCTGTTGACTGAAAAGCAAGATACAAATCTCTCAAACAAATAACACCGGTGACCATTCTTATATTCTTAGAATGGTTGGAGACTCCAGTGCAGACATGAGGACCAGTATTTAAAATCTTATCACCATATTAACTTATATAACTTTGAACCAATGCAAATGGTTCTTCCTCCCTCCCTGGACATTCCACGGGTACATATACTCCACTTGCTTTACTATCATCAGATCCTTTGAAGATGCCAGCCACAGATGCAGGCGGAATGTCAGGAGAAAACCGTACTGGAACATAGCCATGCAACCCAGAAAACCCACAACACCTAGTGACTAGCTGCAGCCTCGACAATTCATACTAATATAATATTTGTTATTTAGAGGGTGATGACCTCCTGACAGAATCTGACCTGTCAGAATCTGACCTGTCAGATTGTTTTGCTTGAGGAAAAGCTTACGGGAAGCTGGACATTTTTGTCACCCCAGATGACCCAACTGGTTCATAAAAAAACTGTGACACCAAAATCAGAATTTCATGCCGAAGAGACAAAGCTTGTTAAAAAGAGGTTAGTCTGTGGCTTCCAGAACCCGGCATTACAGCTTCGTCCCTGTAAGTGGCTGCACCCCTGGGGAGGAGCAGCTACTGGCTGGTTGATCAAGGTGTTTTTTCTAGAAAACCAGTGAACTTAAAAGTTGAAACTGATTCGGTTAATCAGGACGGTAGGGAAAGATGCTTCCTTTGGCTTTTGAACTTTGGCTCGGTTAACATGGGATGCTTGTTAGAAAGATCCTATCAATCAAGGGTATTTGCCAATTGTTGTTCTCAGAACTGATAGCTGGATGGCTGCTGGCTCATGGACGGAATTCTAATGTATTAGCGGAAAAGCTAACTTGTGCGTGTCCAAAGCTGAGATATAAGTTGGTGCTCGCAACATGGAAAAGTTAGTGCTCTCTTTCTCTAATACAGCATTTCCACTCACCACAAGTCTCCATCTTCAACCGTTTTATCATTTGGTGCTCCTGCATGGCCATAGTGCAAAACAGAGCTATTATGTCCACTGTAAAAGAGAGAGAAAAATAACATAAGACAGGCTTTGGATTTTTTTTTTATTTTTACTGTAAAGAGAATCATGCATGAAGAAGGCTCAGGGCTTCACACAGCTAACGTGACTCAGGGTGACCATCCGGTGGTTTACCAAGCAGTTCAACTCACTTCCAGAAGGCCTTGGGAACGTTCCTTGGCTACAAGTCAAGACACCTCAGCATCATGCTTAACTGTATCAGTGGCCACGTCTCTCAATTAAAACCGTTTGGTAAAGCACCTCGAGCAGGAAGCCTGGCTCCACAAGAGATTTAAACAGACTGTTCAAAATCAGTAACACAGAACATCTTGCGGACGACGTAACTCCAGCCACACAAACTCAGTTTACCGAAATTTGCAAGGCAGAAAGAGCACTGTGGCAGAGGTAGATTATTTCGGATATGGATATGGGAGACCCAGTTAAAGATGCAACTTCTATGATTCTGGCCTCTCTTCTAGGGAATTCTCGAAATCAACAAATAACACAGAAACCACAGGTATGCCTGTTTCTCCTCTTTGAAAATTGTAGCCGATAATATAGCTTTTTAATGAAAAGACCAGTTTTGAGCCAATCTAGTCAGGTTTCTGATTTGATGCGAGCAGATGAACATGTGTTCTTGAGTTATTAACTGGTGCTGTGACCTCTTTCATATTAAAGTGTGCTAAAGAGAGGGAAGGGAGAAAGAGCAAAAAATCTTCCTTTGTGAAGGATCACAAAGTGGGTGGCCGTGATGTTACCGTGGAGATGCTCACAATTTAGAAAAGTGATCTTGGCTGGTGAGAAGAACCTCCGCTGATCCTGGCTCATGAAGTACTCGACAAGGGTAAGACGAAAAATAACTGTGATTCACTTGATGGTGATGGAAGAGACAGGGAAGTGTAACTTCATAGGGGCTGAATTATGTTCTCTCTGCACTTAATTCAAAAGCAGGACTAACGAAGAAGAAGAAGAAGAGGAGGAGGAGGAGGAGGAGGAGGAGGAGGAGGAGGAGGAGAAGGAGAAGGGGAGGAGGAGTTTGGATTGATACCTCACCTTCTCCTGTAAGGAGACTCAAGGTGGCTTACAAGCTCCATTCCCTTCCTCTCCCCACAACAGACACCTTGTGAAGTAGGTGGGGCTGAGAGAATTCTGAGAGAACTGTGACTAGCCAAGGTCACGAAGCAGGAATGTAGGAGTGTGGAAACACATCTGGTTCACCAGATAAACCCCTGACACTCAGCTGGAGGGAGTAGAATCAAACCGCTCCCTCCGGATTAGAACTACCGCTCCTAACCACTACACCATGCTGGCTCTCAGCACTAACCTGTATGAATTGTTCAGGTAGATAAGGGGGGAAAGAACCATCCAGTCAAGCATCTGTTCTCTTGCCTCCACATTTGGCTTTGGTAGTCTCCTGATTTTTGTACAGGCTTCCCCCCTCCCCCTACTTTAGTTTTATCTTAGTTGTAGTTTGCTGTTTCATGATTTTTGAGAAAGCCACCCTTAACAGGGAAGATGGAATACAAGAATCTCTGAAGAGGCCCAGCTGTCCTGGTTTAACCCGAGGTCTCTGCATAAAAATCCAAATCTCGATTTGTGTAAGGATCAAAAGCAAGGCCTGCAGATTATAAAACTTCCATTCCGTCACTGATCCTCACACTTTCTCACCCTGACACAAATACCACTTAGGCAATTACTGCTCAGAAATGAGAAAATGAAGGGAAAAATTAAAAATGCCAGTCGGTATTGAGTTAGATTTCCAGTGGGATGCCGCTGAAAATGGGACGGACGGCTGCTGATCCCGCCTCACTGCATACAAACAAGGGCTGTAATATAGTCGTTGCAATTATCCCGCTAGAATTTTAATGGAACAATTATGGCATTGTAAACTGTTTTCAGACCAATTACATCAGTGCAGAAGAGAAATAATTTATCTCAGCTGTTACACTGCTATCCTTGGGGCACGGCTGCCTCCTTGTCATCTGCACCCCAATCTTTCTTGACAATCGCACCAGAATACAGGACCTTAATTGTGTTTCTTTTAGAAATGTATGGCACGTGAAAAGTAAATAAGATGTGTGCATTCTGAAGCAGAAGACAATGTGTTCATAGGGGGATATAGCAAAATTACTCATTCACCGGAGGTGAATTACTCAGAGAAGGGACAGAAGATGTTATCTTGATGCAGAGGAACACATTGGAAGCTCCAGGGTAGGGGTGACCAACCCCTGGCACTCCAGCATGGCTGCTGGCAGGGGCTGATGGGAATTGTAGTCCATGAACATCTGGAGCGCCATAGTTTGGCCACCCCTGCTCTAGGGCATGTAGAGCATCTCGGCTGATGGAATCCTCTCTGCTGGCAGATCGGCCTTGTTGCTAGCAAGACAGTTTCCCTCTCAGAGGTCTTCATTACTTGCCACTTGCCAGAGACCAAGCCAGCCCTATCTGTGAAGTTGCAAAAGCAATTTCATCCCTGCCCTATAAATATCACAACCCAACCCCACTCAGAGGACATTACCAAGAACACTTGGGCAAAAAACATCTAGCACTCAGCCAGGAGTAAACTCAAATACCAGGCTGCCATCAGACATCTATGAATGACTCAAGTCAATTTGAAAAATACATATAAAGCAATTTTGGGAATTGCACAACATGGTAGGGGAAGGGATAAACAAATAAAGAAGGAGAAGAAGAAGAAGAAGAAGAAGAAGAAGAAGGAGGAGGAGGAGGAGGAGGAGGAGGAGGAGGAGGAGGAGGAGGAGGAGGAGGAGGAGGAGGAGAGGAGTAGTAGTAGTTTGGATTTATAACCCACCTTTCTCTCCTGTAAGGAGACTCGAGGTGGCTTACAAGCTCCTTTCCCTTCCTCTCCTCACAACAGACGCCTTGTGAGGCAGGTGGGGCTGAGAGAGTTCTGAAGAACTGAAACTAGCCCAAGGTCACCCAGCAGGAATGTAAGAGAGCGGAAACACATCTGGTTCACCAGATAAGCCTCTGCCACTCAGGTGTAGGAGTGGGGAATCAAACCCTGTTCTCCATATTAGAATCCATCTGCTCTTAACCACTACGGCACGCTGGCTCAACAAATCCCAGTAGTTCAGTAGTACACCATTGCTGAGCCCTAGGGTTAGGGGAACAGCTCCCTGGCTTACCTGGCCCTGAATTTCTACCATGTTGCACTATAGTGCAGGTTAATGCTTGTATAAAATCTGATTCAATGAAGGATGGGGAAATTTGAAATTGTAGGCTGCGCATTTCCTGAGCATGAACCCTTTGATGCTAATTTCACTCCCCCATTACAAGAACCTGAGCAATGTTTGAGGCCCACCCTCATTACAGCTTTTCAAGGTCCTTAGCAATTTTCCTCCAGTTTTAATTAACTCTTCCCCCGCTTCCTGCTTCACAGTGGTCAGAGCCCTTAAAAGCTCAAGAAGCTCCCAGACTAATGGAGTTCGGAGAATGGGCATCTCTTGACACGCATCTCCTGACCCTCATCTCCGCCATCAGGAGATTATAAACATTTGGAGGTTATTAAAGTCAAGTTCCCTCTTCCTGGTCCCTCTCCTTAAAGGATGCTTAATTGTCTTCAACATATTGTACTTCAAATGTTTATTAGACACAATTTTAATTCGATGGTTTGAATATATTACATACCCATCCCAAAGTCTAAATCAATATTATAGACCAGGATCTGCAACCTGCGGCTCTCCAGATGTTCATGGCCTACAATTCCCATCAGCCCCAATTGGCCATGCTGGCAGAGGCTGATGGGAATTGTAGGCCATGAACATCTGGAGAGCCGCAGGTTGCAGACCCCTGTTATAGACAGAAAAAAACCCACAGTTGGGAACAGAGCCAGAAGTTTCGGAATAAAGGAGAACACAGAAACAGAGTAAATTTCATTTATCCAAGCATCTCTCATCCAGAACCAATTCTCCCTCCCTTAATTGCCCTTCATCTCTCTCTCTCTCCATCTCTCCCTCCTTTTTTTAGTAACAGGTCAACATTCTTTGACTAGCCAGGAAGAGATTTCAGCAGTGCTGTGAGCTTTGAGCAGGAGTGGGGAACTGCTATATTAGCCAGAAAGCAGAAGGTGTAACAAATAGGTTTACTGTAGGAAGAAAAATCCTACAACGAACGTCAAGATACCGTGAAGCAGAACAAACTATTTCAAGTGTGACTTGGAAAGAATAGGCTTTGTCCAAAAAGAGGCTTCTTCACTCTTTTGCATGTGAGGAAGCAGCCAAAGTCTGGAAAACGGGGCTGCTGGAAAGCTACGGAAGAGCAAATTTATGGATTCCGCTCACTTTTAGCATAGCTTTCTCCCTTCCGCTGTCACTAAATGACCCCTTTTATAATCTTCTCGATCTGTGAATATGCCTTAATGGCTTAGTCAGCTACCTGACTGAAATACCTAACTTCTGTTCTGTTCATATTGAGTACTAAATTCTCAGTTTCATTTTTAAAGGAAGAAACTACCATGGGTAAGTGTCCCACTGGGGTGAACAAGACTTTCCTGTTCAACAGCAAAATGTTTACAGGGCACAAGAATTATGCAAATAAAACTGATAAAAGCCCTAAAAAGTAAAAGTATTTGTCATGAAGGAGATATGAGGAACCTGATAGTTTTCATCTGTCCTTTAGTACAGTGCTTAGAGGTATGCATGTTTATTCCTCATGGGACCATAGATAGTTTGCTACGACACACAAGAACTGTGAAACCAAAGTGACAAAAAGCCAGAGTACAAATGTAATTCTATAATTGAGTTCGGCTGAGAATTTAGCAGCATTTTTTTTCCTGATAGCTGGCCTGCATCTGTGGCTGGTATCTTCACCAGCCACAGATGAAGGCGAAACATCCCGAGAAAATGCTACTGGAAAGCGGCCATACAGCCTGGAAACTCCACAAAACCCCAGTGATTCCGGCCGTGAAAATCTTCGATAATACATTAATTCTATCATTGTTCTGTACGTTCTGAAAAACCTGGGACAGAACAACTTTATGCAATGATCCAATAGAATAAATATGAATGACTCTGACAAGTATTGTGGTGTTCTAGGTTTTACCAAAAAGGGACAGCATTTTAAAAAATCTAGGAACACATTCTTCAAAAAATATTGCAAAGACAGCAGTAAAACGAGAGAGCAACCACCCTGAACATCAGGAGCTGGTTTGCAAACACCGTTCAGTGAAAGTGGAGACAGGCTATCTCCAGCAATTGGCTTTGTATAATCCTCAGTGGCTTCAAGACGCAGCAAGCGGAGAGGGCGCAGAAGGAAACTCGGTCATCTGTACCCTGAGCTTCTGTGATAACTGCTGATCCTCTCCAAAGCTTCTGTTCCAGTTTGGGAAGGCCTCCTGTCATGCATCTCAACACTTGACAACATATATACATGTACTCTTCCAAAGTTAAGCCACAAGGGGTACTTGTAAAGTAAAAAAAGGTAAAGTTTCCCCTTCAGTCGTGTCCGACCCTGGGGTACCACTGCAAGCAGTGATTTCATAGGCAAGCTCGCTTTTGTGGGGTAGCTTGCCATTGCTTTCCGCTATTCTTTACCCCTAGCTGTGAGCTGGTACTCATTTACCGACCAAGGAATGGATGGATGGCTGAGTTGACCACGCAGCCAGCTGCCAGGGATATCTGACCCATAGGCTCAACTCCTGGTCAGGTGCAGTGCAAGCACTTAACCACTACGCCACGCAGCTCTTTTTGGAGTACTTGTACCCAGTCATAATGAAAGAAAGTTTGCATGTGTGAAGCCCACAGCACCCAAAACATCCACAGATCCTATGCTCAATGTGTTAAAAAATACCAAGCTGAGCTCTCGCCCTTATGAGTTAAACTTCATCTCATTTCACACAATGGTTTGACGAGGGTCAATTACATACGGTTCACCAACAGTTTCCCAAACTCTGCTGAAAGCCTTGCTCAAATGGTATTTCTGGTATTTCTTTCACCTGAAGGAGGCTTACCTGCCACAGATACAGGTGTAGGAAATGTGCCGCATGCCCCCACGGTTGTAGCAGTAATGTTGAAAGAGGCTGCAGGAAAAAGGGGAAAAAAGGAAACCAGCGATTAATGGTTTTCATGAGACCAAATTCAGCGCAGAACTCCCTCTCCAGATTCATCAAAACAGCAGCCCGTTAAGACTTCTCTGTGGCCCAGCTTTGCACAATACCATGGAACTCTCTTCTGTAAGTTTCATAAGCAGGAAACGTACTAAGCAAGAGCTTCATGGTCAAGAGACCCAGAAAGGGGTTCTCTCCCAGTGTCCTTTCAAGTTTAACTGTCCTCTAGAGCCAATTCACAATTTATAGCAGCTAAGAAAGTTGAACGTGGCAGCTAGAATTCCGGCTCTTGCCAAACTTGTCTCATTGAAAATGCACAACTGGAACTGAGCGCATAGCATACTGTGCTGTGCATTGCGCGTAAATGGATCTCAAAAGAGCTAACCCTCACACCAAGCCATCCAAAGCCATCTCAAAAGCAGTACTTTTCAAAGGGTGTGCATACTTTGATGAGTCACCAAACAATACTTAAGTTGAGTGAAAGAGACATGAAGGATGTAGCCCGCTCTGTCAGGCTTAACATTTAACATACATGGGTAAGAGATAGTGAGGTTCTTCATGCTGACATCGCACTTTCAATCCCCTTCCAATGAACTTTGCAGCTGGATTGTATTGTGCGACTAGCAAAAAAGCCACCTGCAAACAATTGTGAGGAGTGGGATTGAAAGTGCATTATTCTGCATAAAAGCGGAAGGCCTGCTTAAACCAACAGTTTATCTATTCAATCCCCGCCCCTCGCCCCCTGAGTGAATAACAAAATGCACTGAGTATTGCCAGAGCAATTTTGACATTGAACAAAGTATGTACACTGTAAATAACCAGCAATTGCACATATGTAAAAGACTGCTGCTAGACAAGGGCGATGACAGGGGACCCCATTGTGTCACCCGTGGGTGCCCATGGGGTAAGCCAAGTGTTTTAGGAAGTGGGTGGGCCAGAGGGCGCTTTTATGCACAAGGGCTCCTGGGTAAATTTTGTTGCTTTATTTGTCGTTTGTTGAAATCATTTGGTGATTGGCAGTAAGGGTGTCTGTATGCAAAAAAAAATATTAAAACAATACGTTCATTTAAAAAGGCATCCTGTTAAGCAGAGATTCTGCCTGATGTGTTATCGTTATGCATGACCTCACTCATTTACATTTTGTGGCAAAAGTAATTTGCCAGCTGGTCTGTCTCACACAGGGAGCCCTGTGGTGCAGAGTGGTAAGACGCAGTACTGCAGCCAAAGCTCTGCTCATAACCTGAGTTGGATCCTGATGGAAGTCAGTTTCAGGTTGACTCAAAGCTGAGCCAGCCTTCCATCCTTCTGAGATCGGTAAGAGGACTACCCAGCTTGCTGGGGGTAAAGGGTGTTTTAAGCAGGCTGGGGAAGACAATGGCAAACCATCCCGTAAACAAAGTCTGCCTAGTAGACATTGTGAAGGGATACCACTCCATGGGTCAGTAATGACCCAGTCTTGGCACAGGGAACTACCTTTACTTTTTTTCCTTTTACGTCTCATAAATAGAAGAAGAAGAGTTTGGATTTATATCCCACTTTTCTCTCCTGTAAGGAGACTCAAGGTGGCTTACAAGCTCCTTTCCCTTCCTCTCCCCACAACAGACACCTTGAGGAGTCAGGGTGGAGCTTGAGAGATTCAAGAACTGCGGGACTTTCAGCCCAAGGTCGCCAGACAGGAATGTAGGAGTGTGGAAACACAACTGGTTCTCCAGATAAGCCTCTGCCACTAAGGTGGAGGAGTGGGGAATCAAACCTGGTTCTCTAGATTAGAATCAACCTGCTGTTAACCGCTACACCAGGCTGGCTCTCTAGTTCTCTAAAGTTTCAGTATCATTACTGAAAAAACTGAAAGACCTTCTTGAATGCAAGGAAATTTGGGGACAGTGCAAGTTTCAAAGGAAAGAAGGTATATTTAAAACTGTCCCTCTGTCTCCAGGCAAAGTTAATCTTGCACAGTGGGCGAAGCACTCTGCAGGGGGAGCTCTTCAGCCTTTCAAAAGTGCTCTATCTCTCTCCCCCCCCCCCACCCCCAGCCGCTTGATGGATGCTCTCTCATCAGAGGAGGGCAGATGTACCCATACTACAATTAATACAGGATTAAGTGCTTTAAGAGCCAAGCACATATTATAGCCCCTTTCACTCTTTGTGAAATATGCTCTAATTACGATCCAATTCCCCTTTTAATACTCAAAAAAAAGGGATTTGGGGAGGAAGGGAGAACCTCATTTGTAGTGATATTAAAATCATTTCATTAACATGGAGTGATAATGGAACCCATTCAGATTTCAGAGGCATCCACAGGCGTGCCCTGCTGCAGCTGCTCCTCCGATGCAAGCTATGGCAAGGACACTCAAAGTTTCAACCCTTACATGCAGACACACCAATCTATTCAACAATGTAAAAGCAGCAAGATAGGAGGGAACATATATTATGGACACAGTTTACAGGTGACTGAATTCTCCTTCCTTTTCAAGGAATGCACACCTGTCCGCAGTGCTTTAGGCAGAGGGTATGGGATGGGCCCCAAGATGGCCCACTATGATCCTTTTCAGTCCTAGAATTACAGGTGTCAACTTGTATTCTCCAGATGTTATGGACTACAGTTTCCATCATCCCCTGCCAGCATGATGCTGGCAGGGGATCATGGGAACTGTAGTCCATAACATCTGGAGGGGCGCAAGTTTGACACCTATGCTCTAGAACAATACCCATGAAGATTGAGGCCATGGATACGGAGCCATAGCTATGTCACTAACCATAAACCAATCTCCCAAATACTTAAACGTTGCCATAGGTAACAGAGAAATTCTTCAGCAAGAAGGCAGAACAGTACAAACCATAAGCTAGCAAATGAATAAAAATATCATCAAATAACTTCAGAAAAGGAACATTCTTCTTTCTTTGCCCGACCGCCAAAGCGATTGTGCTTTGGTCCTGTTCCCTTATTTGAGAAATGAATTTCTATTATAACTGATCAAGAACCAGAGAATGAAATGATAGTTATAGCAGTAACATTTCAAGGCTACATTGTTAATCCTGGAATAAGCCATGTGTTGGTATTGACTAAGGTTATCATTAGTTTCTTGGAAGCGGTGGGCTCTGTGGGATGAACTTCTAGATCAACATACTTTGAATCAGGCTGTAAAAGCCCTATGAACTCACTGTCAGATCATATTAAGATGCTAGTTAATTTACAACACATATAGGGTGGAATCTAAAAGAGTACTCCTCAAATTTCTCATCATGTTTGGCTAACCACTGATAGAACTGAAGCATGATGCCAAGAAGGAGGAGGAGGAGGAGGAGGAGGAGAGTTGAATTTATATCCCCCCTTTCTCTTCTGTAGGAGACTCAAAGGGGCTTACAAACTCCTTTCCCTTCCCCCCTCACAACAAACACCTGTGAGGTAGGTGGGACGTAAAGCACTACGATACAACATTGAAGAATCTGCTGCTTGAAGAAAAACAGTGACAATCTCATGGGCACATTCAGGTCCTGTTGTTACCTCCAGGTAGGAATTTTACTCAGGGGCTATGGACTACAATTCCCATCAGCCCCTGCCAGCATGGGGCTGATGGGAATTGTAGTCCATAACATCTGGAGTGCCAAAGGTTCACCACCACTGCCCTAGGATTCCAGCAAGGAACTGTGAGAGGGGTTTTTTTGTTGAGGGAGGGGATACAATTTTTATGTCGATATGGATTTATATTATTTTAAGGGGTGGAGGTGGTAGATAACATGCACACTGGACGGACCAAACATTTAAGAGGTGATCACAGCCAGCAGTTTGACCTACACATCTCACTTGAAATCTCAGCAAAAGCATGGGGAATATATTTGTGCCAAGCACCCTGCCAAATTAATCTCTTCACAAGCATTTGGACTGACAATGCTGCGGTGCCTCATCTATAATGTTCTAAGTGGCCGGAAATCAATTAAGACGAAGGTCATCTAGTAACAAAAGGAACATCTGATGACCTTACTGCTAATTATTTTTGTCAGATTTTTCATGTTTACATGGCCAGCCATGAAAATGTACTGACTGAAGACAAGCTTCCGTAACAAGATAATACGAAAAGGAGAGACCTCTTTGCTCAACAGGGCTTGAGGGTTCTTGTGCAGAGTGCCGGGCAGGCAGCACTTTCTTGATCTCCTAACCATGGTTCTCCTTCAGAGCTAATCATAAATATACTACATGTGCAGCAGTATTAATATGAGCCACTGTCTGTAACCAGGATCTAGCGTGCAATCCATGGTTATGGCTAACCATGGTTAGTGTTTGCATTCCCTCCCTCCCCTCCCTTGCATGCCACTCCTCCCTCCCTCCCCTCCCTCCTCACTCCCTTGCATGCCACCACTCCCCTCCCCTCTCCCTCCTTCCACTAGAGTGGGTGGGCCATGTCCAAATGCTGGACCCCATCACTTCCCTTGTATGCCACCCCTCCCCCCCTCCCCTCCCTCCCTGAACCATGGCTTGCTCTGAAAAGGAGAAGGGGTTTTACAAATGAGAGGAAGAAGCATAAGCTCCCTCTCCCATTATGCTCCCACTTTCCTAGCAATGGTTAGGCGATTAATAATGAGGTTATCTTAGTATAAGCCCTACTATGGTTGGATACAGACTAAATTTTCTGCCAGCAGGATGCATAATGTCTGCAAATACCCCCTTCCTGCTGCAGAACTCCTGGTTTGCCTCCATGTTATTCTAGAGGGCAGAGGTGTATCTAGGAAAAATATAGCCCAGTGCAAAATCTGAGTTTTCCACCACCCCTCCCCCACTACGACCAAGCAACTTTTTTTGCACCAGGTCTTGAAGCCAGTATGTAGACCCGAGGGGAAGGAGGAGAGGTGTGGGGGCGATTTTCTGCCCCCCACATGACTAAATGGCTGCAGTCTGGGGACATTTGACTCCATATGTCCCCCTGCTGGAGGGTCCCTTGCGCCCAAGGAGCAGCCTTTCAGGAAGATCAATGGCTTGCAACTGGGAAAAGGGGGATCTTTTCCACTAATGGAAGTGCCATCCATTCGCAGAAAACCTAGATGGGATCCACGAGTCAGAAATTATCGAAACACCATGATTTAGGGATGGAATGGGAACATATGAACCTTGACACCAAGAAACATTGTTCCCTTTCTGCCTAAAACACATGTACAAATTGGAAACATATGTACAACGAAACAAACAAACAAAAGGTTTAATCGGAAAACGAACAGCTGCTACCGGGAAAAGAAAAAAGAAAGACGGCATTGTGGGTTCATAAATGACAAGGAAAGTAACACACATCTCTATGACGCACATCATCCATGATTTACAGAGCGCGAAACCAATTGCAACTTTCAGTTTAGGAGCAGGGGGAGTTAGTCAGGTGAAGCATAATTAGCATTTTAATTGTATAATTGGGAATAGTAAATCATCTTTCCTATTCTAAGCTGTGAGCGAGGTCAACCCGCCAGCCACAAATACTTTCATCTCTTTTGACTGGCAGGCCGACCCTTCCAATTAGTCCTCTTCTGAGAGCTCAGCGCAGTTATTCCCTTCCGAATCAGACAATTTAGTTAGCCAAGCGGATACACAGTGTGTGGATAGATTGGGCGCTACAACTGTCAGAAGGAAAGGCTCTCGGGACCTAGAGAGGACCCCAGATATTCACAGGCAATTTTAATTTTGGGGAGCCCCACATTGCCTCAAAAATTTAAAAGAAGGGGGCTATGAGTTTAACATGCACACAATCCAAAGCAGGGAGTCCCCAGTCTGGTGCCTCTGGTTGCCTGGGTATCCACCAACCCCTTTTCTTGCACCTGTTGAGGGCTTTTAGAAATGTATTGTCGAAGGCTTTCACGGCTGGAATCACTAGGATGTTAAAGCAGTGCTTCATTGCCATCTAAATAAGTCACTCCCTCAGCAACCTTGGGAGCTTTTGTTACAGGTAAAACTACAATACAACCTGCAAACCCAAAGATGGCCCAAGAAGCACAACCAGAGACTTTTTCCTTCTTCCATCCAGATCCCTGTTTGATGATCCACAAGGCAGCATGTCTAACCCCTCTTCCCTTCATAGGAAGCAAGAGAGGATCTCCATCAATGGGTAGACCCTACAATAAGACCACAGACTAACCAAACCTACGACAAGTTCAAAGCTACATAAAAGCTGCCACTACCAGGATTCATCCAGAGGGCTAAATTACATGCGAAGCAGAAAACACAATCCAGGAGGCCTCACTTATGAATCTTACCCAGGATTTAAAGGATGGCGGTGAGCTGGAGCTTGATCCTCCAGCACTTAGAGCCACTTACAATCAGTCATCTCCAGCTGGCCCAACTTGGGCACAAGAGCTATCTAGAGTCGAAGCAGAAATAAACATTGCTTCATTGCCAACAGATCCTCTGAAGATGCCAGCCATAGATGCAGGCGAAACATCAGGAGAAAATATTACTGGAACACGGCCATACAACCCGAAAAACCCACAACATCCTAGTGCTGTTAGAAAATGGGCAGACCAGGTGGGGCTTTTGCCCAGCAAGGTTTCTAATTGGCTGTGCAGTTTTTTAAGCTGCCTTGGTAGCTGCCACCACCACAGCACAAGGATCTCCCTTGTGCGTCTGAAGATGAACTGCACCAGCCATTTTGTGGCTGGTACTATCACCTAAAGCAATCATTTTGCGGCTGCGCCCACCATGCTGTATCAGAATTCCAATGGTACCTGCAGACTCAAAAAAGCTGGGGACCCCTGATTCAGAGCACAGCAGATAATTATGGCTGAGCAAAAAGGCGCCCAGGGTCCAGCTGGGACTAGCAGCAAGACTGAAAGGAATCCAGCAGTCTATTGCTTGTCCTTCCCCACCCCCTGGAGACCAAGGGTGGAAAACGAGGTCCAAGTGCATCCTGCAGGTCCAACTCTCCCCTTCAAGTTGCAAAGTGGACCTCTCCTTCTTGGCAATTTCAGCGGTCAGAGGATGAAAGGAAACCGGCAGCCCCCCAAACACCCCACCTTTGTCCAGTTTCCCCACCTCCAGGATCCATTCAGCTGCAAGGAAGGAAAATGACCTTGGAGGCCATATTTCATTTGTGGCTCCTCCCAGGGAGGGGGAGACATGAGCAGGGACAGTAACCCCCAAGCTCTGGAACACCAGCGCAATTTCACTCAATTTCACGTTAGATGCGACAGCGAGCGTGAACAGGGGTGAGAATCATTTTTTCCACTATTTTTTCAGGTTCAGCTTTAAAAGACCTGGACATTTTCGAAAAAGCCAAAATAACCTAACCCTTGGTCTTTTAAAGATGAACCTGAAAAAATCTGATCTGACCCCTCCATTCAGCTCTGCTGCCTCCCACACCACCTCCAAAGCCCACTTGGGCTTGGTAGACAGAGAGGGAGATCTGAGTGCAGGGATCGGCTGACCTGACCCCTCCACACAGCTCTCCTGCCTGGGTCATGGGAAAAGCTGAAAGCCGAAACGAGTTGAAAGGCTTTTCGGCTTTTTCGGCTCCAGCTATTCGGCTTTATCTAGATAGCTGGTTTTTTATTTTCGGCCCAAAATCAACTTGGAAAAAACCTGAAAAGGTTTCTTGGGTTTTTTGTTTGTGTTTTTGCCTCGGCTATATCCAGATGCACAGCCTTAAATGTGAAATCTCTAAACTGACAACTCTTGTTTCTTACAATGTAATAATGCTGGATCTGAACTGACATATTTGGAATTGAATTTGTATGTATGCTTACAACTATTTATTAGCTACTAATTAATGAGGCCTAAATCCCTTTATTATTAAACTGTATGTGAATTAATCCCTCTTTAATTATTGTACTGCCAGATCCTCACTTACGGTTGCGTATATGTGTGAAGACAGACTTTTATAGGCACCCATTCTTTTTAAATGTGCTTTGTGAAAAGCCAGTAACTTGCAGAACTCATGGTTTTAATTATATTTTAATTACTGTTACACATAAAACATCCTTTAATGGATACAGCACAATACATTCTCCTTAATGAACCACTAATAACTCCTTTTGGGTGACAACAACCAAACCAGAGGTGTTTTAAAATATATGTTCTAGTGGAGAGGAATACATTCAAAACATTCACTCTATTTTTGCTGCTTCTAGCTAATCCAGGGAGCATTTCCAAGTGGGTCTTATGAAGAAGCACCTTCCATTTTATTCTGCGGGGCTCAACCCTAGCAAAATGTTCTTTGCATTTCAGCCAATGAGTCTTAGAGTTGAACCAAACAATATGATGTCCTCAAAAGACACAAGGCGAGGCTGAGGTGACTTCTCGAAAGGTGCATGGCCTCTCCTCCCCCATCCCCTTGGCAGTGTGTGTGTACGTGTCACCAAGTCACAGCTGATTTATGGCAACCCTGTAGGGTTTTCAAGGCAAGAGATGTTCAGAGGTAGTTTGCCATTACCTGCCTCTGCGTGAGTTCTGAGAGAACTGTGATCAGCCTAAGGTCATCCAGCAGGCGTCACATGGAGGAGTGGTGAATTGAACTCGGTCCTCCAGATCAGAGTTCAGCGCTCTTCACTGCTATGCCACGCTGGCTCTTAGGCATGGCAAAGATTGAAATAATAATGTCCTGCCTCAAAATGTTAACATTCAGGACACTGCCCCACAAATACATTTTCCGATCTCTTAAACATGGCAAAACTAATTGGGAATTCTGTGTTAACTCATATGCTCCAGGTGGATTAAGAGGGAAAATTAAATTGCCCTGCAAAAGCCCCTGCCCCAAAGGAAGGAGGAAGGCAGGAGGTCCACCTTCTTCACCATCCTGTATGAGGTTTGGCTGGGTTGCTGGTTTGGAATAGAAGTTTGGAATAGCAGCTCGCAGTAGCAGCAGATTGTGCCTGCCCTATACTGGCTGCACCTCCCTTGGGGCTGGAATGATCCTAGTGATGGCACACCAGGAATTTTCCCAGGAGCCTTAATGGCCAATCTGTGCCCCAGTAACTTCCTCATCTCTTTCTCCTTCTCCTCATAGCTCTATGGTGCTCTCTCAGCCCCACCCACCTCACAGGGTGTTTGTTGTGGAAGGGGGGGAGGGAAAGGAGATTGTAAGCCCCTTTGAGTCTTCTACGGGAGAGAAAGGGGGGGTTAAATCTAAACTCTTCTTCTTCTTTCCAGGACAAATGTTCCCCTTCAAGTGTTAACAGCACCGAAGAAAATAAAAATCACGGTCCCAGAATTTGTAAACCTATTTGAAACCCAGGGTTGTACACTAGCAATCACTTTCTCTCCAACCTGCTGGGAATAAAACAGCAAAAGGAAACCTATACATCACACATAACCCCCAAGGCAAAGGGCAGGATAAAAATAAAACAGAATTTTCCAGGAGGGCATTTTTATAAAGGTAATAAGGCTACATTATAACAAAATGGTCTGGAAGGTGCTTTTGAAAAAAAAAAAGAACGGGACAGCGAACTATACCACTGTATAGTATGTACAGTTACATTTCAGTCCAGTAGCACCTTGGAGACCGACAAGATTTTCAGGGCATAACTCTCAATAGCTCATACCCTGAAAATCTAGTTTGTCTCCATGATGCTGATGGACTTGAATCTAAACTGTTTTACTGCAGACCAATATGGCTACCCCCCGCTTTGAAACTGTATCATATGCGCTATCTGTTTGCTGTATGTTTTATCGTACTCTGATTCCTTCATTTTTATATGCATGTAATACCATTTCTGTGAATGAGGAACGGCACAGCATACCCTGATCTCATCAGATCTGGGAAGCTAAGCAGGGTCGGCCCTTGGAAGGGAGACCACCAAGGACGACTCTGCAGAGGAAGGCAATGGCAAACCACCTCAGCTTCTCAGGTGCCTTGAAAGCCCCTTGCTGGAGTAACCATCAATTGGCAGCAACTTAATAACACTTGACATGCACACAATGCCGTTATCGGGTCTAACGATCTATGCTTTAATTTTAACTTTCATTTAATTATTCTGCTTGTATGCTGTACATACAAGTGTGGCTTCCAGAATTCCATAAAAATACAAACAGTATAAAATAGCAATAGATACAATTTAAAATCAAATCTAAAACCGAGGGCAGCCAGTCATAATAGCTTTGCAACTAACACCAGGACAAGTACAAAGAGTAGAAGATAAAGCAGGGGTCTGCAACCTGCGGCTCTCCAGATGCTCATGGACTACAATTCCCATCAGCCCCTGCCAGCATGGCTAATTGGCCATGCTGGCAGGGGCTGATGAGATTGGTAGTCCATGAACATCTGGAGAGCCGCAGGTTGCAGACCCCTGGGATAAAGGAATGAAAGGAGAGCAGAAATGATGAAAAAACAACCTTCGGAATGCTGTAAGTCAAATCTGATTACATTGCTTACTAGACGTCTCATCCCACTGACTGCATTGACTTACATTGTCCAATGGGCCTTGAACCACAGCGAGAAAGGCAGACTATAAATGAAGTAAAATAAATAAATAAACTAGACAGACAGCTGATATGCTTGGCTGGATCATGTGTGGGAGAGCAGTCAAGCCACTAACCATAGCATAGGGTCTGGAGCATCTCTCAAAACACAACTGAACACCAGGATCTCTGAAAAAATAATGTATAGAAAGTTCTGGCTTTCAGAAAACTCCTGGTTTGCAAGAACCTCTCATCACTACTGATAAAGACCTATGGCAATGCCTCGAACTTGACTTCCGCCATGAAGCAGCATCAATGCAAACCAAGCACAGCATGTGGGATTAAGAGAAAACTCTCCTTGCATGCTACCACCTGTCCCAACACAACAAAGGAGAGAAGAAGAAGAGTTTGGATTTATACCCCACCTTTCTCTCCGGTAAGGAGACTCAAGGTGGCTTACAAGCTCCTTTCCCTTCCTCTCCCCTCAACAAACACCTTGTGAGGCAGGTGGGGCGGACAGAGTTATGAGAGAATTGTGACTAGCCCAAGGATAGGATATGATGATCTCATAATAGAGACTTGTCGCATGTGAATTGGTTCAGGGATTTCCCTTCTTGTGTAGATGTGTGTGTTTGTGTTCCAGACTCATTGATGTTGTCCACTACATGTATGGTTTATATGTTTAAGGATATATATGTTTTTAAATAGTTTCATTAAACTGGAGTTTTTAATCCTGGATTAGAGACAGACAGGGGTATTGTTTGCTGTTGATATTTATACTGTCTTAGGCTCCGCTTTGTATTTTATTCTCAACCAGGGTTCCGTGGTTCCAGTGATTCTCAACCAGGGTTCCGTGGTACCCTGGGGTACCATGAGCATGTCCCAGGGGTACCCTGACAATGCTACCGCCTGCCCCCCCCCCCCCGGAATCAAATGGATTTTGAAGGGGTGGGGGGAGAGGGGTTTGGAAACCTCATGGGCTTCCTTTAAACAACATTTAAAACAGCACTGTTTTATTTGCCTAAATGCGGTGTGGATTCGGGGGGTAGATTTAAAGGGAGCTTTCCCTTTAAATCCCCCCAAATCCATGCCGAATGCAGGCAAACAAACAACGCGGCTGTCAATGCTGCTTTCCCTCCCCTCCCCCTGCTTGCCACTCCCCCCACCTACAGGCCAAAAAAGGAAAAAACCCTTAAAAATGCAAAAAAAAATTCAAAGGGTACCTTGAGATATGAAGAGCCAGATCAAGGGTACCGCGACGTCGAAAAGGTTGGGAAACACTGTACTAGCCCAAGGTCACCCAGCAGGAATGCAGGAGTGCAGAAATGCATCTGGTTCACTAGATAAGCCTCTGCCACTTAGGTGGAAGAGTGGGGAATCAAACCCGGTTCTCCAGATTAGAATCCACCTGGTTTTAACCACTACACTGGCTCTCAGAAGACTTTCCAACGTTCTGTTGCTTCTTATGCCAATAAAGGTTATGAACACTTTCCAACGCCACTGTCATTGAGTTGGAGGCCACAGTCATTGGCACTACTGACAAGAATATTTAACTCACACATTCCATTTCCAAGACAGACCTCCTTCCCCAATAAAAGTAATGCCCAAAATCAAAACCATTGAGACTTTTTCCAAAGTAATAATGTTCATTTTAACCTTGATGAGGGACTTAACTAATTTATGAGGCAATTTCGGTAATAACCATACATTAATTTTACATCTCCTTTTCTCCTGTTTGGATAGGTTTGGACCACAAGGAATTATGTAAAGTAAGACAATAGGCTGCTAGGGATTTCCAGTGAGTAATGCATTGTGTTTAAAATCTTTCAATCAAATTAATAACACACAGAGCTATCCGCTGTGTAATTGCCTCTAATATATTCAGATTCAGAAGTCAGCATTAATAGACTGTATGGATGGTATTTTTTTTTCCTTCAGGAAAATTATACTGGTTCATTTCACATTCTTACCATAAATCCTGGTCCAATATAGCCCCTTAGCAACCTCTGGGTCACAATTAGAAATCAGAATTTCATGAGCACAGTCCTAATAATAATTTTATAATGTCATCCACCACCCAGACATAGAATTTTGAAGTTAGGAGATAATTTTTTTTTGACAAAGTTAGAACAGAATAAGCCTTCTGGACTAAAGGGGTGAAAGAAAAATGCCAATGAGATCCAGCATTATGAAGAGTGTTGGATGGGGGAGACCCGGGTTCAGATTCCTGTTCAGCAAGATATTTGTCTTACAAAATTCCTACCCTGTCTTCCTGCTCTCACAAGGCAGGTCAAAACCATACAAAATAAACACATCTTTGGAAAAAAAACCATTAAAACCACACAAAAGAACAGAAGAAAAAGAGGACTTCGGATTTATAGCCTTTCTTTCTCTCCTGTAAGAAGACTCAAGGTGGCCTAGAAACTCCTTTCCCTTCCCCTCCCCACAACAGACGCCATGTGAGGGAGGTGGGGCTAAGCGAGTTCTGAGAGAACTGTGACTAGCCCAAGGTCACCCAGCCATGTGGAGGAATGGGGAATCAAACCTGGTTCTCCAGATTAGAGTCCACTGCTCTTAATCACTACACCATGCCGGCTGGAAGGAGGAATCACTGAGGGAACACCAGATGGAACAAAGAAATCTTCACCCACTGGTGGAAGATGGCAGCAGGAGGAGTCAGGTAAGTCCCACTGGGGAGAGAGTTCCTGAGTTTTAGAGTCAAAGGTGGCCCTCTCCCAGGCTACCAGCTACTTTATCTCAGGTGAGGTCACCCTACTCAGGACTTTAGAAGATGATTTTAGAAGCTGGGAAGATGTATAAGGTACAGATGTATAACAGCATAGCAGTGAACGAAAAAGATGAAACTATGGCTTTTCACAGGTTAAATTGACTAAACATTCCACCAACAGTAGATGCTTGAAAATGATACAACACATGAATCATGGACAAGACTGTTGTGTGGGAGGACGATCATTAGTGGAGAAACGAAACTCCACTGAAGAGACATGGGGGAGTCCAACTGGGCTATTCTTTTGCACATTGAGGATTCCTGCTGTGAACAAATTCCTGATGGAAATTAAGTTCTGGAAACTGTTCTTGTCAGAAGAAGAAGAGTTGGATTTATATCCCCCCTTTCTCTCCTGCAGGAGACTCAGAGGGGCTTACGATCTCCTTGCCCTTCCCCCCTCACAACAAACACCCTGTGAGGTAGGAGGTGCTGAGAGAGCTCAGAAGAACTATAACTAGCCTAAGGTCATCCAGCTGGCGTGTGTTGGAGTGCACAGGCTAATCTGAATTCCCCCAGATAAGCCTCCACAGCTCAGGCGGCAGAGCGGGGAATCAAACCCTGTTCCTCCAGATTAGAATGCACCTGCTCTTAACCACTACGCCACGGCTGCAGAATGATGATATGCAAAGTAATACATACAATTAAATTCATGGACACGTCAAAGCTCATGCTGAAATGATGGGATTACAAGCAGAGGATCCACAAGGAAAAGGACACTCCATTCATCACTTCTGTGCTGGTCTTGGATGGGATAAACCTCCCACTGGTCAGCAGATGGGGGAGGTTAAACTCACAGTATGCAAAATGCTTTCTCATTTAAGCCCAGCCCCTCATCAGCTGGCCGGGGACGAGAAAGTGTGGAAGATACATTTCAGAACCCTCCATGTGTTTGCTACAAGGACCCACAGGGTGCATTCGTCCATTTGTCAGTGTGGAGCTCCCCCCAAGATTAAGATGTTTAACCCGTCAGTCTGGTGAATCACAAGCACCAACACAACTGCTTTATTTTTGATGCCTTTGAAAAGGACCTACTGCACAAAGAACAAGGGTGCCAGTCTTCCTGCCCCTCCATGCACGGGTGTTCAGAAGGTCACTCAACGATGGATAAGTTTACTCTTTGGCTCTGACTTGTCCCACACTAGGGTGTATTTCCTGATGCATGGCTTGTTTGGATTTAGAAGAAGAGTTTGGATTTATACCCCACCTTTCTCTCCTGTAAGGTGGCTTACAATCTCCTTTCCCTTCCTCTCTCCACAACAGACACCTTGTGAGGTAGGTGGGGCTCAGAGAGTTCCAAAGATCTGTGACTAGCCCAAGGTCACCAAGCAGGAATGTAGGAGTGCAGAAACACACCTGGTTCCCCAGATAAGCCTCTGCCACTCAGGTTCTCCAGATTAGAATCCACCTAATCTTAACCACTACACCACACTGGCTCTCCTGACCTAAGCTCTTCTCGCATCCTGACCATGTCCCTGGCTTTGAGACCACTGGGATCCTAACTCTGGCTCCCCCCTCTTCGTAATGTCAGGTGACTTCCTGTTATGTGCTTGAAGCTTAGTGTATTTCATGCTTGAATAGGTGTCCAGTCAAGAAAGGCTGAAGCCCAATGCCCCACGGGGCAGCTGTGCAGAGGATTTCATCCCAAACACTTCATATCCAGAATCAACAGGAGAACAAGCATCGTTGCCGAGAACTGCTCCAAACATTCCTCATAACACTCTTACAAATTATATGGACTCACGCCGTGGAACTCTATACATCAGATGTTGATAACCGCCACAACGCTTTTATCCATTAACTACTTTTCAGAAACAGTGAGACGTAAATTTTGGGTCACTCCTGAATCATGAAACACCAGCACTCCACAGGCCTGTTTGCGTATAATCCATCTTCTAAAAATTATACGCTACCACTATGAGCATTTTTGGTTTCCCAAGACAGCTCAACATGCTTGATAAATTATAGTTATTAAATGTATTTCCGAACGCTGCCTGCCCAGCAGAGCTCCTTCCATTGCACTCCAGTTCCGGTGTCAAGATTTTAGCGCATTCAATGAGTCGAGACCTGACAAGACAGAAGTGGAACTTGTTTGCCTGTAGCAGGAAACCCTGTGAGCCATCTCTCGGACTGTGCTTGATAAAGTGTCAAAAGAGGCATCGGGATGTTGCCTTACTATATCCTTCATCTGTGTCAAGATGGTAAAAAAAAGGAAAGGGGAGGAAAGGATGTTTCTGCTGTTCCTAGTATCAGAAGCAAGGTCTCACTTCCAGTTAAGCTAACTCCCTGCTCCGCTCATGGTATGCTCCAAAGTGTGTGTGTGATACTGACAATTGCCCATGGACACCCACATATCTCAGTATTTTGACTCTCCCCATGATTTCCTGATCAGCCCAAAGTCTAGCCCAAGATCAACGAAGCACTCAGAAAATATCCCAGACTGTTTCAAACAGGGTTTTTGGCAGGTGTTTTAAAAAGAGAAATGTGTAAAATATCACAGCAATTCAGAGCATAGCATTATTCTGCACCTGGAAGCCATATCCAAGTAGTAAGAAGTATTGATTAAATGAATGCACTTTAGACTGTGTCGTTACGATAACGCTGGGGAAAAGGTTCTCTTGTCTCCTCAATGGACTGGTAATCTATCAGTAGCTCCTAGCTATACTGACTAAAGGCAATCACCACATTCAAAGGAAGTAAACCTCTGAATATCACGCACTTCAGGGGAAAACCTCAACCTCTTCCTCTTTTCTTCTTGCTGCCTTCAACTTTTCCCACCAGTGCTGTCTTTTCCTGTGAGTCTGGTCTTCTCATGAAGTGACCAAAGCACAATTGCCTTGGTTTGTTTTTTAGGTGGTTTACAGTGGCTCATTCCGCACATGCAGAATAATGCACTTTCAAACTGCTTTCAATGCTCTTTGAAGCTGTGCAGAATGGCAAAATCCACTTGCAAACAGTTGTGAAAGTGGTTTGAAAACACATTATTTTGCATGTGCGGAAGAGGCCAGAATCTATAAAACTGCCCTTCAACACCAGTTTATCTGGCCAAGTTCAACCCCTCAACTTTTCCACAAGATTGTGGGAAGAGGGGCCTTGGCCCGAGTGTCTTGAGAGTTCATTTTTTCTCCCTCCTTTTATTTTCTCCAGGCCTCCCAAATTGTCGTTGGTTCACAATCCCTCACAGACTACCAGCCCACCCTGAATTCCCCATGTGTCCTCCTGTCTGTGGATATAGTTTTCATGCATTTTTCATCCGGTTGGTTCAACTAATCTTGTTTGGATTTTGAATGATTAAAAATAAATATGCTCTTTCATCAAGTCACAGAATACACCAACATTGCCAGGAGACGTGAATGCACAAGTTTATATATGCTTGTCACACCAACTCAGAAAATCCACTTACCCCCTCTACATCTTATGATCTGATCAGAAATGCATATCTGAACGTTCAGAGAAAAAAAATTAATATTTCAAAATGAGCTGAACATCACCCTGCCTGTTTTAAGTAAACAGTAATTATAACGTTTGCTAATAGAGTTCCCTACGCACATTACAGCTCAAGTGGCAATTTGTTCCTAAGATGTTAAGGAAACAAAATTAGGAAAACAAATTTTGTAGGGGAAAAAATAGTGACTGATTAGTTTGCTCATAGATTTGCTATACAGAGCTTCTTGAGAAGGGAAGAAGCGTGTTCTTCTTACGGAAGGCTCTTGCGGCTGCACCTGGAACATTATTTAGGCAAGAAAAATGCAAGATTAGCTGAACCAACCAGATGAAAAATGGATGAAAACTATATCCACAAACAGAAGGACACATGAGGAATTCAGGGTGGGCTTGCAGTCTCTGAGGGATTGAACAGCTTGCCCACATGTGAATTATGCGTGGAGGACAGATGTGCATGAAGAGAAGAATCCACATTAAATTCTACAATCTACACCAATGGAATTGAAGCTTCCTGACTTTCCCCTTCCCACCACAGCACACAGACCATACTTCCTAAGAAAGGGTCATAGAAGGCGTATCAGTTGAGGGTGCTATGTGCCACATAGGAAATTTGTGCCTCCTATTGTAGACCGGTATCTAGGGGCAACTTCACATCATGTATCTGCCCTTTCAGACAAGCTGACTCAGTAGTCCTCGAGACATTTCTCCAATCTTGTGTGGATTGTGCTTCAATTCACTAGTCCTCATCCATCCCATTACTTGATCCAGGACTTAATTTAGGACTTTAACGGACCCACCTGACTAAGCTTTTGAGGAAAAATAGAAACAGGAGTCGTCCACATATTGGTGGCACCTCATTTCACAACCCCACTTTCTCCCAATGGTTTCATGTAAATTGTGGAGCAATGCATTTTTTCTTCGGGCTGCAAAATCTTCACCTTGAGCTTTACAAAGTTTTCTCTTTCTTGGCAGCAGAGGCATATCTAGGTTGGGCAACGTGGCCTGGGTGCCACCCTTTGAAGAGGGTGCTAGCACGTGGCTTGTAGCTTCCTAGCAGCCATCCTTGAACTGCGTCCCACCCTGAACTCCATATGGATTTCTGGGGCGGGGCGCACAGTTGAACACTAACTAGGCCTGACTGAGCTCAGCATTCCACTGGACTTGCCCTGTTCCTGAACTCCATGTGGAGTTTGGGAGCCACACGTGTCCGTTCAATGCTGAGTTCAGCCTGGCTGAGTTGAACTTTAAACTGCAGCTTTGAGCCTGCACGTCAAAGCTCAACCCCGCCAAGTTGAGCTTGGGGTCTGCAACCTGCGGATCTCCAATGTTCATGGACTACAAATCCCATCAGCCCCCGCCAGCATGGCCAACAGTCCCCAAACTCCAATTGGCCATGCTGGCAGGGGCTGATGGGAATTGCAGTCCACGAACATCTGGAGAGCCGCAACTTGCAGACCCCTGATTGGCAGTTGCTGTGTCTGCTCCAGCTTTATACTGCTGGCTCTGCCCCCAAGCTCCACCTGACCTTTGGAGGTGGAGGTTGGGGGGGGGTGGAGCCTGCAGTATAAAGCTGGAGCCAATCAGAGCGACGGCTCAGTCCGATGCTGAGCTCAGCCTGGCTTGGTTGAGCTTTAAATTGCAAGCTCAAAGCCTGCAGTTTCAAGCTGGACCTGACCAAGCTGAGCCCAATGCTTAATGGTGCACAGTCCCCAAACTCCATGTCAAATTGGGGGTGGGGGGTGGTGGTGGAGTGAGCCAATAGTGCTTGCCGGAGGTACCATTTTTCACAGAGTTGCCCCTGCTTTTTAGAGTACAAGCAAGGATGGAGGGAGTCAACTGAACGGCGACATCATGCCGTGACTTTCCAGTGGGAAGAATAAAATGATAATGGAGGGTTGAGGGTGAAGATGAGGACGTGCTGATCTACATATTTGGGCTTCATTTCCAGTGGATGTGAGCATTTCAAGGCTTAATGAAAGTGTCTGAGTTTTGAGCTGGGGATTTAGAACTCAGGAAAAAAAAATCCTGCACATTTGCATAGCTGACATACTTTGAACGTTATGAGGAATGGCTGGTGTGAGTCTGCGTACCACAACCAGACCCCTCATCCAGATGACAGAAAGTGGATGCAGTATAGATGGTCTCAAGAGCTGGAGGAAATAATAAAGACTTTAAAAACTCAGAAAGATCATGCAGGTAACTATGGCTGTCCAGAGAATGATTGACATGTGCTGGAGGTTCAATTTGAACAAAACCTGAGCAGCATTACATTTTTTCCTGTTCCTCAATTGCAATTTTAATTATTTAAATAAAATGAAAGGCAAGGCAAAGGCAAGGCATCTCCCCATTGTATAGTTTGAAAAAGCAAGAAATGGACAGATCTCAATAGGGCTTGTGGCTAATCTTCAAATACTTGTTTTGATCTCTCGTACTCTGGGTAAGACACCAATCTTTATATAAATCTGAAATTCGACTCGCCTTGGGAGCTATCTAGCTTACAGTATAATCCCCAGTACAGTCATATCTTTCTAAGCACATTGACTCCAGTGGACTTAGAAGCATGTAATTCAGCCTTGGACTGCACCACTGAAGAGTTCTTCCTGTTTCTGCATACTATTTTACATTCAAACGTTCTAATAGAATAGCATCTCATTTTTTGTTGCTCAGTGATTTTAACTTGATTAAGGCAAACCTGAGAAAAATCCCCAGAAACTTGAGGCATGAAACTACACTTGCGAAGAAATGGGCAGACATCATCCCAAATGGGAATTGGGCTCACGCCTTCCCTGTACACACGATATCATAACTTGCTGTAATTCAAATGATTCTTGCACGGTTTTTGTCTAGGGGTGTGCACCTTTTGTGGTTGGCTTTTTTCAGATTCAAGTTTAATAGTCCCAGAAATTTAAAAAAAACCTAGAAAAAAGCTGAATCCCAATACTAGGTTTTTTGGGGTCGTTTGGAAATTTTTGGATCTATTAAGTCTGAACCTGAAAAATTCTTGCTGCCAAGTGGATCTGGGAGGTAGCAGAATTGGTGGCAGGTCTGAAGCAGTCGGAATCACACTGCATTGCTTTGGGGAAGATTCGGAATCCGTTTTCAGATCCCTTTAAACTACCACCTTTTCGGCTTTTACTGAATTCACACTCCTCTTCTGGCCAACCAAAGATTTTTTTCAAGCACGTCTTGGGGGAGGCAGCATATACAAACATGCGACTGTATTTTTGTAGTCTGAACAATCAGACGAGAGAAAACTAGATAAACAGGAACCTGATGGTCCCTATAACCAACGAACAAATCAACTTGGAGGCAGAATCAATCAGTGGGCAGCTATGGTCTCCACAAAGCTGATCACTTTCAATATGTTAAAGAAATTGGGGCGAGGTAGCATTCCCTCCAGGAGGGCCCATAAAGTTGCCTGGAAACTACTTAGATTTCCAAGTAAAACCTCCTCCTTGTGTCCACTTGAAGCCCCCTGAGGAAGGGCTGAGGAAGGTTTAGGAAATTGGAAAACCCTCAGAAGATTATGATTCTCAGTCATGAGTAAGAGGCCTTCTTCTTCTCCAAGTGTCAAGTGTTTCACAAGAACCTTGCAAAGTATGTTCGCATTTGTTTCTATTGATCACAGAAAGGGATAGTGAATCTCAGCCTCAGATGAGCCGCTCATGAAACCAAGTGAGTTAGGATCCATACTAGCCACTTTCCCCAGTCCCAGTCATTTGTCTTGTGAATCTGTGTACTTGATAGCAAATTTTTCAGGTTGCTTCCTCCCCCAACCACTGAAGGACCCCTTCAACACTGGATCCTCATGTGGAATCCACTCAGATTTCTACTGTCTCTTCTCCTGCAGAACAATATTGAACTGCCCATGCTCTGCTTCACAATCTCTCATGACACTGGGGTTTTCAAGTTTTGCGCAGAGCTTGAACACACTCATCCGAGCAAGAGGTTAAAGAAGAAACAGCTATTTGCTATTAAAGGGGAATGTTTAACTATGCGTGGAGTTTTGTCTAAATTATCTACAAAGTATGCAGTTTCTCAGATGCTGTAAGAAACTGCATAATTCCCCCCCCCCACAATCTATCGTTTTAGACCACTGAATGCTTGTTTTATTGCTTCTTTTATTATTGCTAATAGTCATTTTTAAATGATTCTATTGTATTGGTCTTCCTTTGTGACCCACCTACAGCAGGTCTCTGGAGAGGGGGCATATTAATGGTCTCGTTTTCCTTTTTTCAATTAGGGGCTGGGAAGAAGAACCAAGTAAAAGTGTTTGTGAACTAGTAGCTTTTGCGAGCCTTGATCTGGAAGGCGCAGGCTAACTTGATCTCGTAAGCAAAGTAGGGTCAACTCTGGTTAGCATATGGATAGCAGACCACCAAGGAAGTCTGCGATCACTATGGAGAGGCAGGCAATGACAAACCACCTCTGCTCATCTCTGTTCTTGAAGAAGAAGAGTTTGGATTTATATCCCCCCTTTCTCTTCTGTAGGGAAGCTCAAAGGGGCTTACAAACTCCTTTCCCTTCCCCACCCCCACGAATACTCTGTGAGGTGGGTGGGGCTGAGGGTGGGTGGGGCTGAGAGAGCTCTGAAGAACTGTGACTAGCCCAAGGTCACCCAGCTGGCATGTGTTGGAGTGCACAAGCTAATCTGGTTCACCAGATAAGCCTCCACAACTCAACTGGCAAAGTGGGGAATAAAACCTGGTTCTCTAGATAAGAGTGCACCTGCTCTTCACCACTACACCACACTGGCTCACAACTCTTGAAAACTTTGTGGGGTCACCATGAGTTGGCTGCAACTTGATGGCACTTTTCATAACAGCTTTTGTGGACTTCTGATCAGCACCCAAATTTATAAATCCTCTTCACAAGGCCTGTGTCCTGCTACTATATGATATTTTTCAACCACCCAGAATTGTCAAAAAGGCATTACTGCTGAGGGGACGGGGAATAGTGATTCATGTGTATTTTGCCAGTAGCAAAAATACTCCATCATCTCGTTCTCCCATATAATCACTGTAATATGCCGCACAACATTATTTACACTTTGGGGATCTGAATTGGCTATTAACAGAGTAAACATCTGAACAGCAAATATTTCAAGACTTTATAGCCCATGAATCAAATATTCTGAACACTCAAAATACTTGGGGGGGCAATTCTGGCAAGCAACAATGCTTGGTTTCTAGTCCTTCCCTCTTTGGATATTGGCAGCCATGCCAAAAAACGAAGCCCCCACCCTGCGCCACGCAAAGGAGCTGGAAAGAAATAAGAAGCCACAGACTATAAAACACAGTTAAAGGTTCCCTGGTGAAAGGGACAGCTTGCTAGAATAAAGGAGTTCTATGCTAATGCAGCCTCTTCAGCATTCATGATATTCACACAAATTCACTCCATGTACACAGGCGCCTCTTTGTCGCTAACAACAAACCTGGTTCTACCTAAAGCATAATTAATTATCGCAATGGATGAATACGAACATGTGCCTTGCAAAAAAAAAAGAAGAAGAAGATGGGTGCTGTGTGGTTTCCGGGCTGTATGGCCGTGTTCTAGCAGCATTCTCTCCTGACGTTTCGCCTGCATCTGTGGCTGGCATCTTCAGATCCTCTGAAGATGCCAGCCACAGATGCAGGCGAAACGTCAGGAGAGAATGCTGCTAGAACACGGCCATACAGCCCGGAAACCACACAGCACCCCAGTGATTCCGGCCGTGAAAGCCTTCGACAATACAAGAAGAAGATGTTTTAAGCACAGCGAATATTTTATACTGGCAATAACTAACGTTGGAAGCAAGACCCTTAACAAAGCAGAATCCATTTGTGTGTGCTTTAATTCTGCCGAACACCTCATCAGCGCCTTGCCGAAAACCCTCTTCTTTTGTTAACTGAGAATCTGAAGGTATCATGCACGCATTATTGAAAATGCAATCACTTGTAGCAATGTGCGGGGAGAAAAACACTCCACTTCCACTGTGCACGCTCTCTCCTGAACAAGTGCCCTTTCGACAAAAACGGGTAATCATTTCCCACAGACTGCAGAGAGTACAGATTACACGGGCCACCTTTTCATTGGGGATGAGAAGTGGATTCCACTGAACAGCTCTCTGGCCCCTTCCGCACATGCCGAATAAGGCACTTTCAATCCACTTTCACAATTGTTTGCAAGTGGATTTTGCTGCTTCGCGCAGTAAAATCCAGCTGCAAGGTGCACTGAAAGTGGAATGTGCCCTCGGAATCTGGCTCCGTGCTTTCATGCTTTCAAATTATATCAGGAACTTACTTTAAATAAGCAACGCTAGTAGGCGAGTGTGCAGTGCTTATGTGGAGTCACAAAACAGTACATGCCGGTTAATCCGAGATATTCTCTACAATGTGGACTAGTGGCCGACCCTTAGTTGCATTCTCCATCCAGTCTGTCTTAACATACATATTCTGAACAGAGGTGGAGCTACCAGGGGGCTAAGGGGTGCACATTGCAGCGAGTGGGCGCCTGGGGGGAGGGGCGCAAAAATTAGTTTCGTTTGTGTTTTTTGTATGTTTTAGTGAGGTTTTTTTTCAGTTTTTGGCTTTCAGGGGGAACAGTTTTTAGGTTAGCAGTACCAAAATTTCAGGGATCTTTTGGGAGACTCTCCTGATGATACCACCCAAGTTAGGTAAGATTTGCTTCAGGGGGTCCAAAGTTATGGACTCCCAAAGGGGGTGTCCCATCCCCCATTGTTTCCAATGGGAGCTAATAGGAGATGGGGGCTACACCCTTGAGGGTCCATAACTTTGGACCCCCTGAACCAAACTTCACCAAACCTGGGTGGTAACATCAGGAGAGTCTCCTAAAGATACCCTGAAATTTGCTAGCTTAAAAATTGCACCCCTGACAATAGGCACCCCCCTCCAAATTTCCCCAGATTATCCTTTAAAACCACCCCCTCCAGCATGGATTAAAAGGGGGTCCCCAGTTGCAGCCGCCCATAGGGGGAGTGGCAAAATTCAGATTTTTGCATTGGACTCCATTTTCCCTAGCTACGCCTCTGATTCTGAATCAACTAAATCTCCAGCCCTACTAGCTTCTGAATCACCCAGCGTCTGCTGCGTATACCATCAGCATCACCCACCGTTCGCTTCCAAAGCTCGGTCCTCAAAACCCAAGAAGCGGCGCTGACAGATCGCAAACAGCTAATTGGGTAACCCTCCCCATTCCCTTAGGAGTGTTCCTTTCTCTTCAAAAGCTCAGATTCAGACTGCAAAGCCCGGGCAGCAAATCAAAAGGAAGTCACTCCTTGTTATCGGCTTTAAAATTTTTCTGGTCCTCAACCGAGAGAAGCGATTTTGCTGCTGTTTGATCTCAAAGCTACCAGCAAGTTCTTCAGGCACGAAGCGCGGCTCAGCAGCCAAGACTTATTCCTTTTCCACTCCAACCGCCAAATGAATCTCTACCTTCAACCCATTTGAAATAATAATAATGGATGTGGAGAGGGGGGAAAAAGACAAGAAAAACGGTAGAGAAACAGTGATTCGTAGACTCAAAAGACACTGGGCTGAAATGAGAAAATATGTAAATCCAGCTCAACGTGACCCCACGGTTGGTTGAAAGAAATAACAATACGCCATGCTGAAGCTCCATCCCACATTTAAAAATCAGGTAGCCCTGCCTTGGCAGATGGAGGAGGCAAATAATTAAATAAATGCTTTAAAATAGTTATCACTCTTGAGAGCTGCTGTGGTAGCTGCCAACTTAGATTTACGACTGGTGGAAGGATGTGAACTTATGCCCCAAGAGTTTTTTTTTTTTTACACCCGCAACATCGTTCAAAATGAGGCACATCCAGAGTGCTAGCCCTTTGTCAAAAGACAGGAGGTGACCTGAAACATCACTGATTCGTTTTGTAATTCATTCATTTATGCGCCACCTTGCTTTTCCAACGGGGATCGAAATCAGGTTACATAATTTCCTTCTGTTCTATTGTACGTCTAGGGCTCACAAATGGGAGAGAGTGTTGGTGAGCGCAATTCTTTATTCATCAGACTAGATTTGCCTCAGCCGACTTGGCCTGCCTCATTTGACGTATCAGATGGCAGCAAGCCCGACTGTCCCAACCCAAAAACAGGGGCAAAAACAATGGCATTGATGTGGACCGGGGCCACAAAGATCTGGAATTTTCCAGCCACATGGGTGCCTCCCTGGTTTAGCTGTGATCTATCCCCCCAAAGACACAGCAAAGCAGGCTTAGGAAAGATGCCAGAAAAAAATAGGGAAACCCTGGAAAGTACATGGAAGCATCACAGTGCTGTGGGGAAGCCGATGATGGGGGAGAGATGCTTCCCAATGTCTCCCAACCTGGGACAAACAACCTGTGTGTAAGAGACCACAGTTGCAGTATGCACAAGCAAAAGGGGACAGAAAGATGGGAAGGAAAAGAAACCAAAGGCTAAAAAAAGATTACGGAGGAAAGGTCTATCAGTGCCTACTAGCCTTGGTGACCAAAGGGAGCCTCCCCATTCAGAGGTAGTCAACTTCAGAATACCAGTGCTAAGAGACAACATCAGGTAAAGGCCTTGGCTAAGCCAGCGTGGTGTAGTGGTTAAGAGCAGGTGCACTCTAATCTGGAGAACCAGGTTTGATTCCCCGCTCTGCCACTTGAGCTGTGGAGACTTATCTGGGGAATTCAGATTAGCCTGCACACTCCAACACATGCCAGCTGGGTGACCTTGGGCTAGTCACAGCTCTCCTGAGCTCTCTCAGCCCCACCTACCTCACAGGGTGTTTGGGGGAAGGGAAAGGAGTTTGTCAGTCCCTTTGAGTCTCCTTACAGGAGAGAAAGGAAGGATATAAATCCAACTCTTCTTCTTCTAAGACACAACTGGTTGGTCACTGTGCGGGACAGGATGCTTGACCAGATGGACCACAGTGACGTACCGCTAATGGGGACATGGGGTATCCATTGGTCTGACCCAGCAGGTTTATCTTTAAAAGATGCCCTTTTATTTCAGCACTCAAATACATGGCAGTCTTTTAAAAAAAGCAGTGACAAGGTTTCATTGCCAACGAGCATTTAAACAGCTTTAACAACCAGCAGACACTTCATGCGAGGAACCCCAACAGACTGCCAGGTGCGCTCCCTGGAGTAGGAGAACGATGACAGACCACAGCACCGTTTGCGCTTAATTTATCACATGCTGAGCAATATGACAACCGTCACCACTGCTCTTAAAAAGAACTCCTGCAGATGAAAACACTCTCGAGCCCCCTCCCTTTCACAGAGCTGACAGCCAGGCTCCGGAAGGGGTCCCACCTATTACTGTGAGCGCACGCTGTCTGGCACCACCATTGCCAGGAGGGTTTCAAATCACCTTTTTCATTTTTTTAAAAAAACCAAACAATAGCTTGTGCTTCAACAATATTATTTTTAGGTTGGTTTACTAGGCTTGGTTATTGTACTGACACAGCTACGGTATGAACTGATTAGATGGTTAGTCTTAGGTTGTTATGCTTTGTAGTCTTGGTGATAGAAGTGAAAGTCGCTATCAATGTCTACTCAGGCTGTTTGTTATGTGATGATTACTGATGTTTTCCTGTTAATGATGTTATTATTATGTTGTTGTTATGCTTATTGACGTTTTTTGCCATGATATTGATGTTTGCTGTTGATATCTCATGCCATTTTGTGATATTTTGTTTACTGATGTTTTGCTGATTTGATTATGATTATTGATGTTTCATTGTTTATACGACTGTTGTTCGCCGCCCTGAGCCCTACGGGGGAGGTGGGATATGCATCGAATAATAAAATTTTAAAAATTAAAATAAACAATAACAAGTGGTTGGTTACGGTGGCTAAATTTTTAAATGGTGTTATTTTAACTCGTCAGAAGTTGTAAAGGCTGTTATTATCTTGTTAAGTTAATCTTAAACTATTTATATGCCATTAAAGGTATTAAAAAAAAAGTGGTTGGTTGTTGTGGGCTTTCCGGGCTGTGGCCTGTGTAGCACACTTCTCTCTGTGATACACCTCTGAAGATGCCAGCCACAGATGCAGGCGAAATGTTAGGAACAAGATCTACCAGAACATGGCCACACAGCCCAGAAAACCCACCACAACCAGTTGAGTCTGGCCGTGAAAGCCTTCGACAATACAATAACAAGTTTGTTGGCTGTTGTCAGTTTTCCTTGCTATGTGGCCATGGTGTGGGGTTTCTGTTTTTGGTTGTTGTTGGTTTTTTTGGCTCCTAATGCTTTGCCTGCATCTATGGCAGGTATCTTCAGAGGCTTGTCACAGTAAAATGTGTTTCTCTTCGTGGCACAGTCAAAAATACTTCAGCAGGTGGGGGGATACAGAAAACTCATTTGAGTAGAAGGGTGGAGCAAGAGGACATCTGCGTGAACACACACATGTTCTGACATTATTGTAGGATGTGTTTGGCCCCTCCCACACAAGCAGAATAATGCACTTTCAATCCACTTTCACAATTGTTTGCATGTGGGTTTTGCTATTCTGCACAGTAAAATCCAGCTGCAAAGTGCATTGAAAGTGCATTATTCTGCATGAGTGGGAGGGGCCTTTGTGTTCGTATGTAACAGGAAGGACAATGAAGCTTCCTCCCTCTGCCTCTTTCGTGCACAAGCGCATGCACCTACCACAAGTATGTCAGCCAAAGGAGCCTAAGGGTTGTCAAGAGGCAAGGAGTTCCAAAGACTAGAAGCCGCAAGGGCGGGATGGCAAAGCCAGAGAATAGGGAAGGAAATGAAGAGTTAAAAGCATGTTGCTTTTCCTTCTGCTGCAAATTCTGAACAAAACATCAAATGGTTACTGCAGCAGTGGCGTAGTGGTTAAGAGCAGGTGCATTCTAATCTGGAGGAACCGGGTTTGATTCCCCGCTCTGCTGCCTGAGCTGCAGAGGCTTATCTGGGGAATTCAGATTAGCCTGTGTACTCCCACACATGCCAGCTGGGTGACCTTGGGCTAGTCACAGTTCTTTGGAGCTCTCTCAGCCCCACCTACCTCACAGGATGTTTGTTGTGAGGGGGGAAGGGAAAGGAGGGAAAGGAGTTTGTAAGCCCCTCTGAGTCTCCTATAGGAGAGAAGGGGGGATATAAATCCAACTCTTCTTCTGCAGGTGTTTTCAAAGCTGTGGTGCGATGGAAGGTATTTTGTTACCACCGATGGGGACTGAACATAAAACTAAAAATTGGTGGAGAAGATCGCTTATTTTGCTTGTTGCTAAATACAAAGAGAAAAGCCAAATGCCACCTCCACCACCCACAATCTGCCGGGGTTTGTCTAAAAAAATCCCAGACCTTTTAACCCAGGCAACTGGTTCAGTTCCATCCAAAACAGACTTATCTTTTTTTGTCATTCCTCCAAGAAATATTAAGAGACTGAGTGTGAACCAGCCAAAAGGTTCACTCTGCGGAGGACTGGATCCAGCCCAACATCAATAAAGGTTTCCTCCCAAGAAACTGTCAAACTCAGAAGAGATTTCTTTACGCTCATCCCAGCGATTTATTTATATTTTATTACATGGCTAGGCTGCCCTTCTCCTTGTTCCCCGTGTGCCGAAGCGAATAGATAGCTTTCTATTCCCTGGCCCAAGCCAAATAGAGAGGAAAAAATTGGTGAGCGGAAAACGACAATAGAGAGAAAAAGAAAAAAAAGAAGAAAGAAGAGTTTGGATTTATATCCCCCTTTTTCTCCTGTAGGAGACTCAAAGGGGCTTACAATCTCCTTTCCCTTCCCCCCTCTCAACAAACACCTTGTGAGGTAGGTGGGACTGAGAGAGCTCCGAAGAATTGTGACTAGCCCAAGGTCACCCAGTTGGCATGTGTTGGGATTGTATGGGCTAATCTGAATTCCCCAGATAAGTCTCCACAGCTCAGGCGGCAGAGCGGGGAATCAAACCCTGTTCCTCCAGATTAGAGTACACCTGCTCTTAACCACTACGCCACTGCTGCTCAATATGCCATAAACTGCTTAATATTGAACCAGACCACTGGTCCTTCAAGGACGGCATTGTCTGTACAGACTGGCAGCAATTCTCCAGGGTCCCAGGGAGAGGTCTTTCACATCAACTGCTGCCCAATACATGTAAAACTGGGGATGACGGGAATTGAACCTGGGAACTTCTTCATACAGGGCAGATGTTCTACCCCTGAGCCATGGCCCCTTCCCATCTGACAGGGCCAGAGGTCCCCTTGAGGAATCGGCCTTTCTCTATTCTACGTGAACAAAATGCAGGAAATACGTCCCCTCCTGGGAAGTACAAATCAAAGCACCGGGTTAGACCTTCTGTTCAAGCTTGAATGCAAGCAAACGCAAGATGTTCATAATGCACTCAGTTCTTGCGGTACTGACCCTGAACAGTGAACTCCGCTGGTGCTGCAATTTTGTAATCTCTCTTGAGTCTCAGAAAGATAAACTAGACTGTGCAGTCCAAAGGTGTGTGTTGGGGGTGGGGGTGGAGAAGTGGCTTAGAAGCAGCGCTGAGGAACTTACCCTGGCGGCAGGTTGCTGGGGTGCAGGAACTAGAGATTGTTTTTCAGTGCCATTGTCCCTGCACCACAGAAGGCTGTACCCAGTGTTTCAGGGGAGGGGGCATCGCTGGGGGCTTTCAGCCTGGAAACACCTCCTATGCTGGCAGCCCACTTACGCCACCAAAAAGTGTGGCATAAGTCAGTTTTCCCAATTTGTTTTTTCAGGAGGCTAAGGGTTTTTAATTTTTTCCTCTTTTTGTGCTACCTGAGAACTTGTTGGAGGTGGCACAGGTGTGATGCTGTCGTCCCATCCCCAGCCGCTATTCCGCCCCCCCCCCCCAAAACCACACTTTGAATTGGGCTGCCCATAAAGTAAATAAATCCAAGCCATCGATTGAATATAAGGACACTGTTTTAACGGGGTTCTTCCGTTCTTCCTCCCCACACCAACAAAACTTGGTTGTTACTCTATAAAGCACTGAGCACATTAATGGCACAATGTAAGTTGTTTAATTTGGGTCACCTGACCTTGTAGCCAAAGGGCTCTTGGGGTCCCTCACAAAAAAGTTTAACCAAACAAAATACAAGTACATTAAAGCTTTACTCAGAACAGTTATCAACACAATCATACACATGCAAAATAACGTAACCCACTAAATTATCTTTAAAATAACTCCTCACAGCCCAAACAGAAGTATAGACAGAGAGATGGGAAAATTGGAAAATGAGCAGGGAAATGAAACAATAGAAACAGAGGTGTAGGAGTACTGCTAGAGGATTTTTTAAAAAAAAGAACAACCCAACCAATTGGAGCAAAACAGTAAAATTTCAGCAAAAACTTGTAAAGCACAGACCCAGGCGCTGCTCAATGGGGACCTCATTCTCCTCTCATCCTTTTAAACCCCACAACAACTTGGTAAAGCAAGCTAGGCTGAGAGTGTGCAATTGTCCCCAAGTCACCCAGTGGCCCCTTCTGCACATGCAGAATAATGCGCTTTCAATCCACTTTCACAACTGTTTGCAAGTAGATTTTGCTATTCCACACAGCGGCAAAGTGCACTGAAAGTGGATTGAAAGTGCATTATTCTGCATGTGCGGAAGGGGCCAATGAGCTTCCATGGCGAAGTGGGATTCAAACTTAAGTCCCTCAGATCGCAGTCTGACTACTTCCCTCTGGCTCAGCCAGTTGGGGAAAGGTCCTACCAGAGTTGGGATGCCGCTACTGAAAAGGCCCTGCTTCTGGCAATGGTAAGTCATTAACTAGCAAGAAGTTAGAATAGCTGCACTGTTAACTGCACTGGTTATCTACTTCTGTATCCCAAACATTCATTCATATCTGTTCCAGGAAGGGTTTTGCTGCTTTTTAGCATGGGCTCTTTTGCAATTGCTCTGCCCAAGAGTTTTGCAAGGAGATTTACACAGCTTCAAGTACACCATTAACGCTGCCATTCCATTTACCAAGGAGAAAGTGAGAGGATTCTTCACCTCCGTATTAGAAATGAAGAACACCAGCTGACCTTTGGGTTTGATGATCTCTCACCTTGAGAAGCAGGAGGTGAGTGAGTTATATGCAATAACATCTGTTTGCTCAAGACTCATAATGTCTTGCGGCTGGTGTGTTCTGCCTAGAACGACGGACGGGAATGCTTGGTTACCACAGAAGTCAGGAATGAAAGGGAGGAATTAGTGGAGCAAAAACTCTATGTGAAGATCTTAAAAACGAAGAAGAGAATCACGGTTCGGATTTAATTAACATTCCTGCTCAGTCTCACCTTAGTGTAGGTCCCACTTCCTGTTTTTTTGCCTATCCTGATCCCACAATCCCTTCTAATGGTGGGGTTGGGAGATACATCTCCAGGGGCATACCAGATCCTTTGGAGGTTGTCTCATGGATAAAATGGGTCTTCATTTTTGGGGTGTCTTGAGTGCCCCCCAAAGGCCTATGTGTGACTGTGCCATTCAGGCATTCCTTAACAAAAACAATACAACTGACCAGGTGGCATTTTCTTGCGTTCTAAATAAATCTTACAGCTAGTTTCAATCACAAAGCGTTTGCAGATGCTAGGAGCTTTTTTGCCAGCAGGTATAGAAACATTCTTTTGCAGATGCTGGGGTTAAAACTTGTTCCTGACATTTATAATATTCAGTGCTTGAAAAACAGTTTAAAACCTCACAGAAAAGAATAATTGCTCCCATAGGGACCAATCCACAGGTCACAAGGGTTGGCCTTCTTCCTGCGTTTTTTGCATTCGACTGCAACGGAGCCTTGGAGGAGATTTTTTTTTCCTCAGTAAAACCTGAACTTCAGCCGACTTTCTAATCAAAGTTGTGCTCCTCTGCATAGAGCTAAAGGAAAGTGCTACTCCAGCCGCACAGAACAGATGGGTCCCCGAGAGCTGGAGGGAAGTTTGTCTATTCAGGGGGAAAATAATAATAATAATAAATAGGGGGAAAATAAATGGCTTTTTTAATTTAAACAGTTTTAATAGGGCAGATTAATTTTCTTTTTTCCGCCCCGCATGCTGAGTTAAGGAAGCAAGAAAGGGGCGGGGGGGCTGTCCCCTAGAAATAATTAATTACCGGAAATTTCATTTATTATGCCTATTAGTAAACACAGGATTTTAAAAACACCCACAGAGCAGATTTAAGCTATTCAGACATCAAAATGGGATAACAGTAGTCCTAGGTCACAATCTAACTTGCATCACTAAACTGCAATCAATTTATTTTTTTTTTTGGTTATGGCGGGGTTCTTATGGATTTCATCACTTATTTAACCAGCTGAGTATGCCAAGACAGTGGCTTCCAGAACAGCATCCAAGAGGCTCATATGACTCCCAGACGATATATCTGAGACGTTGGCCCTTTCCCCACTTACTTTAAGCCCCGTGCTACTCTCCGCAAGTAGCGCGGGGTCCCACTGCACTCCCGTCAGGGGCGGCAACAGCGTAGCCGCCCCGACGCTGCCGCTCTTGCGCCCCCTCAAGGCGCGGCATCCCTGGCGCTGGCGAAAACGGTGCCTTTGGATGACCCTGCATACAGCGCGGGGTCGTGGGGACGCCCGGACGCGCGCCAGGGATGCCGCGCGCTCAGAGCAGTGCACAGCGACGGCGGCAGCAGGGAAAGTGGGGAAAGGGCCATTGTTTCCCATCAGTTCAAGAGGATTAATTTGGGTTCAGTGGTAACCTTCTAATCTTTGAGTGAGGATCTGAATTCTCCGCTGGTTGTTTGCCTAAGAGCTGCAAATCTTCTTCCACATGAAGATTCGTCAGATGATGGTTTTGACAGGAGGGCAATATTTAGAAAAACAACAGACGCAGGTAGGTGGGAATCCAAACGCTTGCTAAAAGCTTAGGAGTCACCAGAAGTGAACACGAACACTTTGAGAACGCTGTTGAAATGCACAGGAGGCACGTCACGATTGTAAAGTTGGATTGAAAAGATTTTAGGTTTGTGTGGGTTTCTAAGGAGTGCCTGGGAGAAAAAAAGAGAGAGGGTGGGGATTATAAAAGGGGGTGGAGACAGTGAAATAAGAGAGTTTTTGGAATTTTATTGCTGGTGGCAGCCTACAAAAATTAAAGACACAGAGAGGGAGAGGGGGAGGGGACATGTCAGATTTGGTGGCTGCATTCCAAAGAAAGATGAGACAGAGAAGACAGTGAAATATAGCAAGGAGAAAACGTCACAAGGCAAAAAAATCAACCAAACAAAACCCCAAAATGCATATTTAATCATCACTTACACACTGTCTTACCAGGTGCAGTCACAGAGATCACAAGGAAATATATTTTTTCATTTATTTATTTTGATTTCAGACAATTGTTTTTTACTACTAATAATTAATCAATAAAGAAGAAACTCTCCCCCTTTTACTTCTCATTTCTGTGTTGTAACAGCTGCTTGCTCAGCTCCTCCTCCTCTCAAGTCATAGCTAATTTACGGCCATCCCACAGGGTTCTCAAGGCAAGAGACATTGGGAGGTGACTTGCTGGTACCTGGCTCCATATCACACCCCTGGTATTCCTTGTGTAAGGAATTCCATAGAAGCAGAAATAAAAGGCTTTTGGGAGTAAAAGTCCATTTATTAAGACATCTTAGAAAGCTCAAGGTACTGACGTGGCAGGAATGACTTACTTCCCGGGCCAGAAGCACAGGTTATAATCTTCATTCCACCCCATCCCCCATCCTGTTCTGGTATGGAACGGAGTCTCCTCATCTCCCGCCAAGAAGATAAAGTCTCCGCCGATGAAGCTGGCTTCCATCAGCCCGGCGCTTTCGGGAATGCACTCCTGCTGTTACTTCACCATCAATACCCATTGAATCCTTTTACACTCTGCCTCCCAGTGCTAAAGAGACCCTCCCCCCCCTGTGGTTTATCATGAGGAAAGGCGCTGTGAAAGCAGAAATAAGGGTGGGGGCGCCAATATTTCTCGGAATAAACCCATTGATTATACCTCCGCAGAGTGAATATCCCACCCAAGAGGACCCTCTTAGCCAACATTGCAAAGCTTAAGGGTTAAAAGCGGTAGGGGAGTCCAGGATACGCGTCAATTTCGTGAGTGCTTGTGGCCATCAATAATAGTCGCGGTGGGGCCTCTCCGCTGAGTCGTGCCAAGCATCGGAAGCTGAAATTTCCCTTGAAGCAAGCTAGGAATGGAAGACAGTGGATGAATGTTACTAAGAGAGTTAGGCAATCCAACTGGACAGTGACACTCATTAACTCACTTTAGTAATCACTGAAAAGGTCCTGTTCTAATCTTTGCCCAGTTTGAGAAATTTATGCACCGCGATCCCTTGAGATTTTTTGGCGGACAAATACAATCCTGCCCTACATAACGCAGAGGGAATCTGAAGCCTGGTAGTTTATCCGCTTGCTTACAGCTTTGGGGAGAGTCCTTAGCCTGTTGTAAAGAGCGCATTTGGACCCGATTTCCACCCTCGCTAGGGACAGTAATCCATTGTTAGCAGAAATTCTGGAGGGTCCAAAGCTGTCGCTGGTAGTTGTGGTAACCTTGCGGGAAGGAGCTTACCAGACGTGGCTCTGCCAATTTCAAGAGGGGGTTTTGTACCGCTATGAACCGCATTGTTATAGGCGCATTGCGCCATAAGCGGAATAAGCTCGCACTCCAATTGTCTCTGGTGGTAGTTGGTGTAACAGAACGTAAATACTGCCTCTAAGGAGTTCTGGTTGCGTGCTCTTCCGCCTTCACTGCTTTCACTTTCTGAAGGCGTAGGGCGGCGACTGTCAGCGGCCCCCAATAACCCTGCAAAAAAACGCCTTCCAGAACTTCTTTGAATGAAATTGGGGCCATGGTCGGAGACCACCTCATCGGGGCGGGAATGTAGACGGTAAACATGTTGAATGAACAGCCGTGCAACTTAGGAGCAGAGGGGATGGAAGCACATGGAATAAAATGGGCTTGCTTAGAAAATAAGTCCACTACCACCCACAAAACCCGTGTTGCCAATGACTTTCGGGCAAATCTGTAATAAAATCCATGGAGGCCATGACTTCCTTAAGGGCTGGAGGCCATCGAGAAGGCTCCAACAGCCCATGGGGCTTCTCCTGAGATGGTTTTGGCTTCCTGCAATAAACCGAAAGCAGCCTCTATAATATAATGCCTCATCGTCCCTATGACAAGCAGCCACCAGAACTGCCGGGCTGGGCCAAATGCAGAGTTTCTAGAAAGCCAAAATGTCCATTGAGCTGGTAGACCATCGTGGCAGGCTTCAAGAACCTGCCTTTCATGGAGGGGGGGGAGGCACGACTCAACATTCCCCCCTCTCTGCCAAACTCCATTCTCCAAACTAATTGGGAGTCACTTTCTTCCTCATTGGAGGCTCAGGCAGCCCACGGGCCTCGAAGTTCCCCGTGGAAAGGAGAAGGGAGAGACGAGACTAGGAAGCAGGGGTGTGAGGAGGAGTGGACGCTTTGAGGATCGGGTGACAGCCAGCCCCAACTGGGAGTGGGGAGAGAAACAGTCGCGTGGAATGTCTCTGTAAGGTGCTCCACCCCTCCCCCCGGGTAGGGCGCCGAGCTGGCCAGCCAGCTTCTATTGGTTTTCTCTGAAGGGAAAATGGGACGGTGAAAGAGAAACGAGAAAAGAAATCGGCTCCAACGGAGTTGTTTTGGTGGGTGACATCTTGGAGGGGGGTGGAAAGAGCTGCCTAAGTTTTTTGTGATCCGACCAAACCTGGAAAGGGTGTAAGTTATCCCTCCAGCCAGTGGCATACAAGTGGAGAGCAAGCATTACTTTGATGGTCAGTAGTCTCTTTATCCCCCTACAGTCCAGTTGGAGTTCCAGCACCTGTGAGAATTTCTTGTAGACAATTGGGCCAAGCACAATGGAACTTCAGCCTACCATCTTTATTTTTTCTGCAAATAGGCTTGCCCCAAGTGCTTTGTCCGAAGTAACTCCGTACTTGAACCAAGGCTACAAAACGGGAGATCTGGGTCAGGGTGCTTTTAGGATAGGTTCGTGGTAAAAGCCGCACTTTAAGAGTTGAAAGGCTGTTTGACACTCTCGACCAGGAAGGGGGGGGGCCCCGGTCATGGCGGAACAATTGGATCTTTACCTTTTGAGTGCTGTGGCAGAGGTCTGTGTAGAGAGGAGAGCTAGTTCCAGCTTAATTGGGGGTATAAAGTCAATGATAGAAATTAGCAGTGTGCCAAAAGAAAGATTTGAGTTCTTTATGCGGTTGGTGGGGTAGGCTACATTGGAGGACTGCGCCAATTCTTAAAGCAGGATCCATTTTCTGCCCTCGGCGTAGATCCGGGGTAAACGTAAATAGTCAATGGAGGTCTGGGTGAAAACAGCATTTGGAGAAGTTTGGCAAAGAGGGAGCTGTCGAAAGTGACAACGCTTTTAATACCTCCCTTTAGACCAATGTTTACAAAAATGCTCTTCTAAGTGGTTTGTGAGTAAATTAAAACGCGTCATCTAAGTATACCACAACTCCCTTGCTAACAACAATAAATCATGGAGAACTTCTATTGATAAGGGGCTATAAAAGCCCCTTGGGGCCCCACTTAACCTCAATGGCATTATCAAGTATTCAAACTGTCCAAACTTTTGTGTTAAACGAGTCAAGTGTCTATAGCCTTCATGCAATTCTGACTCTGTAGTAAGCTTCTCTCAAGTCTCAATTTAGTGAAAATGCGCCCTTTGCCGGTTAAAGTGCATCTAAAAGATCCTATGATCAAGAAGGCAAAGGATATTTATTGACAGAGGAGACTGCATTGAGACTCGATAATCTGTGTGCAAAAGTCAGAAGGACTCCATCTTCTTTTTGCCAAAACAAAACGGGGGAGCATGCGCAGTGTTATTGTTTTGGTAGCCATCACCGTATGAACCAGCGAGGCGAAATAGGTTCTTGTCCAGGAAGGCACGAAAGTTCCTTTCCTTCTCCTCATTGGGACTCATGGCGCGTAGATTCTACCTTTTTGAGGACAGTTATGCTCTCTGGTTGTATAAATCCATTTTGCAGTCCAGCGTCTCTGTGGGGGGTGGCAACTGATGCGCATTCTTGCTCCTCTGAAAAAACTCTGGCTAGACTGGGCGATAATGCGCTGGGTGGGATGCCAATTGAATCGGGGAGCAATGTCGCTGAAGAAAGCCATGGGAGGGGGGGTGGCCATGTCAGGAAAGTTGGGTTTTCCCTCCAATTCATGTGTTCCACCGTGAGGAGTGGTCAGTGAATTCTAAGATCCGTTTTTCTTCCAAATGAACTTTGGTTCATGTAACAGTAAATCCATGGCATGCCCAGAACTATGGAGTGTTTCCATTACCGGCCATAGTCTAAAATAAAACTAATTTTTTCTCCCAATGAGGTCGGCGCGAACTTAGGAGGAGAACCGGCTGTGTGTTTGAACTGGGCCGGTCAACTTTCGCTCCTCGAGGGGGGGGTGCTGGCCCATTTGGGTGAATGGGTATGGGCTTAAGCCAGAGGGACCCGGTCAAAGACCTAAGCTCCCTCCAGCCACCTATAGATAAGCATTAAGGTATGTTGGAGCAACAGCCAAGAATCCCACAGAGGGTCGAGGGCTATGGTACGCGCAGTGTGTGTTTAGCGGGCCATTGGCCAGAAACGCTTGGACAATGTAATGAGCGCTGCCTTCACTCACCGTCAGAATTAGGAGTCGTATTCCACGTCCATGGGGGGGGCTGAAGAAAGGCAAACGGGTTGCTTCCCCCTCCCTCGGAGTGTCGCCTCGATGTGACCGGGCTTTAGACGGAAAAAGCCCGCTGCCGGAGGCGTGCCCCGATCTCGCGGTGGCTTGGCAGATGGAGTCTTGGCTGTAGTTGGAGTCGGTTGGTTTTGTTTCTTGGGACAGTTGGGCGAGCTAGATGACCTGGCCCTCCTCGCAGTAAAGACACTGGTAATCCCAGTCGGCTTAATGCACGGCGCTCCAGAAGGTGGTTCGGGGCGTTGGAAGGCCAATTAGATTTGGGCTTGGCTTGCTGAAAGTGGTGGTTTTGGGACGTGCAGCTGGCTCCTCGACACGGTGAGCGATATTCCAAACGAGGCTTTCACCCTGGGACCCCAACTGGATCCAATCTGCGGCAAATAGCACGGTAGGAACCCGGAATTAAAAACACCGGGCTTCACGCAGCCTGTCATCCACAGCATCCGAGTAGCGGTATTCGCTGCGATTTCATGCGCTCAGGCCACTCAGGAGGGAAGTCGCAAAGTCAGCCCGCCGCATCTTTGCAAATTCACCGGGCAAATTCTGCAAACGTATGCGGTTTGCCTTTGCTGGATAGTTTTGATGGTATGCGGATAGCTTCATTCTCGGGCGCCTGGATCTTGGAAGCCAGCTTTTAAGACTTGGAGGAACATCTGCGCAAACCGTATGCGTGAGAACCTCTATCTTGGCAAATCCAAAGGGTCACTTAACCAGTCGGGCTGCCGCCCCATCCAGGACTGGAGCGCCGGGATGGTCCCGATATTTTTTCAGCTACCAGACCGGGTATAAATCATCATAGTCTTCCAAGTGGGCATTGAGTTGCAAAATGAAGTAGGAAGTTTGGAAGCGGTCCCATCAAAACGGGCTGGTATCAAACGGGGTCTATAGTAGCCCCGCCTCCATCGGCTCTTGGCGCCTGCTAAAGGTAGCCCAGGCTGCGCGTGAGCTGAGCAAGGCTGGGCAGGCAGCTGTTGTAACGGGGCCCTGCAGAATCGAGCGCTATGGTACGGCTGGCGCTTGGGTGGCATGGACCCAGTGCGGTATCGCATTCTGGCTCGCAATACGACATGATCAGTACAGCATTAGACTCCAACTTGGGCTTTAGCTTGTCTGCTGCCTTCCTTAGCTCCCCTCTCCAACGCATGGCCAGCCCCCTCTCCCTTGCCGCGGGTCAAAGGCATCTTGCGCGCATGCAGAGCGAAAGCTTCTCTCGCTCCAATTTAGCCGAGTTCGTCCCCGCTTAAGAGCTTCTGCTAGTAAGCCTTACTCTGCGTCATGCATAGCGTCTTTGAAAACCTTCGCGTGCCGCTGTAAATCCAGTCTGGAGTGTTCCAGGACCTTTATCATGGACTGACAGATTCTGGGCGACATATTGCCGCTTGAGCGCGCATGCTTTGGCACCCGGTCCAGCTTCGAGTTGGACTCTCTTGGCGCTGTTAACTGGTCCCGGTCCCTCTGCAGGTTTTGGCGGCTCCATTTGCTGGCAACTGTGCCCGCTCCTCACTCCTGGCATAGCTGGCGCTTCACGGTTCCATTGCCGCTTGGGCCTCTCCCTGCAGTCGCCCCACTTCTCATCCCAGTCCTCTCGATGGGGAGAGAGGGGAAACAGATCCTGCTGGGAATGCAGGCTTCTTCGGACTCTTCTTCGCCTGGGAAAGCGTAGAACCATCGGAGACACTTTGTGAAGCCACCGGTGGCTCCCCTGAGGGGGGCACCTTCAGGCGCGGTCAGCACTGTCTGGATCCGGGGGGGGTCCGATTGGAAGACGGTAAGTGCGGATACCCTCCCAATCCCAGGTTTTAGTCCCAATTGATGTGTCCTCTTGGATCGGCCCCAGTGCTGGTGCCACGGTGGTTCTTGGGAGACACTCACCGGGAATATGAGTCCAGGAACCGCCTACCGGATTCCTGGGGTTTGCCGCATGAAAGGTGGTCAGGCCCCGCCTCTCTCACATGACAGGGTTGCATCTGAGGTTTGTAATCCATTAACGTAAAACGGGTAGAGAATCCTCAATCCACAGGCTTTCGATCCATAGGGCACAGCGCCTGGAACGGCTCTGAAGGAAGTCCCCATGGCATGGTCAAGCCAAGCCACGCCCCTCGCTCCAACGGAGTAAAGGAAGACCTCGCATGGATAATGCAGGACGGTGAAGGGCCACCAGCTTAGGCCCGCCTCTCCAGCCGGTGCCTCCAGATCCAGAAGGGAAAGGGTCGAGCCCTCTTTGGGGGGCTACCAGACTCCTTCCTCCGTAGAAACATTCAACCTCCAAAGTCATACATTACCCAGAGGTCCACTGCATAGTAATATAGATGTATTAGGATTCCTGCCACAATGTAAGGAATTCCATAGAAGCAGAAATAAAAGGCTTTTGGGAGTAAAAGTCCATTTATTAAGACATCTTAGAAAGCTCAAGTACACGCAGTGGCAGGAATGACACTTCCCGCCAGAAGTACACAGGTTATAACCTCTATTCACCCCATCCCCATCCACAGTTTCCCATGGGAACGGAGTCCTCGTATCTCCAAGGCAAAGTTAAAAGTCTCCACCCGATGGAAGTTGGCTCCATCGCCTGGCCGGTGGAGATGTAATCTGGTTACTTCACCATCAACACCATTGAATCCTTTACACCTTGAAGGCCTCCTATCCAAATATTGGCCAAGATCAGGGCTGAGAGAATATGACCGGCCCAATGTTACCGACAAGCTTCTGTGGCGCAAGCGGAGATCTGAATGTGAGATTCCCAGGTCCTATTCCGGTATCTTACACACCACAACCAAGATATCCCCAAAGGCCCCCAATCTAGACACCGACCTGCTTAAACAACAAAAGTGACCTGCCGAAAAAGTGATGGAGACCCTCCACAAGTTTGGAAAAAAACACTGAAAATCTAGATAGTGTGAAAATGCCAAAGGAGTTTATCAAGAGGAACACGGAACGTCACTGGACTGAAGAATTACCAAAGTGAAGCAATCAAAATACTATCAAGTCAACAATGTAATATTAGTAACATATGTTCCAGAGATACATGCTGTGCAACAGGTGCTACTCAAGAAGAGGGGGAAAAGCAGGAAAAGAAACCCTGGAAACCCCACAACACTCCAGGAAATGAAAAGCTACGCAGACACTGGTGCTTTGGGGCCAGATGGCACATGCACTTTATAGTAAGGCAAAGCATATTTTCAGGACAGGTTCTGGCGCTGATTATAGGGCAAAGGCTTGTTTTAAAAACAAAACAAAAAAAGATCCATTTCTTTGCAGCCATAGAAAATAGGGAACAATCTAAGGCAGGGGTAGGGAACCTGTGGCTCGAGAGCCGCATGCGGCTCTTCTGCCCTTGCACTGCAGCTCCACGAGCTGAGCTGCTGGCCCCATCCTTGCCCGCCCTGCAGGCAGCAGGGCGGGAGCACCAACTGCCCGCAGCCGGCTGGGCTGCGCTGTGGGCTTCCCCTCTCGCCTGCTCCGTTGGAGCGGGGCGGGCGTTTTCCGGAAGCCAGTCGGGCGCAGGCTTTGAGCCACTGGTCTTCTCCTGTCCCTGCTCCGCTCTGCAGGCAGCAGGGCGGATGCATCCATGCACTTCTCAGAATGAGCGGAGTAAAAGGTAAAAAAACCCAATATATACAGTGTTATCTTTATTTTAAATGTCAAAAATTATTTGCGGCTCCAAGTGTTTTCTTTTCCCATGGAAAACGGGTCCAAATGGCTCTTTGAGTGTTAAAGGTTCCCTACCCCTGATCTAGGGGGATAAAGAGGCATGTTCCTGATTGCCCAAAATCAGGGGATGAGAGTTTTAATGGTTTTGGATCGTTTGTTTTGTACTTTTAATTGCAATTTAATGCTTTAATTCCACTCTGGTGTTTTATCATACAGTAAGCCAACCTGAGAGCCTTTGGGGTGGAGGATGCGAGACAAATTGATTAATAAAATAAATTAAGGCACGTCAGAGATACAGAAAGAGAATTGGGGGGGGGGGAGGGGAGAGAGAAAGAAAGAAAGAAAACCTGCCTCCTGTTTCCATGTCTTTTCCCAGAATACAGCTGAACTTAAGGTCGCAACATCTGACAGTTCATTATTAATGGACAAAATTAATATTCTAGACATCCTGCTCCGAAGCCGTCGACATTTGCGCCCACAGAGCTCAATTATGCGGCATTTGTGGTAACAGGAAGAGAAGAATCGACGTGTAGAAAATGCTGAACTGTCCACTGCTCAGCACAGGCAGTGCGTGGTCCAGAAAGGTCCAACTGGCCCATGGCTGAGCAATGGACAGTTCAGCATTTTCTACACGTTTTTCAATACTAGAACCAGGGGGCATCCATTGAAAATGCTGGGGGGAAGAATTAGGACTAATAAAAGGAAACACTTCTTCACGCAACGTGTGATTGGTGTTTGGAATATGCTGCCACAGGAGGTGGTGATGGCTACTAACCTGGATAGCTTTTAAAAGGGCTTGGACAGATTTATGGAGGAGAAGTCGATCTATGGCTACCAATCTTGATCCTCCTTGATCTGAGATTGCAAATGCCTTAGCAGACCAGGTGCTCGGGAGCAACAGCCGCAGAAGACCATTGCTTTCACATCCAGCACGTAAGCTCCCAAAGGCACCTGGTGGGCCACTGCGAGTAGCAGAGAGCTGGACTAGATGGACTCTGGTCTGATCCAGCTGGCTTGTTCTTATGTTCTTATGTGCTTATGGCTTAGTACTCATCAATCTGAATGGACAGGGGGGAACGACACACGCAGCCAATGAGGACTCAGCACAGCCCAGCCTGCCTTTCCCAAGGGAGACTGCTATGTACAGCGACAATCTTCACTCCTTGTGGGAAAGGATAAATTAGGCCTATATTTCAAGTTTTTTAAAAAAGAAGAATGGTAAGTTGCACTACTGCTCTCTGCTCACGACCACAGTTCGACCCCAACAGAAGAGGGTCTCAGGTAGCCAGCTCAAAGTTGATTCAGCCTTTCATCCCTCTGAGGTGGGTAAAATGACTACCCAGCTTGCTGGAGTATAGAGAGTGTCTTAACCTACTGCATCTGTGTATGGTTCTCCAGTTGCACAGTGGCAGATAGGAAGGCGCTCCAAAGGGTGATCACTACTGCACAGCGGATTATCGGCTGCCCTCTCCCCTCCTTGGAAGAACTCTATAATTCCCGAAGCCTAAAGAAAGCCCAAAATATTCTGAGAGACCCGTCTCATCCAGCACACTCTCTTTTTGAACTGTTACCATCTGGCAGACGATACAAGTCTATCAAAACTAGGACAAAGAGGCTTAGAGACAGCTTCTACTCTAGAGCTGTGGCTATGCTGAACTCCGTGACTTCGTGTTGATGTGTTTGGGGCTGTGTAGGGATGGTTGGAGGAAGGGGAAAGTGAGGATGGGGTATGAGTCTGAAATTGTGTGCATCGAGGAATGCTGCTGTAAATTTCGTTGTGAGTGCACAATGACAATAAAATGCTTATGCTATGCTTATGGAGTATAGTGCAGATGACTGAGAAAGGCAATGGCAAACTACCTTGTAAACACAGTCTGCCTAGTAAACATCATGTGACATCATCCCATGGGTCAGTAATGACCTGGGGCTTGAACAGGGGACTACCTTTACCTTGTTTGAAGTGACAGGCAAATGTATATTCTTGGTAAGATGGCGTTTGTGGTCTCTTCCAACCCTATGATTCTATGGTAGGCAACAAGTAAACATTCTTCTTTTTTGTTTGACAAATTCCCTGGGTTTCCTGTCTTTGCAGATTTGAAGAGGGACTTGTTCTGCTCAGTGGCCACGGTTCTAACCCAATTGACCTACAGCAAATTATTATTTTTCTCAGTAAGACAAAATGGTAGAATTCAGACTGCACAATGAGGCTGAAATCTTCCCCCCTCCCCCCTCTGCTTTCTTTTTTTTTGTCACTGAACCGTTTAAAAAGAGTTAATGCTCAAAAATAAAATTAGCAGGGAAAAGAAGTCAACTTGCAATTTCTCACACACACCTATCAATCCATGACGCAAAATGTGCTATGAGAAGATTCCCATCAGCAACACCACTGAAAATAAATTTTCACTTCTCTGCCTCAGTGGAATACGTGGAAAACTAGAGCACGAGAAGGGAAAGAGCACTTTAGAAGTTAAAGAGTTTTACAAAGAATGCCTGGATTTTCAGCTATCAACAGCTGAACATGCAGCTACACTTTTTTTCTTGGGATGGAGTGCTTGTTTGTGAATCTCACCAGAATATTACTTCTGTGCTTCCCTATTTCTATGCTTCCTGCTTATAAAAAGAACACCACAATTTGTTGCAATCAACACTGGCCCTCAACATTTTTTTAAAAATCACAACAATACCAGAATTGGCACCATCCTAGGACAAATACAGGATCCAGTCCTTACAGGGACTGATCAAGTTGGTACAGATGCATTAACCACCATAATTCACAGCCCAATGGGGTGGTGGGTTTCTCCAGAAGCCTTGCTTTCAGAAGAAGAAAGAAGAAAAAAGAAAAGAGAAGAAAGGAGGAAGAGGAGGATTTTGGATTTATACCCTCCTTTCTTTCCTGTAAGGAGACTCAAGGCAGCTTACAAACTCCTTTTCCTTCCTCTCCCGACAACAGACACCTTGTGAGGTAGGTGAGGCTGAGAGAGTTCCAAAGAACTGTGACTAGCCCAAGGTCACCCAGCAGGCTTCATGTGGAGGAGAAGGGAAACAAATCCAGTTTACCAGACAAGATTCTGCTGTGAAGCAGTGGGGAATCAAACCCAGTTCTCCAGATTAGAGTCCACCGCACTTAACCACTGCACCATGCTGGCTGATACAGTAGACAGCAGTGGTTACCAGTGTATAGTATGAAAAAGGCAAATTCCATGCTGGTCACAATCAGAAAAGGATTCAGGAATAAAATCACCGCCATCATAATGCCTTTATGAGCAGCAGTGGCGTTCGAGGTTAAGAGCTCGTGTATCTAATCTGGAGGAACCGGGTTTGATTCCCAGCTCTGCCGCCTGAGCTGTGGAGGCTTATCTGGGGAATTCAGATTAACCTGTACACTCCCACACACGCCAGCTGGGTGACTTTGGGCTAGTCACAGCTTCTCAGAGCTCTCTCAGCCCCACCTACCTCACAGGGTGTTTGTTGTGAGGGGGGAAGGGCAAGGAGATTGTAAGCCCCTTTGAGTCTCCTGAAGGAGAGAAAGGGGGGATATAAATCCAAACTCCTCCTCTTCTTCTTCTTCTTTATATAAATCTATTAGGAGACCACACATGGACAGTTTTTGGTCGTCACGTGACAAAAAGGATACTGTTGAGCATGAACAGATGCAGAAAGGAGCAACCAAACTAATCAGGTGGCTACAGCAAGAGAAGTTAAGCAAAAAATCTGACTCTTGAACAGGTCTCATTTACAGGCAAGTCAGGTCAGTTTCTAGAAGGAAGTTTCTAGAAGTTGTCTAGAAGGAATTCCATGTGCATTTTAATTCCGGGAGCAGAGAAAATGGAACTGCTAAGTAGCAATTCTGCAAAACCACACTCACGTTAAGATGTTCAAGTCTCTCCTGGCACCCAGCCTGCTTATGCAAAATGAATCCCCCTGCTCAGTGCACATCACTTCAGTGAAGGTCAGAAGACAACGCAACATCTGTTGGTACGTCAGGAACGCTTGTTAGCAGAACGCACCTGTTGTTTGGAATGCCAGAAACAAGGAATCTATTTCTTACCGACTGAACATTTAAAAAGGTTGTCTGCAATTCCGGCTGGGATTTGTAACTTTTCAAAGGTTCCCCTTCAGATGAAATTCTGGCCTCTTAATTCTGAATGCTAAACAAGTGTATCTGGATAACTGGAGGAATAACACTTTAAATAATGAGTTTGTCTACAAGACAATAAGGCACGAATTAAAAGGGGGAAAAACAAACCACTCCAGGCAAAGAGGAGAAGGAGACTGTAGCGAGTCTCTCTCCCCTTTGCCGGAGAAAGGATGTGTACAATCTCCTTTTTCTTTTTTGCGCCCTTGGGGAAAAAAAGAGAGGGATGAATGAAAAGTGTGAACCGTAATCCGTAAGAGAGCTCAGCGGATCTGGAAATTTAACACCGGAAGATATGACAGCGACTCATCTGATAGCCTAAGCCCTGCTTTAGAAATTGGGGATGACAGTGAACAGAATGCAGAATAAAAGAGGCGGATTTGGACTCTCACACTGGGAAGGGCACCCAAACGTGAGTGTGTACATGCACGCACAGAGCTACGCCATGCATATCAAAAGCCGAGGGGGGGAAACGATTGGAGTGGAGGAGAGGCTCCGTATTGACACCGCTGTCACTTCAAACAAGTCACAGCCGAGACCTCGTGGTGTATGATTTGTTTTATCCCGCTTACACTATTGATTCACAGAAGGCCGGGATGGAGATGTTTTGGCACTCGATTAAAGCAAGAGAAAGGCGGGGTGATAGCGGAGGAGGAGAGATACGGGGGTTTAAGCTCCGGGATGGGGAAGGGGGAAAAGAACTGAGATGAAAAGGAAGACAGTTAACAAGTTTCCTTAGAAGACCACAAGGGAGAGCAGCAACAATAAATCCAGGGAGGTTTCTAGTCAACTTTAATTCCCCTGGAGGGCATGGAGGTCAGGCAATGCCGGAGGGGGCAAGAACTCGGGTGGTGGATCTTTGAAGTGCCAAGAGCACTAAGACAGTTAAAACAAACAAGAGTCTAAAAGCACTAACAACATTTTATTCTGGCATAAGCTTTTGTGGAATAGAGCCTGGGTCATCAGGGAAGAAAAGTGAGGCAATAGGGGGTGGGATACGACAGGGGTTATATGAAATAAGGCCTACTCAGACCCAATTGCTTTTCTCACTGACCAGGAGACACATAGTTCACCTGCAAGGGATATAAACAACACACAACTATACAGACCAGAAGACAGCCTCACTGGTACTCTTAGCACAGACTGAAGTTCCTGGCAGACACCCTCCCCACAATTAATTTAGATGTGTGAGGGGATAAAGGAACACCCACATCTGAACATTTTGTTCTATAGATTCCTAGGATGAAGAAGACAAGAAGAAGAGTTTGGATTTATACCCCGCTTTTCCCTACCTTTAAAGAGACTCAAAGCGGCTTACAAACTACTTCCCTTCTCCTCTTCACAACATACACCTTGTGAGGTAGGTGGGGCTGAGAGTTGTGAGAGAACTGTGACTAGCCCAAAGTCACCCAGCAGGCTTCATGTGTAGGAGCAAGGAAACAAATCCAGTTCACTATATTAGCGGTCACTGCTCATGTGGAGGAAGGGGAAATCAAATCCAGCTCTTCAGATTAGAGTCCACTGCTCTCAACCACTTCATCAAGATGCCTGCTTGACCTTGGACTAGTCACAATCTTTCTGAACTCTCTCAGCTCCACCCACCTCATAAGGTGTCTGTTGTGGAGAGAGGAAGGGAAAGGAGTTTGTAAGCCGCCTTGAGTCTCTTTACAGGAGAAAGGCGGGGTATAAATTCCTCCTCCTCCTCTTCTGCGACATCTGACCCCTGGGCTTCATGTCTGACAATCTTGGGGTAGAGGATCACCTTTCAGTAGAGAAATGTCTCCTCCACAAGAGGGATCTTGTGTCTGCCTCTCCAAGAGGGCATACCTGTTTGACAGCTACCTTGCTCCATTTTCCCTTGGACCCACCTTGGTTTACAACGACGGCAACAACTAGTGGGGTGAAAGCTCTGTATGACAAAATCACTTTGCTGTTACAGTCACCCCTGTAGCAAAGGCCCCATAAATACTTGAATACGGCGCCCTAAAAAGTCCTTGTGGCCCAAGCTCGGGCTTTGTCCTCTGGGACGTTGATTCAGACACCCAGCCAGACCAGGAGCTCACGTGTACCACTGACCAAACCTAGCCCCAGGCAATTGAGGGCAGGGTGAAGAGGCAAAAGGCAGAAAGGATTGCTACTCTTCAGCTACTCTTCCATGACTACAACCCACCTCACCCATCCCCAAAACAGCTGACCAGTTGACAGAGCCCCAAACCCGGCAACGTGCAGGTAACCAATTGACACCCAAGAGCATCTCTGGATAGGGGCTGCGGCCTCGTGTTCCAGCGGCTCTTTTTACAAACGAATTCAGCTGTCTCCTAGAAATCAAATCAACCTTTTAGTAAGGCTAGATAAAATCCAGGCAATAAAGGAGGGATAGCACAATGCACTCACAGTTAAACCTTATGATATTTCTCCACTTGGCTGAGTTATTGATTTGGCATTATTCAGGGCAGTTTTACAGTGTGGAATTATTTTGATTCCATTCCTGCAACTGGTTTTCACGGAGCCTACGACACGGGAGCTGCTGTCTGGAACAGAAAGAAGGATGCCTCTCTCTTTGGAAGGAAGAGATCCCCCAACAGTCACCTGGCCTTAACCTCTACAGTGCCAGATGTCTAGAGAGCGTCCCAGACTATTCAAAAGGCTGTTATAAGAGACAAGAACACCATTTTCTGAAAGACTGGAAATCCTTTTGGCGAATACTTACTGAAAACGTATACAAACAGAGAAACAACAGCAGGATTAGAGATTTTAAATGAAAACAGTGCATTTGATTAAGATTATTAAAAGGACTAAAAGTGAAAAAAGTAGATATTAATTATAAGCACAGAGTTAGATTTCCACTTGGATCCTTAGTGAGGTAGCTGGAAGTCACCATATATATGTGTATGTGTAGGTGTGTTTTTCTTTTAATTAAGAATGGTTATTATAGGGGGGAGGGGGGACTAGATCGGGATCTTTTCTTTCTCTTTCTACATATGTGCTATTCAGATGTGTAAAATAAATAAAAATTCTCATTAAAGAGTAAGATCCAAATGAAAAAAGAAAAGAAAAGTCAAATAGCTCACATTTGCCATGACCAAGCAAACCAGTGCCAGAGAAGTAGAGCGGTTACATTAGCAGGTTAAGATCGGGGAAGTCCAGGCTGAAATCTCCACTCTAGCATGGAAACTTGCTGGCTGACCTTGGACAAGTCGCACACTCCCGATCTAAGCTACCTCAAAGGGTTGTTGTGAGATTTAAAATGAAGGAAGCTGCTTTGAGTCCTCATTGGGGAGAAATGGGGTAGAGATTACATTAAATAAAGTTTAGTAAAAAGGGTGACGCATGTATGGTTAGAGAGCCAATGTGGCGTAGAGGTTGAAGTGTTGGACTAAGACCCAGGAAAACCAGGTTCAAATCCCCACTTCTGCCATGGAGGCCTGCTGTCACACACTTGCTGCCCTGACCTTGGATGAGCGTCTTCCAAGGAATACCAGAGTTGTGAAAGTAAGGCAAGCAATGGCAAACCACTTCATAATGTCTCTTATGCAGCTGTGGCATAGTGGTTAAGGGCAGGTGTACTCTAATCTGGAGGAACCGGGTTTGATTCCCCGCTCTGCCACTTGAGCTGTGGAGGCTGATCTGGGGAACTAGATTAGCCTGTGAACTCCAACACACGCCAACTGGGCTAGTCACAGTTCTTCTGAGCTCTCTCAGCCCCACCTACCTCACAAGGTGTCTGTTGTGAAGAAAGGAAGGAGTTTGTAAGCCCCTTTGAGTCTCCTATAGGAGAGAAAGGGGGGATATAAATCCAACTCTTCTTTTTCTCTTGACTTAAAGCCCTACAGGGTCATAACACGTCAGCTGCAACTTGAGCACATACACACAAAGAAGTGGGATAAGCTGTCAAGCTTTACAGGTTGACAGGGAATAATGAAAGTGGCAACTGCAGAAGCAAAAGGAGACCTGCACACTCAAATGTTCCCGCCAACAAGGGTGTTTTTTTAAGGGGATGGTCACATTCAGCCAAACAAAAGGCAAGAGGCAGTTTAAAGAGAGCTGGAAAGATAATGCCATTCTCCCCTTCCCAAGGATAAGAGGTTGAAGAGTGGAGGGGCTTCCGGTTTGGGAAGAGAAGCGGCAGCAGCATCCTTGCGGAGCTGCTGATTTTGACGCCCTTCACCGCAGCGAACCCTAAAATATTTAGGGCGGTAGGAGACTTCGCGGAGCTGGAAGATATCCCACCCACGCTGAACCCCAGTTAGGGGACCCGTGAGCCTGCAATTCGTGGTCGGTGAGCTGGCGCGGAAGAAAATCTCACGGAGACGGTTGGGGGAAGGGCGTTAGAACGGGGAAGAGCAGCCTTCCCCTTTGGAAGCAAAATACCCAAACCCTAGAGACATATATCAATACAAACTTTGTAGAAACAGACATTGAACTTGGTGAAGTCTGTACTTAAAAGAGTTTAAACTCTTCTATATGCTTCCACCTCTATATGAGAACAGAAAGTAACGGGCGGTTTGAATGTGCGGTTTTGAATATAGAGGTGAGGAGAGTGGAGACAGGACCCCCGGTAAGGAAAAAGATAAACAAAACTTAAACTGGGCAATTACCGAGAGAGGTCAGAAGACTGAAACTTCTCAAATTTGTGGCTCAGAGAGAAAAGCAGTCACATTTAAATTGAAAGAAGGAAAAACATTACCACTTTAAGGATACAAGTTGAATGGAATAGAGGGAAAGAGCGGAGGAGAGTCAGAGGCAGAGTGGAAGGAGGTGATTGCGAAACCATAGAGATGTAAATTAGCCACTCTGGCACGTGAAAAGAAGACGGGACCTATACAAAGCAAATAGCCCTAAGGATTACGTTTAGAACTGCTGATGTGGAAAAATGTGTATCTAACTTAACAAGTTAATGGTGAAGACAGCTCATTTTGTTCCATTACCAACAATTATTTAAGAAAATAAATGGCGACTAAGGGAAAGATGCAAACGAAAGATAAGGGAGGAATAAATGAGGAAATAACAAGTGGAAGGAGGGGATCAGAGTCTGCTCCAAAAATGGAAATACTTTATGAAATGATCTCTGCAATGCAGCAAAACATTGCTACATTACAACAGGATATGCAAAATAACTTTAAAGAACTTAAACAGGAAATAGCGCAAGTTAAAAAACTTGAGGAAGCAGTCCTGGCTACAAGACAAGATGTTAACAATGTTAAAGAACAACTAATAACAATGGGAGAGAGAATGGATGAAAAAGATAAGCGAATAGAATTTCTGGAGGAAAAACTAGTGCTAATGGAATTAAGAAGCAAAGAAAAAAATATACGGATTAGAGGTTTGAAAGAGGAAAGAGATGAAGAACTGGATAAGAGAATAATACCTGAAATGGCCCAGCTTATAGAATATGAAAATGAAGAGCTAGAGGCAGAAATAGACTCTGTATTTAGAGTTAACTCTAAATTTGCCAAAGAGAACAACGTGCCTAGAGACATTATCGTGACCTTCCTCAAAAAAGAGACAAGGGACACATTACTAAGAGAACACGCAAAACAGAAATTGAGGATTGAAAACCAAGAGGTGACCTTGTTAAAAGAAATACCATTAGCTATACGGAGAAGAAGAAAGAAATATACCCCTTTGACTGACACCCTTAAAAAAAAGAACATCCTTTATCGCTGGGAAGTGCTGGAAGGGTTATCGTTCACCTACAAAAGCAAAAACTGGACTATAAATTCTGAAGAGAAAATGAAAGACTTCATGCAAAAATACAAAAAAAGACTTAACAAAAAATGAGACACTGTTGTTGGTAATGTAAGGCTATGAATTATTATATATACTGTGGAATTAATTCTTAGCTGGTATTATAAAAATAATGCAGATAATATTTAGATCATATTAATTAGATAACTTGATTGAATAGAACGGTAAACATAATAATGTGTCCCTCTTTGTTCTGAATAAATATAAAGGTGCCTATATATTGATATGTGGAAATATAAATATAATGTGTGTATAGTTAAGTAAATATTTATATGGTTACAAGTGGCTGAATAGAAAGCTGTACAAAGGAAGGTGCAACTATATAGATATAATAATGTAAGTATAATTATGTATGTACAGATAAGGATGCATGTATGTGCATGTATATATATGTGTGTGTATGTGTGTATATATGGGTGTCTATATATGTATATGTACATATGTGTGTGTATGTGTATACGTATGGATGTATGTATGTATCTTTGTACGTATGTAGGTATATGTATATATATGTATTTCTTAATTGAATTTTGTTTATCTCCACCAATTACAACGAAGTATTTGACTGTACGGTGAAAAGGGAGAGGGAATAGAGAGGGAGGAAAGGAGGGAACAGAGGATAGATTCACTATTTCAAACCTTAATATAATTATAAGGAGCAAATAAGAATTAATATGTAAATATAAACTAGACAACAACAATGATAGAACTACATATAGTAGATAGAAGAAAAGAACAAGGAAATGGCAAAGAAAATGAACTAATAAGTATTAAGATATTATTATAGGAGATTCTGTCTTCACCAAGATGGGAATTAAAAACCATGAACTTGAAGATTTTGGTAAATAATATTAATGGATTAAATATACCACAAAAGCGCAAAATATTTTTTCAATTTCTTTATAAACAAAGATGTGACGTTGTATGCATTCAAGAGACGCATATCAAAAAGAAGGACGAAGAGCTTATTAAAAGAAAATTTATGGGGGAATTCTTCCATACGGCACATAGGGAAAAAAACGGGAATTGCATTGTACATTAAGGAACACCTAAAACCGATACTGAAATTTGAAGACTCCCAGGCAAGGTATATTGGAGTGGAAATAAATGTGTTAGGAAACAAAATATTACTGGTAGGGGTATATGCACCCAATGAGAAAAAACAAGAATATTATAAAAATTTAACAACAATTTTGTCAGAATACCACTATGAAAATGTGGTTTTGCATGTGGGAGAGACTTTCAATGGGATAGTAGATCCAAGTAAAGATAGAGTAATAAGAAAGGACTTAAGAAAGAAAAAAAGGGATAATTAAAAATAAATCAGTGAAACTGCCACAGGTTTTTTTTGACATGATGGGAAGTTATCAACTAAAGGACGTTTGGAGGGAAAAATGGGGAGATGCTAAAGACTACACTTTTTTCTCACATAGACACAAATCTTCCACTCGCATAGACATGATTTGGACATCGTCACAATTAGTGACTAAAACTAAAGATATTTCTTTTTTACCGAAATTATTTTCAGACCATAACCCAATTTTATGGCAATTGGAAGTTAATAGAAATTCAAGAACATGGAAACTGAACAACTATATACTTGAGAACAAAGAAGTGGAAAAAGAGTGTAGGAAAAATATAATAGAATATTTCCAGCTTAATGAAGGAACAGTAGATGACATAAAAATCATTTGGGATGCTCACAAAGCCTTTATTAGGGGTATCCTAATACAAGAAGGATGATAAACTTAAAAAAGAAAAAGGAGGAAATCAACAAAAAAGAAATAATGAAAGAACTTACCTCCCTGAACAACAACAACAATCGCAACAACCCAGAAATAGAAAATTAGGAAACAAAATTAAAATACTGAAAGACTCTATTACATGACCAATAGTTGGCAATTAGAAGCCCTAAATAAATTAAAACGAAATAGGCAAAAAAATTTCTATAATGCTAAAAACATAGGAAAATGGATAAGTGTTAAATTGAAACAAGAAAACGAAAGAAAAATAATAACAAAGTTAAAAGAAGGGGAACATTATTTGACAGACCAAAAAGTAATAATAGAAAAAATAAATAAATATTATTCAGAACTATATAAACAAAAACATCAAAATGAAACGGAAATTGAGCAATATATTGAAGGTAACATAAGAAGTAGGATAGAAAAGGTACATTTTAGATGCATTAAATAAACTCCTTTGACATGGAAGAAATTAGGAATGCAATAACGATGGCCAAAATAATAAGACACTCTGGACCAGGACGGCATTATACATGGCCGTAGCAATTACTACAAGTTGTTTCCAAGAACATTCTGGCCCCTAAATTGACAGAAGTGATAAATAATGTAGCATCAGTTGTACAGATGCCAGAGACTCGGAAACAAGCTAATATTAGCCTAATACCCAAAACAACGGAGAATTTAACAGTTGGCTGGCTTTAGAGCCGATTATCTTTGCTTAACACCGACTATAAAATCTAATACAACGGTGTTAGCCCAGAGGCTACAAAAAAGTGATTCCACAATATATAAATAAAGATCAAACCCCGGATTCATCAAAGAAAGAAGTATAACTGCGAAAACATTAGAATGGTGATAAACACAGGTGAATTTTGAATTGGAATCCTAGTAAAAAAGTGGCTCTTATTTTTTGTCCGATGCCGATTTAAAAGGCATTCAATACAACATCATCATCAGCTGGCAATTTATAGAGAATATATGATATTAGAACCAAATGGGTCTGGAAGCTGAACCTTTGCAAATACAATAAAATAGTATATATATGATACTCAAAGAGCTAATCTAATTATAAATGGGACCAAATCTAAAGAAATAGAGATCCAGAAAGGAATCCAGACAAGGATGCCCGCTGTCTCCACTAATATTTAACCTGAATCTTAGAGGTCTTATTAGAAAAAACTTTCCGAGAAACAGTAACTGTTATAAAAGGGATAAGGATTAAAAAAACAAACTATAAAGCTGAGGGCTTATGCAGACTCGATCTAGTACTCTTTCTATAGATGACCCGAATCAAAATTTATCAAAAGACGATTGAAGTGAGATGGAAAAAATTTGGACAGCAAGCAGGATTTTATTCTAAATAGAAAAAAAAAGACAAAAAATTCCTAGGATTTCAATTTAACAGTAAAAGAAAAAAAAATGAAATTAAGAATAGAAACAAACTTACAAGTAGAGAAAAGAATTAAATATCTTGGGATTGAGATTGAAAATAACAATAATCAATTATTTAATAATAATTATAAGAAAAATGGGCAGAAATAAAAAAAAAAAGATTTGGCTAAATGGAACAATATACCCATGTCAATTTCAGGGAAAGTTGAATTGATAAAGACTATGGTACTGCCAAAAATTTTGTACTTATTCCAAAACTTACCTGTAATATATAGCTCAAAGACAATTGTAGAATGGAAAAAGGACCTTCTGAAATTCATTTGGAACAATAAGAGACATCGTATTAAGTATGTGTCATTGATAGAGTCCAAAAAAAAAGGCAGGTTTTGCCTTTCCAGACCTACAAACATACTATGATGCAGCATCATTGCTATGGGTCCGGGAATGGATAAAACTGGAGAATGAAGAGCTTTTGGATATAGAGGGACATAACATCAGTGCAGGTTGGCATGAATATCTTTGGCCCACAAGAAAAGGAAATGATAAGGTTTTCAAAAATCATATAATCAGAAGAGCATTATTGACGGCCTGGGAAAAGTATAAATACTCTTATTATAGTAAAATACCATCCTGGCTGTCAAGAACAGAAAGTTGTTTAAATATCCAAAACAATAAAGCAATAAACAGCTTGGTTAAAGTATTCTGATATATTAATTTGGACACAGAGAAATAACAACGACTCAAAGAAAGACACCGACATAATAATTGGGCAAGAACCCTGCCACTGGTTTTACCTACCAACAAATTCAAACACAATTTAGGAAAGACATGGAAGAATGGACAATTAACAAAAAAACTTGACGGACTTGGATAAAAGTCCTACTAATAGAACCAAATAAAGAGGCTTTCTCCAAAATTATATAAGTTGTTATTGACTCCTACAGACGGGAAGAAAAGAAAATGTTACGAATATGGCCAATGGTGAGGTGGGCACAGGATATTAAAAACCAATAGAATATGAAGACTGGGAATTTAGTTGGCAAATTAACACTAAGTTCTCAGCAAGCTTAGAGTTAGAGAGAGAAATTACCTTAAAATATACCACCGATGGTACTTGACGCCAACACAACTTCTGCGTAAAAAATAACTAAAGAAATAACAACTCTAAATGTTGGCATTGTCACAAGAAAGAGGGTACCATATTGATACATATGTGGTGGTTTTGCCAGAAAATTAAAAAAAAAGTTTTGGATGGTCGTACACAAGAACATATAAAAAAGATATTGAAAATACAGGTAGATTTTGCCCCGAGATATATATATATTGAATATAGGAATATGGAAGATTTCTAAAAATAAAATATATATAGGATTATTTTTTATACATGACCACTTCAGCAAAAAATGATGATAGCAAAAAATTGGAGAGGAGAAGGTCATTTAACGAAGGAAGAGTGGCTACTTAAAGTAACCGATTACATGAAATTAGATAGATTATCAGTTAAGGTGAAAAGAATTACTCCTGGAATAAAATTTGAGAAGACATGGAATGATTATCTTCAGTACTCTGTAGAAAAGAAGATAAGAAAAATACAGATAACATAAATATCCTAAAGGAAAACTGAATTTAATGGTATATTAAACTATAATATGTATAGAAGATATGATGATATAAATTATGATATACATTAATAGAAGAATCTGTAAATTTAACTGTATATCAACTCTTATTTGATGAAATTGAATTTTGCTTTTTTACTTAATTCTCAGACTCAGCCAAACCAATGAGGAAGTCTAAAAGTAGTAAAGATAAGAAACAAACCAAACTACTTGTTTATCAGAATAAAGGACAGCAATGAAGAAAATGATTTGGTAAAAGGGTTGGACTAGACCTTTTTTTGTTAGCTGTAATAGAGAAATAATGTATGAATAACTGTATGTATATTTTTAAACAATAAAAATTATTGAATGAGAAAGATAATGCCATTCTCCCCTTCCCAAGGATAAGAGATGCTGCATTGGCATTCCTAATGCCCTCCCTTGCCACAAAATATTCATTTAAAACATATTCTTATCTCACAGGCCTCTAGCCACCTGACCAAGAAGATATCTTTGTCCCTATACAAGTTAGCACTACAAATGCCTTCTTATCCTCCCCAAAGGTGGCTTTGGGACTGGACGCCAGGCACTTGCAACATTTTGCTCCCCAATTTTTACCAAGCAGCCAGATCGATCTCTCTCAAAGGTTCTTGCTTTGCCAGGGGCTGGGTCAGCCAACAGAGAAGATGGGTCCCCTCCACCTCCCCATAGTCCTGGCCGTAGTAAAGACTGGTGCTGTAATTGTGGCAGGGGGCACAATGTCAGGCTCAGCACTTCCCTGTGCTCACCACCCAGATGGAGGAGGTCTGGCAGTAGGAAGAAGAAGAAGAGTTTGGATTTATATCCCCCCTTTCTCTCCTTCAGGAGACTCAAAGGGATTTACAATCTCCTTGCCCTTCCCCCCTCACAACAAACACCCTGTGAGGTAGGTGGGGCTGAGAGAGCTCTGAGAAGCTGTGACTAGCCCAAGGTCACCCAGCTGGTATGTGTGGGAGTGCACAGGCTAATCTGAATTCCCCAGATAAGCCTCCGCAGCTCAGGCGGCAGAGCTGGGAATCAAACCCGGTTCCTCCAGATTAGATACACGAGCTCTTAACCTCCTACGCCACTGCTGCTCTCCGGAGAGGCGGACAAGAAGCTGGGGGTATGGATGCAGAAGTGGGGGAGGAGGGAGAGGGTTTTGCGGCCATGCCCTTCATGATGAGGGATCTGTGTCCTGCCAAAGACATAAAGACAAGCTTGACAGCTAAAATAAAACAAACAAACCCGAAGTTGTTCATTCCATAATCACCTCCACGGTATTTCACAAGATACTCTCTGTTTCAACCCAGGTGGAAGGAAAGAGCAAACGCATTACACATTCGCAGGTCGCCTTTTAAAAAAACGCCAGTCTCTTAAGAAAAAGCGAGGCAGGCGATGGAATGATGGCATATTTCATTGCCCGACAGGAGAGAACAGGGTGGAGCTTTAAAAAAAAAACTTCATAAAGGTTTCATAATGCAGCACAGATGCTAATATCATTGCCTCAAAATTGCATTTTGGTTTCAGCAGAGATGGGCAGGGGGGTGGGGTGGGGGGGTTGGAGAGGATGAGGCCCATTTATTCAGCCTGATCTCTGCAGAGACCCAATTTCCCTCCCCTCTGAGCTGGGCTGGAAAGCTTAGTTTATGTCCCCGTTTTTTGCCGCACGCAGGTCAAGTAAGGACATCCCTTTGAAACACGACGATTCATTTTAATGGGATCCCAATCTCTATCCAAATGCCACTTGACAAAAAAATTATGAGCCAAGTGTTAATTACCTCATTAAAAAACACAGCTTTTAAAAACAGGATGAGAAGAACGAGATCAGAATAGACACCACCTAGTGACATTTTAAAAAAAAATCCCTGAGAGCACAGCAAATTTAACTTCCCAGCAAAGGTGATGCACAGCCGCATCCAAAGGTGGGGGGGGAGAAAATCCACCCATGGGAGCAGCACAGGGCTGCACTGGCAGATTCGCTCTCCCTGGAGCACTTGCCGAGGAGGAGGGGGGCATCCACTGGCGGTGGAATACAGTGCTGGACATCGCACCAGCATCCCTATTTCCCTGCTGCTGCCGGCGTCACAGGGGCGGACCAAGGGTATGGCTGGGGGAGGAGCCGACCCTAGTTGGCTTCCACCCCACTTTGCCACGGGAGACCCTGGCGCCCGACTCCTGGACTTAACCCACCTTTTCAGTGGTTTAAGTTCATGAGAGCCCTACAAAGGACTTTCTGGTTGTGGGGTTTTGGGGAGTTTTTTGCCTTTTTGCGTCCCTACAACACTGGAAAGCCTTCCTGGGAACGGCGGGGCAGCATAGCTGCAACTGGGCATCCTGCCGTTCAGAGGGAGCTGGCAGTCAGCATACTGATCTGTAAATAATCACATTAAGCATTCCCCATTAATCCAGACAATTTGAGGAAATTAGCAAGAGAGGGAAGTACAATTCAAGTGATTTCTGGCACTTTCCCCCTGCAGGATTATATCACGATGCAAAGTGTGATACTGTAGTTAGAGTGTTGGCCTAGGATGTTGGAGACTCAGGTTCAAGTCTTTACTCTGCCAGGGAAGAACATAAGAATATAAGAATATAAGAACAAGCCAGCTGGATCAGACCAGAGTCCATCTAGTCCAGCTCTCTGCTACTCGCAGTGGCCCACCAGGTGCCTTTGGGAGCTCACATGCAGGAGGTGAAAGCAATGGCCTTCTGCTTTTGCTGTTCCTGAGCACCTGGTCTGCTAAGGCATTTGCAATCTCAGATCAAGAAGGATCAAGATTGGTAGCTTTTTGGGTGGCCTTTGGCCAGTTACACACACTCAACCTAGCTTACCTTGCAGGGCTGTTGTAAGGATAAAATGGAGAAGGGGAGAATGAGGCAAGCCACTTCGGGTTTCCGCTGGGATAGGAATGAATTAATTGCTGGTGCAAATAAATCTGTCCCGGAGCACAAACTGAGAAGCTCATCAAGGTCCCTTTATCCTTCATTCTGTTCAAAGTCAGACTTCTCTTGAACCGAAACCTACACAATTCTTCTGTTTTCTTTATTGTGACTTCGGCATCCAAACTTCATTTAGTTGGCGCCTACACATAAACTGTACTCTGGCCTAAGGTGGATCATAGGCAGGGCCATCGCTGCTATTTCTTTCTTTTTTCCCCCTCTTCTTGAAAAAGAAAGAGAGTTTGGCCCATTTGGAAAGGAGGGCAGCTGCCCAGATACCTTTGTTCTCATGACAGCATTATAAATTGCACCTATCCAAATTTCTTTTTGTGCAGCAGTACCTGTGATCCTTTTACATCCCACGACCTTACAGAGAAAAATTGGAAGAATGGTTTTGTGTGTGTTAGAAGCAGATTTTGTGTTTTACTTAAAAGTGAGCCCTGGGATTAAAATTCTTCTTCTTCTTGATTGTAAATGCCTTCACACTGTTGTACTGCTCAGAATTATTTCACAGGAGGGAAAAGAACATGGGAAGCATGTTTAAAGGTACATCTCAGTGCAACTGAGCTCCAAACCCTCGTGGCTGTAAACTTGTTTAAAAGCATGTTAGCAAAGAACCCTCTGGCGTTTCCAAAGTGAAAGAGGAAACAAAAACTTTCAGTTCTTTGGGACAAATTTCCCTCAACCTGTGCAGTTCCTTGCCACCCACCCACCACACCAAGAAACCAGGCAAACCGGCAAAAAGTTCAGACAGGCAACTGCAAAATAGAAGCAAATATGCAAATCAGTTCACGCTGTAGAATACATGCAGTTCTCAGATTTCAGCCTCACTGGACATTGAATTTCAATTTTGTTTTATCTGTACGTGCAGCTCGGCCTACTGGGTAAGTCTGGAAACTGATCTGTTGATGCTCATTTCCACCAGCTCTCCCAGAGCTGCGCCTTGTTTACCAAACCCTTTGCTCACCAATATTCATTGCAGACTTAAGAATCAACAAGAGTGCCTTTGCCTTCCTAACCAGACTTCTGCTGAACTTTCACAAGGACACCGAGTTGTTCGAACCCTGAGTGTGGTGGAATATGCCATAAAGTCACAGCTGACTCATAACAACCCCACAGGATGTTCAAGGCAAGAGACATTTGGAGGTCTTTTTCCTCCATGTGGGCTGAGAGAGTTCTGAGAGAACTGTCACTGGACCAAGGTCACCCAGCAGGAGCAGCAGTGGCGTAGTGGTTAAGAGCAGGGGTACTCTAATCTGGAGGAACCGGGTTTGATTCCCCGCTCTGCCGCCTGAGCTGTGCAGGCTTACCTGGGGAATTCAGATTAGCCTGTACACTCCAACACACGCCAGCTGGGTGACCTTGGGCTAGTCACAGTTCTTTGGAGCTCTCTCAGCCCCACCTACCTGACAGGGTGTTTGTTGTGAGGGGGGAGAAGGGAAAGGAGTTTGCAAGCCCCTTTGAGTCTCCTTGCAGGAGAGAAAGGAGGGGTATAAATCCAACTCTTCTTCTTCTTTATGTGGAAAAGTGGGGAATCAAACCCAGTTCTCCAGGTTAATGTCTGCTGCTCTTCCCCATTGTATCATGCTGGCCCTACCTGGGCACAAGTTCAGCACGGATTTGCTTTTCCTGCTTCCTGTATCCCTGGCAAGCATCTTGGCTTTCTATCCTTCCCCAAGCAGCACGATGAGAGTGCCACGTGTGTCCCAGTGAATAAAGACCAAACCCACATCATTCTGCCCACCCCTGTGGGTGTCTGCTAGGAGGCAAAGCAACACAGACAAGGGCAGGACAAAGGACGGCGATGCTTTCATTAAGGAAACTGACACGGCAAATACAAATTGAAATGCACAAACAAAAAGCCGGCAATATTTGTTCCAGCTGCAGCAGAAATCTCAGTGAGCGCTCTAGGACATTTTATGGCCCCCCATAAATACTTGTGTTCGTACCAGGCATAACCATGTTATTCACACCCATAAAAACCTGCTTTATTGGAAACTATCAAACAACAATAATGGCTATTAGATATAGTTTCTGTAAATTACATAAAAAGTCGGCAAAGAGAATTATGCAGCTTTAAACCATATCTAAAAGCAATCAAGTGCCGTCTAATAACTTGAAGGAAACTGATGAAACGCCGTCTGTGCAATAAAACAATATTTCCAACACCACCTCAAAACGAGCACATGTAACTGCCATTAAATCAGCATCATTTGGGCTTCATCTGTTGCATCCCCGTTAACAAAGACAGACTTCCCTATAACTTTTGTCACTAGGACCAAAAGGGAACTCACCTTTCCAGTTCGTATTCCTTCATGCCCACCTTCATAGCTTTCATTACCTGTTGGCATAAACAGAAGATTTGCAACAACAAATCTACTTATGTAACAGGAGGGCTCGCCGTACGAGCTCATATTCTGTGGTTGTTTGGGGCTTATGCTCGAGTTCAACGTGACAACTGCAGAAAGAAAGACCAATCCTTGCACACATTTGTGAGATCTGGGGAAGAATGTAGACTTAGGGTTGGATCCCACCAAGAATTACTGCCGACTGAAGAACGGCCAGCAGAAAGGCACAATTTTCACACTTTCATCTACCTCTGCAGCGCAAAAAGACTCTGAACTTCTGCTCCCAGGGACGGATATCCCAGGAACACCACACTGGGTAATACCATGCAGGGTCATCTTAGTTTATGATGTTAACATGGGAGGTTCGGCAAGGCCTTTCCCTTCCCACAACATATGGTCCACACCCCACTCCCCCATTCCCAGGTCACTATGGACCTTTTTCATTTTTTATTTCAATCAGCAATTGATATATCACTGTAGTGCTATAGCTGTGGTTCTCAACCTGTGGGTCACGACCCCTCTGGGGGTCGAACGACCCTTTCATAGGGGTCGCCTAAGACTCTCTGCATCAATGTTCTCCATCTGTAAAATGGATAAATGTTAGGGTTGGGGGTCACCACAGGAGCAACTGTATCAAAGGGTTGTGGCATTAGGAAGGTTGAGAACCGCTGTGCTATAGCAGTACACCAACTTGTCTATTAGGCTCTCTGAATTCTCGGCTTTTGTTTGTCCCTAGCCCAGGGGTAGGGAACCTGCGGCTCTCCAGATGTTCAGGAACTACAATTCCCATCAGCCCCTACCAACATGGCCAATTGGCCATGCTGGCAGAGGCTGATGGGAATTGTAGTTCCTGAACATCTGGAGAGCCGCAGGTTCCCTACCCCTGTCCTAGCCCATTTCACTGTAGAGATATAAGTGAAAAGGCACAGCTGCACAACAAATGGGACTAAAAACTTTTTAAATTAAATGGAAATTGGCAATTCAGAGGACCAGGCGTAATATATAATTTAAAAAGAAGAGTCGCATGTGGAAATGGCTGCGGCCACAGGGACTGAGGCAAGGCAAATGGTGCCAAGGTGGGCAGGATTGGGCAGATCCAAACTTTCCCTTCCACATGGGTGCCATCTTGGCTTGGCTGTGATCTTCTCCAAAACATCACAGAAACACGGGTTTGGTACAGGAACACCCAGGAAGTGCATGGAAGCCCCATGATACTGTGAAGGAAGAGGATGGAGCCCATATTCCAACGGCATCCACACTGGGGCAAAAAAATCATGCCCAAATGACCAGAGAATTCTGCACTTGTGTGTTGCTGAGCAAGCATCGCTCTGCAAAGCAAGGCACATGAAACTGCCTTCCAGTAGCTATAGGATCCTCTGCAAATCGGGTACCAGGTGAGTTTGGATATTTAGTTCTGGTTACAATAGTTAATATGTATTGATACTGATTTATTGTTAATGTTTTGATATTGCCCATTTTGATATATGTTTATGCTCTATTAATGTATTGTTGATTTATTGCTATTGTATGGATTTAGTATGGATAGGTGTGGATTTGTTCTTAGTGCTGCTGTTATTCGTTTAGCAAATTGTCAGGCTTGATACCGCTTCTTGTTGCTAAGATGTTATTGCTATTTTGCTATTATGTCTTGAAATGTTGTTTACTTTTGATATGTTATGATCGATGCTGTTTGCTGTTTGATTTGTCTGTTGTTAAGCCGCCCTGAGCCCTTCGGGGGAGAGCGGGGTATACATCGAATAAATGAAATGAATAAACCATAGAATTGATTATTAGAATTACTGTTAAGCAATCTGATAATTTTAAGCTGTTATCACAGGAAAGAATAGTGGTAAGTAAACAAGGGAGCCCTAGAAGAGTAGGAAATTGAGAAAATAGCGGCATGACAATTACGCTAATTGATTGATACCTTCTCCAGTGTAGTGATGCACTGCTGACCCAGCAGCACCGTGGTAGAACGTTGGAACACCAACGGACCTACGGCCTTCTGGTCGCACCGCACCCCCACTCCTCAACCCCGTATGAGTCACGGGTCATGAACTATCTGGCTCAGTCACCGGGCGTCCCAGACAAAGGGACAATGATCTGCCCCCAGGTGAGGATTAGGCCCAGACGCTTACGCTCTTCTCCGCACGTAGCAGCCAGGTGAGATCATGCATCACATGATGATCTCCCGCCCTCCCGCTCTCCCGCTCTCCCGGACTCTCCCGTCCCGCCCCTCTACACGCCCCCATTAGGATCATAATAAAAGGTGCCAGGAACCAGCACGCGGGAGATTCGCTAGGAACACGGACCTCAGCGCTCCCGCTGCTGGCGATCTCCACCAGATGTTATCTCCGCGTCTCGTCTCGTTCTTACGCTGACCGGGTGGGGCGACTTCACGCTGGTGCCGAAACCCGCGAATCCTCGCTCCTCCACCCTGCTCACCGTCGCCTGGGAAGGGCCGCTGATACCGAAGTCCGCTTTGGATCGAGCGCATCCAGGGACCACTGCTGCATATCGCCTGTCCTCTGGATCGGGCATCCAGAGACAGCGCCCTAGGACACTCTCGTCCGGCCGGAACACCGGTGAGTATGGGAGCTTGCAAAAGCAGGGCTTATGACAAGCCACGTTGACGAGCTGAAAGCGTTAGCGAAATCTGGCAGGGTCCCGTAAAGAGAAGGAGCTAGCGCGATTGGTTGAGGAGATTGAAGCTCAATGTCCATGGTACCCAGAGGGGGGGACATTGAATCTTGAGGACTGGGAAAACATCGGGCACTCTTAGCAGAGCCTGCGCTAGCGCCCGATGTCACTGCTACTGGCGTGGAGACAATGTTATGTCGCCATCAGCCTGCAGACCTATGGCTCCCTTGCTGTAGGTCACTCTTCGATCTTTCACCTTCAATTTCAACCCCGAATTTTCTCTATCCGCTTAAATTGGGCGCCTGTCCTCCTTCTGCCCCTTGCCCGCCTATTTTCAAACTCTCTGCCAAGCTTCAGCCTCCCCTGCTCCGCCTTCATTTTTCGAAGCCACTGCACCTCCGCTGTACGCCATTTAATAGCGGGTTTCAAAACTCTGCGCGTATTAGCCACGATCTGCAGAAGAAAGAAACCCTGACGGAAGGCGATGCCGATATTCTTGCATTGTGCCCGTCCATTTCACAGATACCGAGGGGAGGTGGTGGCGCCATTCAAGCGGGTTGTCGAAAATACCGCCCTTTAAGCTATAACATCCTCACTGAGCTCCGCCAGTTTACGCAGACGTAGGAATCACTAGCCCCTACGGAGAGGCATGCTGGAGGCAATCGCGAGGAATCACCTAATGGTTCCGGCTGACTGGAAAACCACCTTTCGTGATGCTCCTGAGCCCTGCACAATTTGTGATCTGGGAAAGCGAAGTTCCGCCAGCAATGCATCAGCAGGATACCGGCGCCTTGTCAGCCTTCTCAGCTTTACGGTTTCATACCAACCCCAGCGATCAGATTGTCCTGCCTGAGGCCACCCTTACGGTCGCCTCTGAGTGCCCTACAAGGCATTTATCAAAGTCCCCAACGCCGGCCAGCCAACCCAGAGTTTCTCCACCATCCGCAAAACCCCAAGAGCCCTATGCGAAGTTTGTGAACAGGCTTCAGGAAGCTCTCTCAAAAGGCAGGTAGATAGTTTAAGAGGCCCAGAATGAGCTCCTCATAAGCGCCTGCATTAAAGAGAACGCCCACTGAGTGCCGCCAGAGCAATCAATGGCCTGGGCAAGAATCCTGAACTGGCCGACATGCTTAAAGCTTGCCAGGACATCGGATCCTCCGCTCACCAAGCTAACCTCCTCGCCGCAGCACTCTCCACCACCAGGGGACAGCCCCAGGGGGGTTGCTTTAACTGGCGCAGGTCAGGACACTCCTTCGAGGGAGTGCAGGCAGCCCGGCTGGGGCCTACAACCCGCGGAGGAGGTCCTCCCCAGGAGGAGAAGGCCTTCTAAACCCGCCCACGATGCCAGAAAGGCTTCCACTGGAGAAAGCGACTGCCCATCGGGAAACTCCCGCCTCGGACATCTCCCTCAGCCCAGGACCAAGGAGGAGAGTACTCAGAGCAGACCCAAACACGAGGCCCCTGCCAAAACCACCCCCTCGTGGCATCTCGCCGCATGCGCACCAGCCTATCTCCTTTAAGTTCCCCACGAGGTTCTTGTGCGCCCAACTCCAGTATGGATGAGCCCATTCCCTACCGGGACTATTGGGCTAGTGCTGCCAAAGGCCTCTGCCGCTGAACAGGGACTGTTCATCGTCCCGGAGTGATTGACTCCACGCACTAAGGACCCATCCATCTCCAGGTCTGGACAAACATCCCACAGGAATTGCCTGCGGAGCCAGCGCTGCGCCAGTTGATTCTTCTTGCCCCATCGTTGCCAAGCTGACCCAATAAAGGCTACATAAGCCCCAGCGCCAACATGGCGAGCCCACACCACCATCGCGAGCGGTGGACGCCGATCGGGAGCTCCGCCCATACCTGGAGCTCGCCATAGAAGGATGTATGTTCAAGGGCCTGGTAGACACCGCTGATGTTACCGTCATCAGAGCAGCCGAGGTCTGACCCAGTGGCCTAATCGCAGGCTTGCCCGCATCTGGGGTGGGGAGACAAACCAGACGGAAAGCATCCGGGCCGGCCACGGTCAACAGCCCAGGAAGGCAGCTTCGACAGTCCGCATCGCTTAGACATCCATGTCAATCTCTGGGGAAAGGGACCTCATAGAGTCCAGGTCAAAAGCGACTTTGGTCTGGGATGGGTAAAGCCATCACAGATCATTGATCCCAACTGTGACTTCCTAAATTCACTTTCTATTTCCGTATAGGAACCTGTTTTTCCCTCTCCCCTTCTCTTTCTCCTTCTGTTTCTCGACCAAAAGGCGGGAGGGCCAATTGCTGACTGGCTCTCCTGGATTAGTAAAATCTGGGCCGCCCTGGTACCGCCAGCACTGCCAGGACAGGCCCCAGTTTGGGAGGCTGCCGCACTCAAATTCACCCACAAACCAGTTTAAGCCTCCAGTGGTGATGGCATTATAGCACTATCATCACTTCTAAGATGCTTGGCCGAGTGGTTTCGGGCGGGCAGCATCTCCCAAAGATAATTCGGATCACAAATTTCGCTGCCACTCCAGCCCTCCTGCATTAGCCACCAAGGTCACGGTAAGTGCAACTCCTTGCAAAGAAACCCCCCCTTTTTTTTCCTCTTTGTGTGCTGCAGGAATCTGCTTCTAATAATCGCCTGATTGCTTCATTCCCGGATGCACCTATCCCCAAAGGTGCTTCCAAAGCCCCCCTTTGTGTTGCTGATTAAGCATGCATACCCACAATCCCCCCGGACCGCCTTCTGTCCCTCCCCTCGAGGCTCGGACCCGCCTTTACCCTGATGACGCTCTGAAGCCAATTCCTACCCAGGGTCGCCTACCTCCTGCCCTCCTGTCAAACAATTAAAAGAAAGAGGGAGTAGGGCGGCCCCAGTAGATTGCATTAAAGCAACCTTCCACGCAGGCTGCAAAACAAGCCTTCTTATATTAAACTCTAAACCCAAACTCAAACAAAACTCGATCTTCGATCTCCCGCCATCCGCCAGGAACCGAAGCCTGGCGCGGGATCTTCGCCCTCCCATATAACCTGGGAAGGGGTGTGTTTCGAATCCTTCTTCCTACAGGTCCCTGTGGACTGACTTCGCCATGACAGGCCAGCCCATGGAATGGCGCAGGAGGAAATCAACTTCTATCCCGGAGATGGAACACATCTCTCTAAAGGATCCGCCCAGCTGCTCTCAATAGGAACGCTTCGCCGCTAACGCCAAAGACCCAAATGACCTGGGGAGACGCCAAAGCGACCGCCAGACAAGCTCAAGAGCTGCCAGCAAGGCCACCCCGACATCCGAGAACCTCTGTGCCTCTCTTTGCAATCATCACTGCCAACTCAGCGGCCACCATCCTTTGCCCGCTCTGCTTTTCCTCTGCCAGCGGCAATCGCCACCCCTGACGAAGCCACCAGACCAACATCTGGGAGCAATTTGCGCCGCTGCCAACGCCTTCGCCCTTCTGCCTGGGTCGAGTACCACAGAAGATTGGGAGCTTGCTGGCTCCTGCCTGCTTCCCGCCTGCAAAGCCGGAGACTTCCTAGCGGAGTCTTCTGGGTTAAGCCCTTCATGAATGCCTCATCCATCAGGTACCTCTATGAAGCGACTGGGGACCCGTCGTCCAAACCCTCCGGCTGGCGCTCTCTCCTTGTCACCAAGACTGTCGCTAACCACGACCCAACACCTGCGCCTCGCGACGCCGGGCGCAACCAAACGGGAACCGACCGGGCCCATTCACCGTTCGCCAATTGGAACTGCACACACATGGAGGACATTCCCCGTGTTGAGAACATCCTGCTCCCAGGGGCTGGTTCTGGACCCGCGGGGAGAGAACGTTTAATTACATTCCCGCCTCGACTCTCTGCCGGGACTCTTTGTTGCCTCAGTCGCCTCACCATCGTCCTACCCCAGGCTCCACCCCAGGAGCCCGGACGCCGCCGGCCGCCCGCCTCTGCCTTTCGATCCCTCCTGTTGATGACGCTGTCGCCTCTCTCCAGCGGAGTTTGTCTCCCTTTATGCGACTTCCTTAGTGGGAGTCCCCGGACTCGCCTTCCTACAACGCTTAAGACTATCGGGCCGCTGGCCTCGCTCTCGCGAAGTCTATCAACTCTACCTCCACCGCTCTGGATGCCTGGCCTCCGAAAGCAGCAGGAACTTCGTCAGCGACCTTAGATAATCGCGTGCGCTATTGATTACTTGCTGTTGTTGCATCACCAAGGTTGTGAAAATGTACATAATATGTGTTGCTTTAACCTCTCTGACAATTCCCAATTGATTCATATGAAAGTACGTGAGCTGCAAGAAATTGTATCTAATCTGAAATATGATGTTTTGCCCCATTGGTAGTCAGCCCTCTGGAGCTGGCTGCGGGAGGATGGTTGAGTGCTATTGTACAGCTCTCTACATTGGTTTAATTGTATGCCCTCGTTATCGGATCTTGCTTCGCCTTTCCAGTGTGTGTCTAATATTGCCTGTAACGTGTGTAGGAAGCCCCTCGAATTTCCCTTACCCCGCAACTAAGTTCTAATGTTACACAAGCAGCTCGGTCAGCTTGACCAGACGGGCGGAGGGAGACGAGTCCCTTTAAATCACCCCTAGCATTTCCGGGTCCCCTTCTAAAATGTAAAAGGAGGAGATGTAGTGATGCACTGCTGACCCAGCAGCACCGATGGTAGAAACGTTGGAACACCAACGGACCCTACGACCTTCTGGTCACCGCGACTCCCCTGAATTCTCAACCCCGTATGAGTCACGGGTCATGAACTATCTGGCTCAGTCACCGGCGTCCCAGACAAAGGGACAAATGATCTGCCCCTCAGGTGAGGATTAGGCCCAGGCGGCTTACGCTCTTCTCCGCATCGTAGCAGCCAGGTGAGATCATGCATCACATGATGATCTCCCCGCCTCCCCGCTCTCCGACTCTCCCGGTCTCCGCCCTCTACACGCCCCATTAGGATCATCATAATAAAGGTGCCAGGAACCAGCACGGGAGATTAAGCTAGGAACCTGGACCCCAGCTCCGCTGCTGGCGATCTCCACCAGATGTTATCTCATGCGTCACCGTCGTTCTTCGCTGCTGACCATTAGATTAGACGACTACATTAAAGAACTGGAGAAGAAATAATATTTGTTGTACATTTCTAGATATCTGTTTTGTTGGAAAATTAATAAACTTTACTAAAAAGAAAAAGGGAGCCGCCTTCTAGTGAATCAGGCCACCGGCCCTAAAGGTGAGTATTTTCTAAGACTGGGTTTTAACTGCATACCACCTATTACCTGGTCCCTTTAACTGGAGATACCAGTGACCAACATGGGAACTTCTGCAAGCCAGAAAGATGCTCTAATGCTAAGAGTTCCGTTCGCACAACTTTGTGCCCTACAGACCAACCCCAAGTTCAAGGTTAACGCAAGGTGCGTTATTAAGTTCTATTCAGGGAGGACATTATCCTCCTAATTCTACCCAGCTCTTCCATTACTCTATTACCAACCGATTCAGGTGGCCGGGAACATTCTCTGAAAAACTACGGTTACACAAAGAGCAAAAAAATTATTATCTGTAAAAGATCCATTACCTCTTTATGAGCTTCACTGGAAACTTTATTGGCGTAGCGGAGGACTTCCAACTCCATGTCTGTCTTAATCACACGGCTTCAAAAGAAGGGGGGAAAAATCAGGTTAGCAATTCCCCATACAGCTCAGTCATGTCTAAGCAGGCAGCACAAAGAACAGAATTATTCCAATTGGCAAACCTACACCAAATCAGGTGTTGTTTTTTTAAAAGCAAGGAGGTATTATGGGATAGGTGCAAAAGCTATATTATGAAAGAAAGTATTTGGTTGGCATCAATTTAGCCTCAGTAAGATGGGCAGAAAAGTATCTGCAAAGCTGTTAAGAGCAATCCCACTGTGGCACGCATAACATGAACAGGTTTGCAAGAATATCTGTTTTCCTTTCTGTGTGGCCCACGGATTTAGGTATCCACAGATAGGGGGCACACTTGGGAAATAGAATATAGAGCAGCAGTGGCGTAGTGGTTAAGAGCAGGTGCATTCTAATCTGGAGGAACCGGGTTTGATTCCCCGCTCTGCCGCCTGAGCTGTGGAGGTTTATCTGGGGAATTCAAATTAGCCTGTGCACTCCCACAAATGCCAGCTGGGTGACCTTGGGATAGTCACAGCTTTTCAGAGCTCTCTCAGCCCCACCTTTCTCATAGGGTGTTGTGAGGGGGGGAAGGGCAAGGAGATTGTAAGCCCCTTTGAGTCTCCTACAGGAGAGAAAGTGGGGTATATAAATCCAAACTCCTCTTCTTCCTCTTTTATTACAAGGCAGATTACAAAAATGATTAAAAATGCCATTCGCTCAAAATGAGTGGAAAGATGGCACATGATTCTGTTGAATTAAATAAAAAGCAGACTGCAAAATATGACCACATCAATCAGTAAATAAATTATAAGATATAGTAACATTTTAATCAAACAGCTAAAATTCCTAGCAAGACATCAGAGTAGTTTAAAATATACCAACAAGCAGAAGTTCTACAAATCCACAATGCCAAAGAAAAATAGCTGGGAAAGAACGCACGCCCAGTATTATGTGGTCAAATCCAACTCTGAGCTCAGGCTGTAGCCAGAGACTCTATAGCCGGGGGCTTGAGGGGGAGCATTGTTAAGTCATCTTGAAATAGTAAAAGCTCAGAAATCTGATATGCTAATTTACTTAAGTTGTGAACTAATCTTGAACAGGAATTTAACTCAAGGGCAAGGCTCTCGATTCTGGAGTGAACTGCAAGCGGATATTTTTCCCAAAGCAGAGAGGTTGTATCTGTCCACTGTAGACTGAGAGCAATTTCTGCTCTTCTCAAAAAGTACAATATTATTATTGTACTTCGTCTTCCTTGATCAAGGCATAAACCCCTGCTTACACACCCACACCACCCTGGCCAAAACCATACAACTATCTCCATTATCAGCCATCCAGTAGCTTAAAGATCTGCATTTTTAATTTCTCTTTTTCAACTATAAGCAGGGTTGCTTCTTGTTATTCCTCAAGTTGGAGAACTGAAAGCCAAAGAACAGTAATAGAATATGAATGAATTCCTGCCTGAAGCTACCAAATCCTTTGGGTTGTCACAGCCAGTTTCACAAAAGGTAGTAGACTGAGAAAGGGGGGGGAAATCCACATGCATTGTTTTGGCTTAGAGCTGTATTAAATTTATGAATCTCTGGATGAAGAGTTTAGCAAAAATCAAAAGCCGGCACATCTTTTAACAAGTAGCTCTTTCAGGGAAAGGTATTTCCTCACAAAAGGCCCAGCACTGATCTTTTAATGGCCCATTGATTGAGATACATCTCAAAGCTCCGATGCTGCCTCACTTCTCTTCCTTTTCCTGGGTTAGCTACAGGTCCATAGTATACGCATTAACTGTGAGGCAAGCCACCCTGAATGCAAACCAGGCTTGCAAAAAGCATGGTTTGTAGACTTCCCCTTCAAATCACAGGTTCATTACCGTATATACTCGTGTATAAGCCGAGGCACCTATATTTACCACCAAAACCTGGGGAAACTTATTGACTCATGTATAAGCCGAGGGTGGAAAATGCAGCAGTTTGGTAAGTTTAGTTTATTAGATTTGGATACTGCCCCCCCCCCCCCAACAAGGGCTCAAGGCATGACTTGGGCTCCTCTCTTGCACAGAGGTCTCTCGGCTGGCTGGGGAAGAGGGGAAGATCTCCTCTCTTCCCCAGCCAGCTGGGCAGCCTCCGTGACTCGCGTATAAGCCGAGGGGGGCATTTTTCAGCCTGGAAAATGGGCTGAAAAACTCGACTTATGCGTGAGTATATATGGTAATTTATAGAGGGACTATGCTCTACTTCAATCATGGTGCACTTCCATGAAAGACTACACAAACATGGTGCAGTGGTTAGAGTGTCGGACAAAGATTTGGGACACCCAGGTGTGGAGCACTCCCTGCCCCGGCCTCAGGGCAGGGCCTTCTGCTGTCCCTCCTTTGGCCGTGATGCAGGCTAAGGCCTCAGGCCCACAGGTCCTCAAAGTTGCCCCCTGGAGCCACAGGGAAGCAGCCTCCTACCAGCATATATGATGCCAGTGGAGCCCTGAGGCCATTCGCATGCTGAGGTGCAAGCGGCCCCAGAGCGGCTGCAACCTGCGGAGGCGCCTCCGTTTTCTTTCCCCACACTTACCAGGGGTCAAAGGGCAGCGTGGGCATGTCTCCCCGTGAGAAGGTAAGTATGGGGAAAATGGAGGCACCAAAAAACAGCACCTCCAACTCGGTGCCGTTTGGACAGCGCTGGCAGGGAAATGTTTCCCAAAAGGCTCTCTCATTGAGCGAGGCAGGAAAACAGCATTTCCATGCCGGTTTCGGGGTGGGGTGGGTGGGAAGCATGGCGCTGCCTTGATGCAGTAGCAGCAGCTGTGTGAACAGTGCCCCTGGAATGGTGTTTTTACTATTCCAGGGGCGCTGTTATTGGCCCATGCTGAGAGGGCCTCTCTCTTCCCTCCCTCTCTCCCGTTCCATTTATACTTTGTCTCTTTTGCTGAGATTCAAGGTGGGCTGAATTTTTTAAAACAAAAATATAGCCATACACACACACACAATAAACAATGCAAAAAACCTGCCTAAAATTTTCAGACATTAAAATCTGACAGAATTTGTGTGCATAATTCAGCATTTTGGATATCCCTGATTCCATTGCATGCCCACCAATACTGGAGTTGTAATGCCTCTTCTCCAATGCTCAATATCCTAAGCTGCCAGTACAAAACATGATACTTGTAGTGAACCAGGCAGCAAGGGTAAACAAGATGATTCTTGCCTGCTATGACCTGGCAGTGGCTCTCCAGGGTCTCAGCCATAGATTTAACACAGGGAGGCATCCTGTCCATTAGAGGTTGCTAGCAACAGCGTGGGCATCAGTGATGGAGAGGCACCAAAAGACAAACTGATTCCAGCCCCTCCAGTGTTGTGTAGTGGTTAAAAGGAGGTGAATTCTAATCTGGAGAACCAGGTTTGATTCCCCTCTTCTCCACCTGAGCGGCAGAGGCTTATCTGGTGAACCAGATGTGTTTCCGCACTCCTACATTCCTGCTGGGTGACCTTGGGCTAGTCATGCCTCTTCGGAACTCTCTCAGCCTCATCTACCTCGCACCGTGTTGGTTGTGGAGAGAGGAAGGGAAAAGAGCTTGTAAGCCCCCTTGAGTCTCCTTACAGGAGAGAATGGTAGGGTATAAATCCAAACTATTACTACTACTACTACTACTACTACTACTACTACTACTACCACCCCCCTCGTACCTTTGGGACCGCTCGGCAGAGGCCAATTTGCTGGCGGTCCCTGGCCCCTCAATGATGCGGCTGGCCTCCACACGGGCCAGGGCCTTTACAGCTCTGGCCCCAGCCTGGTGGAACACTCTTCCTCCAGCTGTCCGGGCCCTGCAGGATCTTGGAGAATTCCACAGGGCCTGTAAGACGAAGTTGTTCCACTGGGCCTTTGGAGGGTCCAGCAGCTGAGGTGGTGTCCCCCCTTTTCTCTGCTCTGTTTTTACATCACGGTACCCTATATCATTGGAACCCGCCGTCCTCCCTTTTTTCTGTTCTGAGGGGATGGTTTGATATTAGGTTTATTGGGCGCCTTCTACTTTTACTATATTACCCCTGTTTTAAATGGGATTTTATCACTTATTTTAGTAATTTAAGTTGTTGGAGCCTATGTAAATTGTTTTATTGTTTGCTCCTCATTAGTAGTGTATTAGATTTTATGTTGTAAACTGCCCAGAGCCCCTTGGGGATAGGGCGGTATAAAAAACTAAGAAATAAATAAATACTACTCTTTCTCCTCATTCAAGCAGAGTGGAGCTTCTACTGTGGGCTTAAGTTGCCAGGCCGGCAGGGCCCAATAATCATCCCCACAGACCACCCCCAACTCCACCAGCAGCATTTTCTCTATTTTGAATTATTGCTTTGAGTGCCTTGGGCCGGCCTCGCTTTCACTTATCTCCTACCTGACCCTTTTAATCTGGCAATGTCAGGGATAACACCCAAGACCATCAGCAGGCAAAGAAGATGCTCTGCCACTGATCCATGGCCATCCCCACAAAGCAAGGGAGCTGTCCAGCACAAAGCAGCCAAAGAGCAGGTGAGTCAGACTGTGACAAAAGATACTGGCAGGGACAAGGTGCTGAACGGGTCGCTTGCAGACAGCACGTTTCTGGGCACACCAATGGGGACCTGGACGTGAAAGCACCTGGCTCAGGAATTCTTCCACCGGAGTGGAACCTTGGGAAGGAAAATGTTGTGCTCCAGCTCCTGACACACGATTCAGGAATGGGGGGGGGGGGGGAGCTGCTCTTCCAAGGGAGAACCGATACCACTTGCCAGCTCACTGTTCTTGTAACAATGGTTGAGAGGCCTGCACCGCTACTGCTTTTGCATGGCCAACATCTCTTGATGGGAGTAGTTCTACTCCCATTCCCCATCCTGTGCCAGACAGAACTGAATGGGTGGACTGTGAAATTCCACCAACTTTTGGGGTGTCCAGTGCCATGCATTTTATTCAAATTAGATGGTTTTCCATCCATCACGACAAAGCTCCCTGGCTAAGTTAACTCTGAAATTTGCCAGTATTTCCAAAGGCCTCACAAGCTGCTGATTTTCCAGATCACATTTCAATCCCGCTGCAACAACAAAAGTCAGAGCGCAGGCAGAACACCGCGTCCCCGCCAGCACAGAAAGATGAAAAGGCAGAGATTTCATCGAGAGCGTATTTATGCCGGTGACAAGATTATACTTCTATGTTTGACAAAATGATTCCCGTAGAAATGATGGCAGTCGTTTGCAAGCTCACAAGGGTAACCAGGGCATGGCTGAGAAATAACTTGCTTTTTTGCATCAACCGCAGTCAGGTTAACCAGGTGTAAGGCTGAACACACTCAAACAAAGCAGCTTAAAAAAGAACTTTATTGATATCCTAGCGGGGCCCGGCCACACGTTGCTGTGGCAATTGTCCTCATCACAGTCTGCAACCCACACAGATGTCCATGCAGGTCCAATGATCTGCAGCATAGCCTTTTGGGGTGGTCAAATGGAATCCCTCTTTCCCTTTTCGATTTATATTGTTATATCGTGGTGTCTTGTTTTTTTTAGTATAAGGTAACCCTTTCCATTCCACAACGGAACTGTTCAGAGTGCAAATCCCGCTGTCCATGAGACTGGTTGACATGCACAGTCCTGGCTTGGGTAAGACAGAACTGGGACAAGGAGGCTATCCCAGTCAGGCAGCAGAGGCAGGGTGGTGAAGCGCTCAGATCAAGGCCAGCTCCCTGGGTTCTGAAAGGGTCATGTGCAAAAAAAGCGGAGCCAGTAGTGTTGGTTCGTCCCCACCCCGCAGATTTTCTTAGAAGAAAAAGGCAAACTCCAGCTCACTTTTAGTAAAAGAGAGCTGTGGCGAATATGGGTGAGGAAGTAGGTAAGTGGTGGTTGGATGTGAGGGAGGGCAGAGTGAGGTGTATGAGGATGAGATGGATGTGTATGAGAGTATGTGTGTTGTGTGGTAGCAGTGGGTGAGGCACAGAGAGTGAAAGTTACCTGCGTGTGAAGGGGAGGAACACCACCTGACGTCTCACACGGCAAAGTGTGTATGTGTTTCACTTCCACTCGTATTACCTAACAGTATTACCTATTTACTGTTTTAACTGCTCATCTCTGGCCATCTGCGCGAACATTGTAAGGGCATACCAACCCCTCAGGCCACAGACATGCTGCACGAACATTCTAAGGGTGACAGTTAAACACAGCCAGCTTCATGGCCTGGTGCGCCAGGAAAAAGACGTTTTACTTGGCTCAGGTATGGACTTTCGGCGATTTTAAGGTCTGATTACCTGCCCGCAACAGGGAGGAACGTCATGTGAAAATTAGGGGGCGATCCGTACAGCCGTTTCGGAGTTTAGGCATCAGTAACAAAGTCACAGTTAGCTTTATATATATATATATATAGATGTCACCCTAGGTACAGGGTGCTGGAACTGAGGATTCGTGTCCTCAGTTCCAATATTTAAACTAACAGCAACCAATCAGCTTTTCCCCTCCTCCCAGCTCCTGATCTCCCATTGGTTCTGAAGCTCTGGTGGAATGTAGCTTCTCAGTTTGTTTTCCCACACTTTTTGGAAAAAGGCGGGAACCAGTGCATGTTGGGAGTTGTAGTCCTGACACCAGGTGCTTCTGATATCTTTCCTACTTCCAGAGGCACACACGGTTCAAGACACAGGTGCCTCTGTAAGCTGGTGAGCATCCCGGAGAGATTAAACTCAGAAGTCATGATTCGTAATCTCCCCTCCCCCGCCCAAAAAAAACCCCACATTCCCTATACTGAAATAGAGGAATTTTAAACATCTGATTTTCAATACTTCGCAGGTCATGGCTTTTTTAAAAAAAGAAACTCAAAAGATTAAAAGAAATCTCCCCATTTCAACAGAGCTAAGACTATTTTATATGTACATTTGATCATTTCAGAATGACAGAAGGGGGCCGGCTCCGTGCCATCTATTTCCCCAGTCTCATTTGTACAGACTACATCAATGTTAACAGAATTTGTCTTCTTCAACACAACGTCATGTATTTCAAGCAACACGTTTATGACATAGCCCCGTGGGCCAGGAGCCAAAATGCCACTTAAGACTCAAACAAGGAGAATACCCAGGCTTGTAAACAACCACTTCCTCTAGGCAAGAGCATTTTGATAAAAATTACTTCAAAACACTTAGTGCTACTCTTCTTCTGGGCCATCATTCAGACCATAGTAACAGCAGGGTGCAAGACAGGCAGGGTCAACAGTGCTGCAGCATCGAATCTGCAGCTGAGGTCCCATCTAAGATGCTGTCCTCATGTGAGCTCAGGGGAACATCAGTTTGTGTGAAAGAGTAAGGAAAATAGCACTCGCAACAGACCCCCCCACCCCCACCTTTTTAACTTCTTCAGGCAGGGAAACCTAGCTTGTCAGATTTTTCCCGCCTTTTCCCTTCAGGGACTAAGGTGCTTCATAAATGGTAGTGTTTGGTTTAATAAACTTTCTCTCAGCCTGCAACTGACCCTGAAGGTGAAGGATGCCTGTTGATTTAAACTTTCTAGGCAATTGCCTTAATAAGGCACACAAATACTGAGACAGATTTTAAACTTAAACTGGATAAAAGAGAAGAGATAAACAGAGAAGAGATGGAAAAGGGAGATGAATAACTTGGAGAGATGAAATGGATGAGGCTAATAAGACAAGAGAAATATATATACACTACAGCTTGGCACAGAGATTAAGTATTTCTTTTTTCAAGCACAGATTTAATATTAATTCAGTTACAGTTCTCAGTTACAGTTCAGCTTAGATGGTAGTTGTTTCTTAGATTATACAGTTCCTTCAAATTAAGATGTTCTGGCTAATGCCCACATCTCTAATCTATCTTGGTGCAAGATTGTAAAGCTCTGGTGGCTTTACGGTGGAACTGGGCAGATCACAGAGCAAAAGCAGTTAACTGTCATTATGCCTGAAGGGAAACTCCACACTCAGAAGCCCTTTACTTCTGAATACAACTTGCTGGGAAGAAAACAGAGGGGGAAATAGACTGCTTTCCTGGCCCTATCTTGGAAGCTTCTCTGGTCTGTTCCAGCTAGGATCTTGCTTTCCAAGCATTCCATCTCACAGTGTAAGCTTCCTAAATAGATTTGGCATTCCTGGCTTCATTTTTTTAGTTTTCTTTGTAAACAATTCTCCTTTATTCATTTTAGAAATTTCCCTTCCTTTTCAACACACACTTGTGTTGGACTTCCAGGGAACTTTTCTCCATTGATGTATACAGGTTGTATTCAACAGAGCCAAAGTCAATTTCCAAACTTTTTCCAAGGTAGCCCAGTAAACTTGCCCCCAGCTTGACTCCCACTGTTGTTCTCTATGTCATGTGGAAATAAGGTTATCACTGACACATGGGGCACCTGAATCTCAGCTGCATTAGAGGGGAAAGCACTTCTTTGCCAAGGTTTGGCAGTCCTAATAGGATCTGTTGGCAAGTGCTGCTCTTGGAAGTGGCAGGGCTGGAACTGGAGAAAATGCCCACCATCCTGGGACATACATAAGAAAAATCCTGCTGGATCAGACCAGCGGTCCATCTTGTTTAGCATCTGGAAGCTCAGCCGGGAGCATGGGGGGAGTGGGGGCGGCGGAGCCGGGTGCCGTTGACCCTGTCCAAGGAAGTCCTGCTGCCTTGTCTTCGAGCGCCCTCAACCCCACCCATGTCGTCATCAACATGGGCAGGGTCAAGGGTGCCTGGCTCCACCCCCTGCTGCTGTCTTCCTGGCCATGTGGGGGTCTGATTTTGCGCCCCCCGTGTGACCAGAAGAGTGGCACCCGGGGACAGGGGGTACCCTTTGTCACTAGGCAAATACACCACTGGGGAAGGTGTCCTACACAAAGTTTCAGCTCCACTCGATCTCACCAGTCACTGCTTTGCACAAGGGAAGGGAGTACACAGGGAAATTCATGCATGGTATTACATCCATGGATGCATGTTACCATAGAGGATATGACACAAGGTTGTCATTTTGGGTGGGAGCCACACATCTCGCTGTATCACATGTTAATCTCACCCATTCTCTGAGGAGATCAGGGAGCCAGATTAAATTCTCCTCTCCATCATTTTCATCCTTGTAACAAGCTTTCAAGGTAAGCTAGGTTGAGAACGTGTGCGCCTGTCCCAATGTCACCCCCCACAACAATCTGTATGGCTGTGAGGAGAATTGCTTTCAAGATTACCCAATCCTAGTCAGCCATGAATAGTCTTCTGCCTTGACAAGCTTGTGGCACAGAATTTCTTCTTTAAACAAGAGCACTTTTATTTTCCAGTACTGCGGGGGGGAGGGGGGACCTTAATATTTTACTTTTTAAAAGAATTTTTTTAAAAAAAAAGAATTTAAAAAAATGAATAAATATCAATGCCATGGACTCTTCAGGACTTTAATACTTCTAGGTCTGCTTCCACTAATGTCAGACTCTGCTGACATTCAAGTGTAATTAAAAGGAATATCCATAAATTTACCAACGGAATGCATTAGAATTAATGCTTTTAAAATGACTCCCAAAAGGAGGTAATAATTGTATGACATTTATATAACGTCACCCTTTCTGTCAGGCTCTCAATTACTATTTCGCCGGGCAGTCACATGAATAGCGTTAATTATAATTAATGCATTTTATTTGTAGCTACACAATTGCTAACACTAACTAATTTTTCAGCAAATTAACAAGGATAATCAGAGTGGTTTTCATGTACTTCCCCCCCTCCCTTGTGACACGACATAACAGCTGGAAGTCTACAGTGGATATTTTCTGTGGTTTGCCTACAAGTTGGGAGTCGGGGGGAGAAGGCATTGCATTCAAAAGGTCCCAGGTGTTATCCCCAACACTTCCTACTGAAAGCATTTCAGGCTTGCAAGCACCATAAAAAGCTTTTCTACATCTGAACCCATAAAGAACTGCTGAAACTCAGGCCTCTTTTGCACATGCAGAATAATACACTTTAAATCCACTTTCACAATTGTTTGCAAGTGGATTTTGCTATTCTACACAGTAAAATCCAGCCGCAAAATGGATTGAAAATGGATTGAAAGTGCATTATTCTGCATGTGCGGAAGGGGCCTCAGTGTGATTCAAGAGAAGTCACGCTCTCAAGCTGCTCATATCCTGACCGCATCGTATTTGGGGAAGGGCCATGGCTCAGTGGAGCACAACCTGCATTTTGTGAAGAAAGTCCCGAGTACTATCTCCAAAAACTCCACTTAAAAAAATCAGGCAGGCACTGATGTGAAAGGACTCCACCCAAGAGCCAAGAGAGACCTTGCCAGTCAAAGCAGACAGTGCGGACCTTGACAGATGAGGGGCTGTGGGTCAGTGGCCCAGCATCAGCATTGCATGCACAAGGTCCCAGGTCCAGTCCTCATAAGTCCATTTAAAAGGATCCGATAGGATGGGATATAAAAGATCTCTACCCAAGACCCTGACTGCTGATCAAAATAGACAATACTGGCTTTGGTGTGTGTGTGTGTGTGTGTCTGTCTGTCTGTCTGTTCTGCTCTTTAGCCCAGGTGGAAACCGTAAGTGGTGGCGAACCTATGACACGGGTGCCAGAGGTGGCAGTCAGAGCCCTCTTCGTGGGCACGCAAGCTGTCGCCCCATTTTGGGAACTCGGCAGTGGCTTAGCGCCAAGGGGGCAAGGGGGCATGACGTAATGGGCCCATGCCCCTGTGGGGTGTGGCAAGGGTGTACCAGGGTGGGGCGGGGGTGTTTTGGGACATTTTGGGGGCATTCGCGGGCAGGGCGGGGGCGTGGAAGGGGCACAGGGCGCACGCGTGCCCCAGGTGCAGTTTCCCCTCGCTCCGCCCCTGGCAGTCAGTCTCTAAAAGGTTCGCCATCACTGCCATATGTCATTCTCTCATACTCTGTTCCAAATTTGCAGAGATTAGAGCCACATATTCTGTCTGTATTCCATTATTACAAGACAAAAGAGCTGATCTATTCAAAATCCCACTATTACTGAATAATTCAGATGCCTGGTTCAATGAAACAACAGCAAATTTTCTGCCAGAGATAATGCATTGGAAATAAGTACCCTAAGTGTTCGATCGTTGGTGGGGTTGTTATTATACTATTTGCTGCTTTTTGTCCATTTAACTGATTATGCCAATAAAGGCTTGGAAATTGATATATATTTTTTCCTTCCCCTGGGCATAAAGAAAGAGTCACTGGGGAAGTAGCGGGGAGGTAGTTGAGAATTTCCTGCAATGTGCAGGGGGTTGGACTAGATGTCCCTTAAGGTCCAACTTCAACTTCAACTGACCTTTATTAGACATGTCAGTAACAATACAAAATACAGGACAGATCGGGTGTTAAAACAGGACATAAAACTGGACAAAGCACATAAGGTTGGTACAGAAGAGGTGACCAAGCTTCCATTATGTCTTTGACTTGAGCACTTCGAATAAAAAGTCAGCAGTTTCACACACACACCCCGCTTCCCTTAAGGTCTCTTCCAGATCAATGCTTCTATGCTCTATGATAGTCCAAGGATCTAAGGCAGCTTCATGTACATTTGTGTGACCCCCGCCCCCCACCCCCCCGGCCAACCCTCAAAAGCAAAACAAAAATACAGGTAAGATAAAGTCAAGATAGAAGATGGATGGGAGAGTCACAAGAATTCTGGGCCCAGAATATTATGTTAGGCTCTTTGAGATAAGTCTCTGTGCAAGCCTTCCTCGAAATGCACAGACCAGAAACATAAAACTAAGTTTCAGAGGCATCTGTATGCCAACTGATATTTTTGCAGGGAGTGAGGGCAGGATTCCACTGAAGCAGTTGCCCACATTGAACCTGAAACGCCCTTTGACTTTATAGCATGCTTTCACAGTATGGTTAAAAGGCACAGCCATAACACATCTGGTTCACACTGAACAGTCTCAATTTACTTTTACGTTGTATGTCTCGGGTCAAGACAGAAATCTGAATCAGCAATGCGTTTTTTTTGAGATACCGTTAGCAAGCAATGACACAGAAAGATCAGAACAAGGTTGCTGGGGTTTTGTTTTTTGTTAAAGATTACAAAAGTTATAAAGATTTTTGTTCGCAATTAAAAAGATGACATACCATTCAACAATCTCTGGGTGCAGGATTTTGTTGTTTACAGTAAACCTACAGGATAAAAGAAACAAAGGTTAACAGAAAAATCCATGAACAGCCCCTGAGCCAGATTTATTTCCAATCAACATTTCACGTGGCCCTCTTGCCTCACATATCCATTAATATAAAACATGTACCGCATCTGAAGAAACGCTCATATCAAAAGGAGATCCCCAACACTAATAATCTGTGCATTTGTAGGTTTTGACACACAAGGTGTAGCAAGATGAATGTGAGGCCCTGCAAAAATAAAGAAGTGTGGTGGATAGAGGGGTACGGCAGAAGGAAGCTAGAGACATCCCAGGCCTCCTTGTTCACTCACCCCACAGAGTTTTACACATGTAGGTTCCTCCATGATGAATCTGCAGGTGCCACCCCCAAAACTGCTATGGCTGCTGCCAAATCAAGCCCAGTGAATGTAGAGTTTCTCCTGCTACAAGCCTTCCAGCAGCAGTCACTAGAGCTGAATTCCAGAGGGAATGAACAGTGGCAGTTCCTCTCCAGACAAAGAGAAGCTGGCTGAATGTGACTTAATTCCCTCTTAATTCCCATTGCCACACCACTGAACATAAGTCAAAGAACTGTTTCATTGTCAATGGCTACTAAACTGGCCAGTGCCTAATAAATACGTCAGCTCATTAGAACGTGACCCCCAGCATCTTCTTTACATACATACACCTGTTTTACACTTTCACTTGTAATTCCCAACACACAGTATGTGTATGAAACAAAGGACATCTTGACTGTGACAGGGAAGAATTTGGGAGGAGGGGAGGAGGAAATAGCAAAAAGCACACAGATATCATGACTGAAGGACCCAAAAAAGGACCCACTGACCCTTTACTTTTCAAGCCTCTACTACCTGGAGATGTCCATTGTAAGACAAAAGGGAGAAGTGGGAAGATGCATAACTCTGATTAACAGAGTACCTTAATGGAACCTGTCATGGGTTTCCTGAGCCCCTGTGACACCACACCTGCGGAGCCAGTGATCAGGAGTGGACCAGGGTTTTCTCTCCTCAGCCCTTTCTTTACCACCAGCCCTCCCTCAAAAGCCTGGTGCTGCCCTTACGCTCTGAGTCCAAGTGCTGAAAGGGACCTCACAGGGCTCCTACAGTCCAATCCCCATGCTCAGTGAAGGAAATCCAGGTCTAGAGGATCCATGATGCTCTAAGGCCCAGGTTTCATGTAGACCTCACCGAAGGAAGGCCCATTGTCCCAATCCCAGGTTAACAACTACACTGGCCTTCAGGAAAGACTTTCTACTTGTAAGTACAGTTTTGACAATGGAGGCCTCTTTTCCTGTAGTTGAAGCCCTTCAGATCTCCGAGGTAGTACAGAATAAGTCTTTGTTCCATTCCACGTGACAGCCTTTCAGTTATTAGAAGAGCGTGATCATGTCTCTCCTCAAATTTCTCTTTTCTGGCAGAAGTCTCTTTAACTGTTCCTCACAGAACTGGTTTCTCCGCACCCCTGCTGTGTTTCTCTTCACTGCCCTCATCCGAACCCATTCCAGGGTTAGCATCAATGAGGTTCTGCAATTCTTCTCCAAACCCCAGTTTCAAATTTTGGTTATGAGGGCAAACATGGCAAAATGTTCTTTTGTATTTAACTCATAGCCACGCAAGAACTTTGAGAAAGCCCAGAAACTTGCGAGTAAAAGGGAAAGATGCATACAAACATGCTCCTCTGACCTCTTATCCGTGGTTAATATTTGATATGCGTTATAAATCTATGCCCTGAACTGGATGGCTCAGACTAGCCCAGTATCATCAAATCTTGGAACCTAAGGTGGGTTGACCCCAGTTGGTGCTTGGATGGGAAACAACAAAGGAAGACTGAATGTGCTACTGGGGTGGCCTGGAGATCCAGATAATATTTTAGCAACAGGGTGGGACCAGTCAGCTTTTCCACTCCATTTTGCCCAATAACCTTTCTTACTATAACCCCCAACTCATATGGCTTTTGTCCATGCAGGGTCCATGACCCCCAGCACAATCTTTTGAGATGAAAGAAGATAAAAGTTTGGATTTATATCACGCTTTTTTCAACCATAAGGAGTCTCAAACTCATTCCCTTCCTCTCCCCACAACAGGTACTTTGTGAGGTAGGTGGGGAGGAAAGAGTTCTGAGAGAACTGTGGCTACCACAACGTCACCTCAGCAGGCTTCACGTGAAGGAGTGGGGAAACAAACCTGGTTGACCAGATTGGTGGAGCAGGGAATCAAATCCAGTTCTCCAGATTAGAGTCAACCACTCTTAACAATTATGCCATGCTGGCAAGGGTACCATGTTTTATCCTTTTGCACCAGCAAAATCACCAGTTGGATCCAAACCCTGGTCTCAACCCTTCGACAGCAAACATTCCATTTTACCCAGACTCTGCCCCGATATGAAAACAACTGAAATTAAATCAGAGTCACCCCAGCCACGCTCTCTGTGGAACCCAATTAGTCACGAGGGGGAAAAAAGAAGGGAAGCTAATGAGATTTTGTCTGTTTTGAACATAAACCCAGCCTCCTTTTCCCCCCAAAAGGCAAGTTTTAAGCACATCATTATCCCTGCAAAAACCTATGATTCTGCACAAAAGCAGCAACAGGGATGTAAAAGCTAGTTAAACACAAAGGCACCCGTTGACGAGCAAAATGGTACATTTCGTCTGTGAAATTCTGCGAACAAAAGGTTGGACCCCCTGTTTCCGATGGAAAGCATCCCACCATGATCTTAACAAGCAATGAAGGAAACCAGAGAGCAGAGAGCAGCAAAGAATAGCAGGATGGAACTCGGGCATCAAGATTAATGCATCAAAAACTGAGACGCTAAGGGGCTCGCTGAAACAAGAGAATTGGGATAACTGAACACGGCTGACCCAACAAACCAGCAGGCTCTCTCTTTTAAGGAAACAGATTGACAACTCAGGGTAAAGCAAAGCTGCAAAGCATCTGCTCTGTGAATGGGAAATAATAGTCCAGAATTTATAATATTCCCCCCACAGGACAGAAAAAGATGTCTTTCCTAGGAACCATCAGCCAGAGTGAAATTCATACAACGGCTTCCTCTCACGAGGAACTATATTTACATTCATCCCTGAGACAAGAGCCTCTATGGAGAAAAGCAGGCAACATACAGAGTCCCTGAATCAGAAGCGCGTCGGTTCCTACTGTTTAACTTCTGAAGAGTCACTTGAGCACACTTTGTTCGTTTGCCCGAAATTTATGAAATTTAGACCTAACTTTTTTTCTTAAGGCCCCAACTTTGGCAGGTTCTTTCCCTCTTAACTTTAAACTGAATAATCTCTTGAATAATCAAGATCCTATGATATTGGAAAGGGTGGCCAATTTTCTGGCCAATACTCTGGATTAATCTTTTGGATTCTCTTTTCTGTCCACAATATTCTTATATATTTTGGACATCCCTTCTAGTTCTCTTATTCTGTTTATTTGTATTTGGAGAGTCTCTTTTTGATGCCTCATCAAGGTTTCTGAACTAACTGCAAGAGTACGAGCTAGCCTGCCCTGCCTCATTCCCCAGAAGGAAATCCCATTTTGATTGGCATCCTATCTAATTAGTGCCATCAAGTTGCAAACAACTTGTGGCAACCACTCACGGGGTTTTCAAGGAAGCAGATGAACAGAGGTGGTTTGCCATTGTCTTTCTCTGCACAGCCACCCTGGTCTTCCTGGGTGATTTCCCTTTCAAATACTAACCATGCCCTACCTTGCTTAGCGTCTACACTGACAAGATTGGACGAGACTGGACCAATCTGGCTGCTAACAATCCACTTGCAACCTACAAATTCTACAGTGGAATTCTTCACCCCGTTCCATCCTCACAGTGAGTGGTTTAGAGAGGAACAAAGGACTCCTAGTCTCCTACCTTTGCTCCCCCAAAACAAAATTAGAGGGAGAAGAAATTATCAGGTACTGTGCAGGACACATGAAGAAAGCAATGTGCAATCCATGAATTGTAGTCCATGAACATCTGAAGCGCCAGAGTTGGACACCTCTGACTTATACAGTTCAGTTGAAACCGTTTGTGAAACTATGTTTGTGATAGATTCCTGTGTTAAGGCAACTAACAGCCTGTTTTGGCATCATAATGTCTATCAATACGATTATTGCCTTCCCTTATGTATGATTATGAACGCATAGTTATGTGTCTCTCTGTTCATACTGTGCAATACAGGATTGTAAACTTCCCACTCAATCGGGAGACTCTGTAGGTTAGCTAGCTTTGTTAGCCCTGAGTGGCACTGCCCCTTTAAGACTATGACTCGTCAGACTTTGGCTGCAATTTTTGTTTATTTTGGGCAGCCCTTTTGTTTCTGCGCCCATCATGCTGGGTCAGAATTCCAAATGTGCCCGCAGGCGCAAGAAGCTTGGGGAGTCCTGGCCTAGCCTGTTTGCCAGCAGCAGCCCAGAGATGGCACATCATTCCTCAACAAATGCCCCGAAAGCCTCAGGAACTGCTTCCAATAAAAGAAAAAGAAAGTTGTTCAAGGGCATGACATTATGTATCATTAGCGTAACAAACCAATCTATTCTTGATTTTTTAAAAGGGCTTTATTGGAGCACAGTTGTTCCACACCGTATAGAACACAGCAAGACTGGCTGATGCTACGCAAGTGGAGAGCAGATTTTGAAGGGGGGGGTAATAACCCCTTTCCCCTCAATACCTTAATTAGCCGCAACTCTTCAGTGCCAGCTCTGCTCAACAGAATGGCCATGCCAAGCACTGGCGAGGGAAGCGGGAAAGGCCCTCAGAAGAGATCAGAGACACGAATTTCAGTCATGCAAGAAGCAATAAAGCCTCTCCGCGCCACATCAGTGGGAGTCCTCTGGCTGACAGAAGGCGCCCACAAATGATCTGCAGCTGCCAGAAGGCTGCAGGAAGAGCATTTAGGCCCTGTGGTTACAGAGCAAAGAGCACCTCCGTCCGAACCCATGGAGAGGAAAGCCAGCCGAACAACTGGACGCTGCTTTCGAGAAAGTTATAGATTTGGCCTGCTGGAAAAAAAACAGACACAGAGATATACATCCCAGGGATTGGTGTGTGTGTGTGTAAATGCACAACATATAAACGCCTGGCAAAAAGGAAGAGCATCAAAGCTTTAACAGAAACATCAACTTGTGGCACTGGAGTTTCTATCTGATCATGGAGTTAAAAGCAGTCCCTTCTGACAGTTTCCTGGCAGGCTCGCTTTCCATCCCCACCACGGCATTTACACAATGCTCCAAGAGCTTCTCATGCCTTATCACAGTAATGCAAACAATACTCCGACAAGGTAGGGCAGATGGAGGGTGAGGATGACAGGCTTCCTCAGAGCAACCAGTGACTCCCGAGGCAGAAAGGAGATCCAAACTGGCGACATTCTGGTAATTTTTTCATTTTCTTATTTAGGTGTTTAGACCCACTCTTGCTCCCCAGTGGATTCCCATAATAGATTACACCCCTCCTTCATTATATCCTCCAAACCACCAACCCAGTGAGGCAGGACAGGGTGAGTGCATGTGCCAGGCCCAAAGGTTACCCTGTGAGCTTCTACCGCAGTGTGGGAATTCAGGTCTTCCAGATTCCAGCCTGATACTTTAGCTCAGGGGTGTCCAACTCTGACGCTTCAGATGCTAGAAGGGGCTGATGGGAATTGTAGTCCATGAACATCTGAAGCACCAGAGTTGGACACCCCTGCTCTAACCACCTTGTCCCATTCTTACCATCACTATACTACACTGGCCTCCTCAACTCCCACCCCCCCCATTTCAGAGGCTCTTGATGGGTATGTGTGCTTGTGTATGTGTGTGTGGGGGGGGGGGCAAACAATACAGTCACCAGCAACCATTTTTGCCTAGCTCTCTGCCAAATGCCTTGGCTCGACAAACAACAGGCGCCAGATTGCCACGCACCTGGAAATATCACGGTGGCATCTAGTGTTTTCAGCAGTTAGTTTATTTTAGCAACTCTTGGTGGAAACACTAATGGTCGGAACCAACCAAACAGCTTTTCCATTGGTTAAAATGTGGGAAGAAATGGCCCCCCCTTTGACCACTAAAAAGGCTACATTTGGGGTCCTGGGACCTGCATGTAACAAAACCCATGTAGAATGAGTGCTGTAATAAGGAGGGGAACTGACCGAGATTGAACAACAACAAAAAAAACATGGGTGGATTCAGCCCGAAGCTCATTTGTCATTTTAGCACAGAATATTTTGTTGTAGGCCACAAAAATAAATGTGCATAAAGTTCTTGACACTTCATGTTTATATATAAACTCAATTATACACCAATCAGTGACGGTGGTGGATGAACTCATTTCTTAACCAGGTGCTTTTTATAGTGATATTCAGTAAAATGGAGCTTTTTAAAGCGATAATAAAATTATGAGAAATCAGGGAGAAGTTACTTTAGGTATGGAGGGTGATAACAATTAGGGTTATTGCTCTATTTATTTATACACCGCAACACTTTTGTCATAGCTTTAATAATAATGCAAAAAACAGTGAAGATACTGGGATCAGGTTTGTGGTAGCAATAATTATAATACGTGATAATTAAATATGAAACCCAGAAGGCTAAAAAATGAGGGAGGCTCCTCTAAATTTTAGGCGGACTCCTAGAATCAAAGAAAAGACCTCACTTAGGATGCTTCAGAGGTGGTAATTCTTAAATTAGATCTCCCAGTTCCTCACAGAAAAATATGTAAACTTGAAAAGAAAGGCACATGACAGGAACCCACTCTGGGACAGCGGATCTGCTTAAGATCCCTCTGCCTCAGAGGAGATCAGGACTGGACAGGCTTAGAAAAAAATCCCGTGGGCTTCTCTGCTTCCCTGAATATCCTCTTCTGAGTTCACTTAGTTCCCCCTCGCCTGTTTATTTGCGGCACTTAGCTGTTTATTCTTTTATTTTGGGGGAGGCAATCTTCAAAGCATCAAATATACGAGGAGTAGAGAATGCAGCCTGAGGTGGTGAAGCATTAAAATATCAATCCAACACAGAACTTTAAAAAGGGGGGGGGGGTGTCACAAAAAGAGAAGCCAGGAATCATTTCAGGGAGGCGACTGCCAACAAAAGGGGGTGGGAATTGAAAACATTTTACAAACATTTTAGGACACCTGTGCAGAAACGGCCTCTGGTGTATTCGTGAAAACATACAGAGGAATTTTTTAAAAAAAGATTACAACTGAAGTGAAAGTCAAAGCTATTTAGACCCCCCACACACTTTTCAAAGATTACTGGAGACAGGAACCCCCCCTCCCCTTTCCATTCATCTGGTGTCAAAAAAGGCAGATTGGAGGGCAACTTACTGGCTGATTCCTTCAAAGGAAGCTTCCTTGGTCACGCTCCCACTGTCTGTGTTCACTCCTCGCTGGAAAGACAAATGATCTATTATTCCCAGCTAAAAGTGCAGGTGTTTCAAGCTTTAAATTTAAAAAGAATAGTATATCTTCACGCGAAACGTCAAATGCTTGTGAAATGAACTGCAACGGGAAAGCTGATGTAAACACAAATGTATTGGAAGACTTTTGAGTACCAGAAAAATATTGATGGTCATTATTCTCCTTTCTTGTACACAGCACAACTATATCGCCCACCAACTGACGATAACAGTTTACGCAAGCTGGCAGTGAGCCCTTACACCTTACCCCACAATAAATCTGTCCGTCCTTAACAAGGTTGTCTGTTACAGGGAGAGGAGAAGGGAAGAAGAGGCCATTTTTGTATAACTGGGGAGAAAAGCTACATCCCATCAACTGAAATATCATGTAGCTGTTGTGCTGAGGTATTACTTGCAAATGGATTTGTTTGTCCACATAGGAAAACCCAACTGCGAATGATGATGCAAAATACAAAAGTGTGGGTAAGCTTAAAGGAACAGAAGAAAAGAGGAGGGAGAATCCATGAGGGGCCTGCTGGAAATAGCTCCTGCTACTGTTCTCCTCACCCGTCTCAGAGGAGTGACTCACATTATAAGGGAAAAGAGAGCTTTTTTTATAGAGTTCTCCATCGAAGAAGAAGGAGGAAGAGAGGAGGAGGAGGAGTTTGGATTTATACCTCACCTTTCTCTCCTGTAAGGAGACTCAAGACGGCTTACAAGCTCCTTTCGCTTCCTCTCCCCACAACAGACAGCTTGTGAGGTAGGTGGGGCTGAGAGAGTTCTGAGAGAAATGTGACTAGCCCAGGGGTAGGGAACCTGCGGCTCTCCAGATGTTCAGGAACTACAATTCCCATCAGCCCCTGTCAGCATGGCCAATTGGCCATGCTGGCAGGGGCTGATGGGAATTGTAGTTCCTGAACATCTGGAGAGCCGCAGGTTCCCTACCCCTGGACTAGCCCAAGGTCACCCAGCAGGAATGTAGGAGCATGGAAACACATCTGGTTCACCAGATAAGCCTCTGCCACTCGGGTGGAGGAGTGAGGAATCAAACCTAGTTCTTCAGATTAGACTCCACCTGCTCTTAACCACTATACCACGCTGGGTCTCCAGCTTTCTCCCCATCTCTCTACACCACCTCAACTTGGTCTACTCCTTCATTTCTTTAGGAATCTCCTTGGTGCACCCTCTCAAGGGACAGAAACTCATAAGAAACGCTTAAATTGCCAACAGCAGCCTCAAGACTTTGAGACAGGGTGGGATACAAATTGAACTAACAAGCAAACAGAAATTTAGTAGTCCATGCTGTCACTGTACTATCTGAGGGAACTGGGGACCAAATCTCTAGCAGATGAAGCATTTCTAGTCAAAATAATGAGTTGTCCTCTAGTATGACAGAGCCAAGAATTGGAGAGACCACACTAAAAGGCAGAAGCATAAGCAGACATGTCCTCCTTTTGTTTACAGTTGCTTGACACACATGCCACACACATACCCCTCTACAGCTATGTCTATCACTCACATCCTGGGCAGGTTTGAGCAAGTTACATTCCCTCAGCACTGGACTGTCCAAGTGTGTTCTGCATCAATGGACTAGATCTCAAGTATTTTGAATGGTGCAGAGGTATAGTTGGGATCTTGTCTCTTTCCTACTGCATTTCCCTGCAGGGTCCCAAAAGTTCACTTCCTCTCACAGCAGCCTTCTCCCATTTACTACAGAGATCATAGGGGCTTGTTATCCTCTTCTGGGCTGCTTTCGGGGATGGAGCAAACATGGTTTCTGTGAACTTTCAGAAATGTTAGATATTTTCATCCTACTGTTCTCCCCAATGGGGACCAGAAGGACCTTACATCACTTTTCTCCTTTCCACCATTTCATCCTTATTGTAAGGTAAGTTATAGGATGAACTTGCTCCATTCATGGTGGCACCTGAGCCAATGGGCAAGAAACACTGATCCAAAGCATGCTGCCAGGTGAAATGATTAACTGCTGTGTTTCTAGTTGGGGGGAGGGGAGAACCAGCAGCCAAATCCTTTATTGTAAAACAGCAACAGAAAAGAGACTATAATATTCATTAAGACTATAATATTATTATAAATATATTTATTATAAATATATTTATTATAAATATATTTATTAAGAGCAGCAGTGGCGTAGTGGCTAAGAGCATGTGCACTCTGATCTGGAGGAACCGGGTTTGATTCCCAGCTCTGCCACTTGAGTTGTGGAGGCTTATCTGGGGAATTCAGATTAGCCTGCGCACTCCCACACACGCCAGCTGGGTGACCTTTGGCTAGTCACAGCTTTTCGGAGCTCTCTCAGCCCTACCCACCTCACAGGGTTTTTGTTGTGAGGGGGGAAGGGAAAGGAGATTGTAAGCCCCTTTGCGTCTCCTGCAGGAGAGAAAGGGGGGATATAAATCCAAACTCTTCTTCTTCTTAAAATGCCCCAATAAAAATAATCAAAAGCTCTCATTTGTAGAACCAAAATATGCATTAACCAAGAACTGAACACACCACTTACCAGGGTAAGAAGAACAGAAGGGTTCTTTGAAGCCAAGACAGTTGCAATCTGTAAAACAGAAGCCACAGGCATCATTATGAACATTAGCACCAGGAGAGGCCACCAAAATGTCTATTTACATATTTAGGGGGAGGTCCATATCTCATGAGAATCTTACACACTTCCCCATTTAAACACTATTTGCATTGGGCAAACTGACCACCACTGTCTCACATCTTTTTTCTGCACCATTTTGTACCAATCACCTCACCGGGGGTGGGGGGGGGGGTCATTAAAAAAAAACTTCTAGAAGCCCCATAATGCAGAGTGCTAAGCTGCAGTACTGAAGTCAAAGTTCTGTCCACCACCTGAGTTTGATCCCGACAGAAGTTGGTTTCAGGTGGCCAACTCAAGGTGAACTTAGCCTTCCCTCCATCCAAGGTTGGTAAAATGAATACCCAGCTTGCTGCGAGTAAAGCTAGAGGGCTGCGGAAGCCACTTCAAGACTCCTTACAGGAGAGAAAGGCCTGGTATAAATCCAAACTTCTTCTTTTTCTTAGTTTTTGCTCCTAAAGTTTTGCCCACATCTACGGCTGGCATCTTCAGAGGCAAGTCACGGTAAGATGTGTTTTGACCAGACCATGGCCACACAGCCCAGAAAACCCATAAAATCTAGTCAGTTCTAGCCATGAAAACCTTTGACAATTAAATTATACACTGAGTAAATAAATATTTATCTTTGTCTGCCCTGTACCTATTGACCATCAATTCACCAGGTGCCCCTTAGTCCCAGTAAACATATTACGGAAAACGTTATCCAATCCTGGTTTCTGAAGTGTATAGGAGAGTGCATGACTCCCCCCCCCCCACCCCCACACACAGAGAACAAGTGCAGAAACCTCCTAAGCTCTGCATTTGTTGACAGCACTCTCCTGACAAATTGTCAATATATGTGGGTGATATTAAGCAACGAAGCGAGTGGTTTTCTGGCTTGAAATCACTTGTCATCCGCTCTCGCAGATAAGAAGTACTTAACTAGCACTTCGGTATTCGACACATAAAGCCCAATAACGAGAAAACCACGATTGCAATCCAGATATGTCAAACAGAAAAACCCCTTTCCCTGAGACTGCAGAGAGAACGAACAGATTAGCACAAGCGCTATTTCACAGGTATACTCAACTCAAAAATCAAACTATGCTTCGACGAGTAGCCAAAACAAAACAAAGATGAGATAGCTTTAGAGCAGGATGTTTAAACAGGGACCTGAAAGGAAGCATTCTTTAAGAATAAAGCTTAATTATCGTATTGTTATCACTACGGCAACAAATAAGGCAGGGGAGAAAGACAAAGGAAGCTCAACCAGGACTTTAACCTGGAGAACCAGGTTTGATTCCCCACTCTTCCACATGAAGCCTGTTGTGTGACCTTGGACTAGCCACAGTTCTCTCAGAACTCTCTTAGCCCCACCTACCTCACAAGGTGTCAGTTGTAGAGAGAGGAAGAGACTGTAATTGTGAGACTTTCTGAGGTTCCTTAAAGGAAGATAAAAACCAACTCTTCTGCTTCTTCTTAAAACACAGATGTAACTGGTCAGATGGTTTAATTATTAGTAACTCAAATTTATTCAGAGGGCTCCAGATACTCATGTAAACCTGGCAATTTCCATCTTGCAGATAAAGGCTTCAAAGGCATGAAGCATAGCTGTTAAAAGCATTGGCCCAGCCATGGGGTGCTCTAACTGCTGCATCTCAGAGTACTTTAGCACATATATCTCACTTTTTGTCAGATTCTGGAAAAAACAAGAATTTGAAAACTTCCGCATTAACAATAATGGAGTGCTATTTGATCAGAAACAGGCTCAAACTGCCACAACAGGAGCAGCAGCACAGTTGGACGTGGAGTGAGAGAAAAGAGAGTTTGGGATTTATGCCTTCCCTGTAAGGAGACTCAAGGGGACTTACAAACGCTTTTCTCTTCCTCTCCCCACAATAGACACCTTGTGAGGTAGGTGGAGCTGAGAGAGTTCCAAAGAACTGTGACTAGCTCAAGGTCACCGTACGGAACTGCTTGTTCGCTCACCCTCTTCTCATGTGTTCCCAACACTCAGACAGGGGGCACAGCAGTTCAATTGCTGAAGACGAGCCGAGAAGTCCTTCCTCCTCTAATCTTCTTCATCAAAGGGTTCGTCAACAGGGGCTTTTGCAAACACAATCACTGCTCCGAACCACGTTGTCCAAACAAAGTTCAAAGATTTATTGGCAAAAATTCCCCAAATTAAATCGTTTAATATATCAAATCTTAAAAGAAATGTCTAATACAAAATTAACACTCCAAGTCATGGAGGCGTAGGGAGCAAAAAACAAAACCGCAACCGGCTCGGAGTTAAAACACAGCCTTACTTTCCAGCTGTCTTTAAAAATCAATTACTCCGCTCAAGGGCGGACCGCCCCTTCCATCACTGAAGCCTGTGATAACCATTTTCAGGAGTGATTAGGCAATGAGCAAGATTGCAGGAGACAGTTCGTCGGGTAAAGTCAACCCTCATACAGTCACCCAACAGGAATGAAGGAGTGCAGAAGCAAACCTGGTTCACCAGATAAAAGTCCACTGCTCAAGTGGGGAATCAAACCTGGTTCTCCAGATTAGAGTCCACCTACTCTTAACCACTACACCATGCTGGCTCTTAAGTGGTGGGCAGCTCCCAATAATCTGTTTAGACCAGCAACCCAGATACCAACTCGAGACTTCACCTGGCCAAGTGTGACCCTTGAGGGGTCACATTAAGAAGTTGTAACCTGTGTCGTAGACTTACCTCATCTGTAAAATGTACTTCAGCAACTGCATACTTCTTCTTGAAGAATTCTGGAGGGTGGATCCTGTGGAAAACACAGAAAGACACATTTGATGGGGGTCATTTAGCAAGCCAGCCAGGCAGTGGCTTAGAATATTTTGTTTTTTTACGCTGACTCGCTTTTTGTACCACTCTCTCTTTCAACCAGGAAAGCAGAAAAGCAAACCAAGTTCTGCCCATTAGATTAATGCTACTCATATGAAAACACAGCACGTAAAATATCATCATCTATTTCAGAATACTGGGTTGGATCCCACAAGTCAGCAGAATCACAATTCCTCTTATAAACTCGGGGATTGGGTGGTATAAAAATCTAAATAATAAATAAATAAATAAAATAAAACATGGGGGCGGGGGGATACAAATAGGGTTGTTAACTCCAGGTTAAGTCCTGGTTTAAGGAGGGGAGGGACCACAGCATGGTATAATGTCATATAATCTACTATCCAAAGCACCCATTTTCTCCAAGGGAACTCTGAGATCTGGAGGTCAGCTGTAACTCCTGTAAATCTCCATTCCCCACCTGGCAACCCCAGTTCCTAAAGAATCCTTGTTTAGATGTGTAGTCAAAAGGAAGAGGAGGAGCTTGGATTTATACCCCACCTTTCTCTCCTGTCAGGAGACTCAAGGTGACTTACAAGCTCCTTTCCCTTCCTCTCCTCACAACAGACACCTTGTGAGGTAGGTGGGGCTGAGAGAGTTCTGAGAGAACTGTGACTAGCCCAAGGTCACCCAGCAGGAATGTAGGAGCACGGAAACACATCTGGTTCACCAGATAAGCCTCTGCCACTCAGGTGGAGGAGTGGGGAATCAAACCCAGTTCTCCAGATTAGAATCCACCTGCTCTTACCCACTATACCACACTAACTCACACATCCAAACCACCAAAGCAGCAACCTACATTCCAACCACCAAAGTTTAATATATTTAAATGCTGTAATTGACCATGTGTGGCTATTTCATGACCCCCCCCCCCCAAGAAAAATATTCCACACATCCCCATTTCTAGGCCTCACACTTCCACTATTGCACACTGCTGAAGGATTCCTTTATTTGGAGCTCGCCTCCGTCTCCCTTTGCCCCGTCTCTCTTGGCAGCTTTAAATCTCGGCTATAAAATGCAAACTTAAATAAATAAAACTGGGCTCTCTAGCTGTAAAATGGTAATGGCAAACTTACAGCCAGTGCTTGCAAGTTCTGCAGTACTGCAAATCACCACATCAAAACCACCATTTACATCTTGCTGCAGAAGTTCAAAACTAAACAAAAAAAAGAAGCCACCCGAAATCTTATTCATAAAACCGCAGGCGAGCTTTATTCCAAGGCCTTCCAAAGTCCCAATAGCTGCGGCACACTCCCCCCTCCTCTGAATGACAATTGGTGGCGTAATATATTCTGAAAATAAACCATTTGCTGCCTAAGATAAAGAATTCCCCGCTTTTGTTCACATCTGTATTCTGAGGATGCTTTTTCACTGAAAGGGAGCCAGAACAGTAACTCATGTAGAGACACAACGGGCAGCCTTTTCCAAATGAGCAATTGTGCCCCATTGCTGGATCGCTCACCGTGCAATTATGCCTAATGAGGGGGAGTTGCCTGTCCTCAATGAAGAATGACTGGAAAGAAGCAAGGTCAGAGCAGCCATTCACGCAGAGACCTGGATGGTGTCTTCTCCGTGGGTGATTATTTTGAGAACAAGGGAGTTTTTCATTATTCAATCTCTCTCACACACATAACTACAGGTTTACTCTTTTCTACTCCGTTCAACACATGCTAAGCAGTTGACAGGGACCCTCCAGTATCTCTGCTGTTGCTCCAGATATTCCATAGTGCTTCTGCAAGAAATTATTCCACACCAATTCCCTTCTCTATGGGGAATCTCACATGACAGGCACAAAACTACAAGAAACAGACAGGTTGGAAGTCTCTGGAAAAGAAAAACATGAACCAGGGTTGTTGTGGAGTGGACCCACTTGGAGAAGGGGTAGGGTAAGAAGGGAGCTAGATATATAAGCTCCTTAAGGGTCCTAATGCACTTCCCATGGGCATGTTTCAGAAGCATCAATAAGAAGCCTGGTCAATTCATATATTTTGTACATAAACCTGGTACCTTTCCAGGGTTTTCTCACCCGTTGCCAAAGGCCACTGGAAACTGAACTACTAGGCCCAGTGGCGTAGCACCCACGGGACGGGGGGCGCAACGCCCCGGGCGGAGCAGTGGTGGAGGCGTGGCCAGGCCGTCGAGGGGGCGTGGCAAGGGCATTTCAGGGGTGTTCCAAGGCGGGGGTGGACAATGCTGTGGCAGAGGTGCAGAGCACATGCGCACCCTGGGCATGGTTTCCCCTTGCTCCGCCTCTGACTAGGCCTGCTCTCTAACGGATATTGCGGTTACTTTTGAGTATTTAGGGCATTTAAGATCATTTATTGTTCTTTAGGAAAGCTTACCCTCCTTTTCTTAAAAAAAAAAAAAAGCTTCCAAAATTCTCTCCGTTTTATCCCCACAACAACCTTGCAAGTTAGGCTAAGCTGAAGCGGTGTCCAAGATCATCAGCATGCTTCCACGGCAGAATGGAGATTCGAACCTGGGTCCTTCAGATCCTAGACCAGGGGTAGGGAACCTGCGGCTCTCCAGATGTTCAGGAACTACAATTCCCATCAGCCTCTGTCAGCATGGCCAATTGGCCATGCTGATAGGGGCTGATGGGAATTGTAGTTCCTGAACATCTGGAGAGCCGCAGGTTCCCTACCCCTGTCCTAGACCAACACTCTAACCCCTACATTGTGCTGAAGTGTCCACTGAGTTCTAAGCATGTTAATGGCAGAAGTTTGCATGGATGACTTTCTATGGGCTGACTGGCCCGGGAGTTTTTCCAAGGAGCAAACAGCATCTGCCTCTTCGATAACTCCTTTCCCATGTAAGACATGCTGAAAAACACACACCCCATCCCACCCCCTTAGCAGCTTTATTGCAAACATATCACTCCAATGGGGCGGGGGGATGCCACAGGCCAGCTGATCAGCAAAACTAAATTAAGGGTTTCTATTGGCAACCCAACCGTCTTATTTATAGACCCGCACTGATCATGAGAATATGTCAGCTGAGATTTCCTAAAGTTGTTATTAAACGCTGACATCAAATCGAAGTTCAATCATCATCTAGGTGGAAGGACCCCAGGAACCGGAGATCATGCCCCCACTGGCCTGCCCTTACCACCCCACCACCCCAAAGTTTCTTGCAGGACTTTTAAGGCAATAATCAATTAAAATAAATGGAAGCAGGTAGGAAGGCTAGGAAAAACCTGTGCAGGCTTATTGGGAAGTGTTCTGTGTTCAAGAGTAGCACACGTTTCACTTTTCACCATGCAATTTAACACTTGTGTTCCTGCACTGCATCGATTATCCTGACCACTTTGAAGACGGTCAGGCTTGATTTCAAGCTGTACAAATATGAGATCCACAGCTGTACAAATATGTATCACAGAGTTGCCAACTCTGAGTTGGGAAATTGCTCAAGATGCAGGGAGGGAGCTTGGGGAGGGCAAGATGGGAGAGGAGAGACTTCAGCAGGATATAAAGCCACAGAGTTTATCCGACAAAACAGTTGGGAGAACTGATTGCCAATCATCTGGAGATCAGTTGCAATTCCAAGAAAACTCCAGGCCCCGCCTGGAGATTGGCAGCAATACCCCATCGATATCTGCTTCTGGACTACATAGTTGTAGGGGTTGAACTGATGTTTGCTACAACAAACCTGCAACCAATAAAACAAATTTGCCTCTCTCTGCAAACATCGCAGACAAAAGTGAAAGAACAAAAAGATGCATTTAGCTATATTTGCTTTTCCTATGTTCCAGAGCTGTCGCACTGTGTTATTTTACGCTGCTCAACTGTTTGATTCCATGATATGCTACACTCTTTCAGACAAACGTTTCTTTTTCTGAAACTGGCATCATCTGGGCTCCACACCCACTAAAAGCCTCTTGTTTAGGCTCATGCTTACCAAGGAATAACAGAGAAGAAGGGAGATTCCATCTTTGCAGAGAACACCTCTAACAAGCAAAGTTTTAACAATTTCCCCTAACTCCACATTGGCTGATGAAAAGGGGGAGGGGGGAGGGGTGTAGAATCTAATACTATGAAAGAGAATCTGGATGTCAGCTGATGGGATAAAGCTATTTCCTTCAAGGTCAGCTGGTGGCAGCAGAGAGTAAAGTCAAATGCATGAATGACTGAATGAGATAAGGCCGGGAAAACTGTGAACTCCTCATTGAGGTCTATACTCTTTTCCACTGAAAGATGACAGTAGAGTTGTATATTCCTCTGCTGAAAGCTGGACCTTCTTTGTTCTAGAATGCTTCGCTTGGGTCCTGGGGCTTACCTAGTTCTACCCCAAAGGCAGATGGGATCCGAGCGGAGCATTCTAAAACAAAGGAAGTCCATCTGGCAGATGGATATACAATTCTACTGCCTTTTTTTTTTGGTGGAAAAGAGTATAGCAACTTGAGGCCAATGCCAGTAGCAGAAGTCCTTCATTCCCAGTGCTGGGGACATGTTTTATCATAGGGTGTACACAGTCTATGCCAGGGGTAGGGAACCTGCGGCTCAAGAGCCGCATGCGGCTCTTCTGCCCTTTGCACTGGCTTGAGATCCACGCAGCCAGGGAGCTGCAACGGTTTCATCCTTGCCTACCCTGCAGGCAGCAGGGCAGAGCGCAGCTAACTGCCCGCCATGGATCTATACTGGGCCGCGTCGCCATGGCTTCCCCTCCTCGCCACTTCCCGTTGGGATCGGGTGGGCGCTTTCCTCAGCGGGACGGCTGAAGGCTGAGCCGCTGGCTTCATCCTTGCCCACCCTGCAGGCAGCAGGGCGGACGCATCCATGCGCTTCTCAGAATGAGTGGAGTAAAAGGTAAAAAAAAACCCAATATATACAGTGTTATCTTTATTTTAAATGTCAAAAATTATTTGCGGCTCCAAGTGTTTTCTTTTCCCGTGGAAAACGGGTCCAAATGGCTCTTTGAGTGTTAAAGGTTCCCTACCCCTGGTCTATGCATTTTGCAGATCAACGCTATCATTCTTCTTTCTGGAGTCTGCAGCTTTATGTATAAAGACTTTTGCCTAACGGATGAACACTTCATGCATCTGATGAAGTGAAGTCTGATTCGTGAAAGTATGTTTCAAGAATCCTCTCTGAAAAGCCAGCAAAGTTTCTGGCCCTCACACCATGCACTGGGGCAGCAAATGCCATTTATTCATGCACAGTGTGAGAAAACACTTTCTTTTCCATCACAGCTTGGGATAGTCCTAGTTGCTTGCATTCTGCCACATGAAACACAGCCTGGTATAGCTAGAACAGGCAATGTTACTGAGGCTGGAACAGTCCCAAAGGTGATTTATGGCTACCAAAAAGTTTTTAAAAGCACCCGGTGAAAAATCAGTTTGGGATGTTTTCATTCCCAACCACACGATCCAATTTTTATTAATTTCACAAATTCCGCTTTTGACATTATAAAAAATTCCTTCTCTCTCTCTCTCTCTCTGTAAAGGCCAAGCATAAAATGTTGAAAAGCAGTTGATTCATTTAAATTCTAATTACAAAAATGCCACTTAAATGTCAGCTTGTCAACCAGAGTAGGCAGAGTAGGCATTAAAAGGGCTGCTTCGTGTACGCCCAATTAAAAAAAAATACCTCAGCTTGAAAGGAAGACCAAAACATGTCCAGCTCCAGACTTTTTGAGACAGACAAGCTTCTGTCTGCCAGCACCACACCATCACTCGCTTTAGGAATGTATTTTGTGCTCTGTTCTCTATACTTTGTCTCAGGAAAAGATGTCAGTAGTCAGTTGAGATGCAGCGGTCAAGAAAACTGTATACTTCCACATCAGAATATAATCCCGTGTGAATTGTTCATTTTTACACGCTGCCTTTGTCAAAAGTCAGGTGGTATAAGAATGCATTACTGAACACGGCCCTCATATAATTAAACTAAATGCCAAAAAGTATTTTTACTTTACAGCAGATGGGAGGGAGCATGGCGAGGTAGGCACTATAACCCTGGCGGAGCATTCTACAACAAAGAGGGTCCGGTATGTTTTGTTCTGAAGCGGAGGAATATATAACCCTACTAATGTCTTTTTCTGAGACAGGTATAGCCGGTTCTACCAGGAGATAAGCTACTTAAAGGGGGTGGGGGATTACCTCGGAAACTACCTTACCGGTTTACAGAGGAAAGGTACACGCAGCACCGTGGTTAAAGTGTTGGACCACGATCTGGGAAACCCAGGTGCAAATCCACAGTCTGCCATGGAATCTCGCTGACTGACCTTGGCTCGATCACACTCTCAGCTTAATTTACCTCACGGGTTTGTTGTGAGGGTAAAATAGAGGACAGCAGAGAATTATATGAGTAGCTCAGGGCCTCTCATTAGGGAGAAATGCTATGTAAAAATGACATAAAATAATAGAGGCAAACAATAATGAAGCAACTATCAATAGTTAGAGGACTATGAACTGGCGCTCTATGGTAAAAAGTGTATCCATTCAAACAATACCAAAAATATTATGCCAAAGAAAACTAGACACTGGGACCTTTTTAGGATATGCAGAGCTGCAGACACTTTTTATTCCTACTTTGCGGTTATCAAGCTACAGGATTGCCAATTCTGAGATTGGAAAATGTCAGGAAATTTCAGAGTAGAGCCTTGGGAGGGTGGTATTTGTGGAAAGGAAGAAAGGCACCTCAGCAGGGTCTATCGCCAAAGAGTCCATCCTCCTATGCTGCCATTTTCTCCAGAGGAATTTGTCGTCCCCGTCGACCTCCTCCCAATAATTGGACTCGGGTTCACTGAAATTGATTTATTGCATCAGACTAAGAACCAGGTACACTCAGAGTTTCTTTGCTGTATCTAAAAGGTTCATGCTAAGTAGCAGCCTATATTTCATGCTATCCCTCCCTGTAACGATTTTCCTAAAAGTGGAAGCTTTCTCAGGCTGTGCAGCTCCTCCAAGGTCAGGACTCAGATAAGGGTCCAGATGCTGCCTTGCTATGGGAAGGAATGGTTATTATTAATCTCTAAACAAAGCAAGCGCATGCAAAAGCACTTGCCGGGCGCTCCTGATCTTTTCTGCCTTGTAGTTTGGAGATCAGTTGTAATTCTGGCAGCTCCCTAGGCTCCACCTGGAAGGTAAACCAATACCACTCTGCACAAATTGCTATAGAGGCTCCATCGAACCCAATATATTACACAATGTTTTCTTATAAAACCTCTAATAATAACCTTTCTTTTTCCTTACAGGTACAGTCACACATCAGTGAAAAATCCAAAAGACTGTAATTCTTTCTACTAAATAAATTTCAACAATAAAATACTTTGTTTCCTAGGGGCTTTCCCCCCCGAAATAGATAGAATTCAAATATTTATATTTCAAAAACAAAAATCCAAATGTTGAAGCTACCCATCAATGCCTCCAGAAGTATACATTCTACAGTGTTATCAGCATTCAACATCATACAAAAACAGTTTTCGGGGAATTAGCTTCCATTTGGGTTTAAATTTCGCGAATACTTCTTCAAGCCCAATATTAAGGGTAATTCCCCGGGAATACAGCAGTCTGTGCAAATGCACTTCCAAAGCTCCCCAGAGCTTAACAATAACACTCTCCAAGACTGTGGTTAGGTCTCTTGCTCCCAGACTCCACAACTGCCTTCAGCCTTAGCAACCTTATCCAACCACTAGTCTGTCAGTCACTCACACAAAGCAAGGCTGAGAGGTAGACAGAATGTAACTGGGCAGAGCAAAGTTACTCGGACTTAACTCCATTTATTTCAGTGGTGTGAAGATGGGAGAAACTGTAACTGGGGCAGCACACATCGGGCACTTCCGCACTTTCAATCCACATTCACAATTGTTTGCTAGTGGATTTTGCTATTTTGCGCAGTAAATCAGCTGCAAAGTGCATTGAAAGTGGACTGAAAGTGCATTATTCTGCATGTGCGGAAGGGGCCTAAGAGAAACAGCATAGAAACCCCATGCTCAGTCAAACATCTGTAGATTTCTGTGTATTTTTACCATCTAAAAATTTATAGTTTTACTTTATTTTATGGGGTTTCATATTGTCATGTTTTAGTATGTTATTGTACACAGCCCAGAGCCCTTCAGGGGTGGGTGGTATATTAAGTGAAACAAATAAACAAAAACGAACATCAGCTAATGGGATCTTCAGGAAAGAGACATATTTGAGTCCAGCAATACCTCAGAGATTCTCACTAGCTCAGTGGTGGCGAACCTATGGCACGGGTGCCAGAGGTGGCACTCAGAGCCCTCTCTGTGGGCACACACGCACAGAGTTTGTCATGTGGGGGGGGCCGAAAACCCCACTGATTTTCATGGGAACTAAAGCATGATCCTTTACCTGGGAGTAAGCTCAGTTGCTGGCAATGGGGCTTGCTTCTGAGTAAACCTTCCTAGGGTCGTGATTCATCCATTCGAAGCATTGCATGGTTGCTTCACTAAGTTTACTCCCAAGTAACGCGTGCCTCGGAGCTAACTGTTTTTTCTAAACTAAAACCTCAGTATTCAGGTTAAATTGGCACTTTGCGATAAATTAAGTGGGTTTTGGGTTGCCATTTGGGCACCCGGTCTCGAAAAGGTTCGCCATCACTGCACTAGCTTAACACACACACCCCGCCCCTAAATCACGTTGGTCTCTAAAGTGCAACAGGACTTAAATCGAGCTTTTCTATTGCAGTCTAGCATGGCTCCCCTCTGCAACTATCTTCTTGGAAAAGAGAAACTGAATTAATACCCTGTCACGGCAGCTTGAAACCAGAAGCCTTCCTGACAGTCCGGCCACCTGCAAGTTTTTAATGAATATGTAACGAGGCCAAATTGCACCAGTCTCGCATAATCTTGATCTGCTAAAGGCTGCCTTTGGCAAGAAAGTGCTGCACTTTTCCATTATCACACCTGTGAATTGCATCCTTAACACACAATGTACACAAAAGGCCAACCCAACAACTCCAAAAGAATTGGTATAAGAATGCCAGACAGAAGGGCTGAAAGATACTTATTCTGCGCCTCCAAGACTATTACAAGGAGACCTTTGCGCTGGCCTAGCATAGTCGTGTCTCCTAAGTAATTTGTAAGAAGTACTACCAGAAGCATGCATTATCAAGAAAATTTATCTCTACTGAAGAAGAGGGAAATGTTCTGGAAGGTCAATACAAGAATAAGGCAATATGATGAAAATGGACATTTTAAAAAGTGTCTGCCCCAATTAAGTTTTTCTGTCTAATTTAAAGACTATGCAGCGTGAAATGTGTAGAAGTTGCAGCATAAGTCTGTTTAAAAATATGCTGCAGATCTCCACAATAAACACATTTGGAGTGAAACTGCGCCTTAAACATTTCACTCATTCCAAGAAAAAAAAAACTGATTCACAGGAAGTTTTTCACTTTCTCTCAGCTTCTTGAAATTTAGAAAACATACTTTCTCTCCCTCCTGCCCCAAGTTTTCTCAGGTCTTCACATCTCTACCTTGAAGATACTTTGTGTAGCCAGCAGTGGCTAGTTGGGATTCAATCATTCACAGTTGGGACACAACAGAAGTCTGATCACAAAAAGAGACCCAAACATGGAAACAAAGAAGACCTAACTTATTTTATTTATTTACAAAATGTATGTCCCACCTTTCTGTCCTGTTCAGAGTCACCAAGGCAGATAATGGATTTTTAAATTGAACAATAAAAATACTTATTTAAACATTATAACCTCGCAAAAATATGCCATTAAAGCAATTTAAAATACACATACCAAAACATTTTTGAAAACCAGTAAATGGAACACTGGTTCCCTCTGGATTACCAGTGGTGGTGAGGAAGTGCCTTCAAGTTTCAGCCAACATACAGCACCCCAGTGCGGCTTTCAAGGCAAGGCCCCTTCCACACAAGCAGAATAATCCACTTTCAATCCACTTTCAATGCACTTTGAAGATTGAAAGTGCATTACCCTGCATGTGCGGAAGGAGCCCAAGAGATGCTTAGAGGTGGTTTGCCATTGTATGGTTCTGCGTAGGGAAAATACTAACCAGGGTTAGCCCCCACCAATCAATCAATCCTGTTTGATGCCAGTTTGTAAATGCAAGTTCACTGAAGTCTTTGGCTAATTAAAAGGTGTTTCTGCGGGCGCGGGGTGGTAAGGAAGAAGAAGAAGAAGAAGAAGAAGAAGAAGAAGAAGAAGAAGAAGAAGAAGAAGAAGAAGAAGAAGAAGAAGAAGAGGAAGAGGAAGAAGAGGAAGAGGAGGAGGAGTTTGGATTTATATCCCCCCTTTCTCTCCTGCAGGAGACTCAAAGGGGCTTACAATCTCCTTGCCCTTCCCCCCTCACAACAAACACCCTGTGAGGTAGGTGGGGCTGAGAGAGCTCCGAGAAGCTGTGACTAGCCCAAGGTCACCCAGCTGGCGTGTGTGGGAGTGTACAGGCCAATCTGAATTCCCCAGATAAAGCCTCCACAGCTCAGGCGGCAGAGTGGAGAATCAAACCCGGTTCCTCCAGATTAGATACACGAGCTCTTAACCTCCTACGCCACTGCTGCTCCTAATCAGGGTTTGCTTTTTTACATTGAACCTGTAGCATTATAATTATGTATTATTTTAGGCTTTATACCATCATAAGCCTCCCTGAGCCCTTCTTTAATGTGTGTGTGTGTGCGTGTGTGTGTGTGTGTGAATGTAGCTAGTGAGGCTGTATTGAGTTTCCCTCCCATTTCTGATATTATTTTTGATAATTTTTACTGTATCATTGCAAAATTATTCAGCTAGCATTAGGTATAGTTAGTTTAGGTTCAGTTCGGTTAGTGATGTGTTCCTGTATTTAGATTTGTCATTAAGCTAGGTTTTTGTACCAATGTGGCTGTAGTTTATATTGGGGATTCGTTCTTGGGTCATTGTGTTTTTCTGTAGTATGCTACAGAAAGAGAAAGTCGCCATCTATCTTATTATTGTTTGCTTACGCTGCTAGTGATGTCTGCTGTTATGAGTATTGTTGCTTTATATAATTTATGATGTTACGATTACTGATGTTTCTTTTGCTATAATTCTATGTCGAAATGCCATGTTCATTGTTGTTTAGAATTGTAAGTTATGCTATGTTTATTGATTCTATGTTTATTGATGTTATGTTTATTGATGGCGGTTGTTAAATGTTATGATTATGGAAATTGTCATTTTGCAGCTGTTGTTCACCGCCCTGAGCCCTCCGGGGGAGGGCGGTATATAAATCTAATAAACCAAACCAAACCGAAGACGGCCACTGGTTTTAACTGCACTGTTCATGCAGCTACGTTTTTTATTATGCCTGATACTTTTAAAAGCTGCAAGCAACCCTGGGGTGCGCCACAGAAATGAAAAGAGCCGACAGCCTTGACTGGAAGAGAAGACTCTTCTTGCACACCACGGTGAAGACGAAAACGCAGAGACTCCAGAAATAGCATTTTGAAACTGCAATTCTGAAGAGAGTGCGAAAAGCTTCATTTAGAAAGGTAAAAAAACAATGCAGAGGGTAACCCAGCCAAGCTGAGCAGGAAGCCATCAACAAGGCATGAAAAATGGGAGAGAGGCGAGAGGGGCATTTGAAACGCTGTCAAGATACTCGCCAACACGCCCGCTCCTCGTTAGAGTAACATCAGATGCACAGATGGCAAAGTGTTAACTAAACAAGAGGGTGTCAAGACCGGCTAGGAAGAACAACGCGGGGGACTTCAGTTGGCACTAACAGATGTTTCCGACAGTGCCAAATATTAAAACATGCAAACACAAAACCCAATTCTTCCCCATATAGCAAGCAAGTTCTCTCTTCAAAATTTTGCAGCAAAAGAGAGAGAGACAAAAGTTACACAATATTAAGCCATCCCCATTAGACCGGGCTGTATCACGAACCGTTTCTCATGCTGGCACAGAGATGAAGCGCACCTTCACCTTTCACAAATGGGTAGCAGGTGCTTTATGGGCACATTATCAGGTATCTAACAGGGGTACTTGAGAGCCGTAGGGTGGAAAAGGTTGTCAAGGGTTCCCCATTTGGACCACAGTCAGGCCTGCACGAAATCAGAACGCTTAGGGGAGTGGGGAAAGAAAGGATGTCCGCCACGGAGGAACACACCGTTCTAGAAAATCTGCTTCAAACCTTCAGACAGGCACAGATGGTACACTTTCATTTAAGGAGAGGGGAATAAAATCAAACAAAACCGATTAAGCGTTTATTGCACTACACCGAAGAACATCAGGAAAGAAACCACCAAGAATAGCTAAAAGGAAGAACTCTAGCCTGTCTGTAAATGACTCCCCCTGGACTGAGATTTCTGCAGCCGAAGCACCTCGGTTTTACTGGGTTTTCTAATGAACATTCCAGAACACTAAAAAAATTGGCAGAGATTAAAGAGACTTTTCCAGGGGACCTGGATTTGGAAGCTGTCTCTCATCATCTGGGGCAGAACAAACTTCCCTCTAATACAGTGGTTCTCAACCTGGGGGTTGGAACCCCTTTGGGGGTCGAACGACCCTTTCACAGGGGTCGCCTGAGACTCTCTGCATCAGTGTTCTCCAGCTGTAAAATGGATAAATGTTAGGGTTGGGGGTCACCACAACATGAGGAACTGTATTAAAGGGTCGCAGCATTAGGAAGGTTGAGAACCACTGCTCTAATAACAGTCTCCCTTGTAGGACTGGTTTCCTATTTCATTATACCAGTAATAAAGCCTGTTGTGCAACAAAATACGACGGGCTCTAGAAAACTGAGTTGTCGCCAATACGCCAGCTCGTGCTTGCGTTAGAGCGGCCTGCCCCCTCTGCTCATGCGCCAGCGCAGCTCTTTAAAAAACTGCCAATACGTCTTGCCTTTTATATCGATAAATTATTTATTTATTTATTTATTTATAATCAATTTTATATACCGCCCCTCCCCCGAAGGGCTCTGGGCGGTGAACAACATAATCATAACAGAAATAACATTAAAATCCCAGTTAAAACAGCGAATTAAATAAAATTACAGCTAATCCGACAAATTTCATAAAGCGTGGCCACACCCACCCTGGGAAACCCAGACCCAAAAAGCTGAGGGGCCTCCACTGCACAAAGGTGGGGCCCAGGCCGAAAGGAGGGGAGGAGGGAGGAGGCTGCGCACTTCAGCCCAGTCAGCCCCTCCCAAGCGCCCAGTGCGACAATTCGATCTTACAGGCCCTGCGGAACTCTCCAAGATCCCTTGGGGCCAGGATAGCTGAGTGGTAAAGTGTTCCACCAGGCAGGGCCAAGGACTGTAAAGGCCCTGGCCGGAGTAGAAAACCAACCGCATCTCATCGAGGGGGCTAGGGGACAACCAATAAGTTGGCCTCTACCCGAACGCAGAGGCCATGAGAGGGACATATAGGGTAAAGGCGGTCCCGAAGATGCAGAAGGTCCCAAAGACAGCGTAAAGTGCCTTAAAGGTGAAGTACCCACACCTTATGAATGATTAAGAACTCAACCCGGAAGCCAGTGCAAGCGCAGCACAGGTTAGATATGTTCTCTAAACGCACCACCTGTGAGCACACGCGCCGCTACATGTTGCACATAGTTTCAACTTCCGGATCAGGCCGTAAGGGGAAGGCCCAGCAGTAAGAAGCCGAGTGACAATAGTCTCGCCTAGAGCTGCCCGGTGGAGGGGTCACAGTGGCGAGGCCTGCCTGGGAGAGGACGGGGGCCAACCCCCGGGCCTGTCGAAGATGGAAGAACGCATAACCCGGGTTATATGGGCCACCTGGGTCTCCATTAGAAAGAGGCGAATCCAGGTGGACCCCCAGGCTGGGGCCGGAGGAAGAAGGCTAGTGCCAATGAAGCCCCCTCCCACTCCAGTGACTGAAAATTCCCCGCCTCCCAGTGGCCCAGCCAAAGGATCTCCGTCTTCGATGGATTCCAGTTTTAACCTGCTCTGTTGCAATGGCTCATCCAGCAACCGCCTCCAAGCAATGCTGTAGAGCTGCAGGAGTGACAGCTGCTCCCCCCCTCCCATCCCAGCTGGGAATAGGCTGAGTGTCATCAGCCATACTGATGACTAGATCAGCCCAAAACTCCGCATACCAACTGAGCAAATTAGTGGCATATAGATGTTAAACAATGGCGGGGAGAGCAATGTACCCTGGGGCACACCACACTGAAGTGGGCACCTCTGGGAGGCTTGGTCCCCCACACCACACTTGCTGACTCCGGTCCCGGAGGGAGCGAGAGACAATCCACTGGGGACAGTGCCCCTTTTGAGCTGACCAGGTGGTGGGCCCAGGTGCGTGAGTCGACCATATCAAAGCCTTCTGTTAAGGTCCAATAATACCAGCAGGCGCCGATCCACCTCAGTCAAGTTGTGTCTGTGAGGCGTGTCCGTGATAAGCTGACAAGAACAGTCCCTCCGTCCCATGCCACCCCTTGCGGAAGCCTTAGGACTGGAAGGGATCGAAAGCCTAGCTTCGTCCCTCCAGGAAGCCCTGAAGCTGCTCCAACACCACTCTCTCAATTACCTTCCCCAGAAGCAGAAAGATTCGAGGCAGGCAGTGGTGTGAATCCTGGATCCTAGCGATGGTCTTTTTTAGAGTGGGGCTGGGACCACTGCCTCCTTCCAACCCACCCGGAGAGACTCCCTTGCTCAAGGGAGCCATTGATCTTGCTTCAACAGGTGGGGTCGTGGCTCCTCCTGCTTGAGCTTCCAGCCAAGCCAGGAGGGGCATGAGATCCAGGAAAGGACAAGTAGTAGGTCTAACAGCAGCCCAAGGAACCCCCTGTAGGACACTGGCGGGAGAGCAGGGAAAACTGGGCCAAACAAGGGGCGGGAGGCAGCAAGGGAGCCTCTAGTTACAGCTAATTGCTTATTCCAACACAGAAGGAAGGTCCTGGCTGAGGAGCTGACGCGACTTTATCTGCAAAAGAGCACCAGCATTACCTCACAGCTAATAGCCAATTGAGAATTTGCCAGAACCTGCAGGTGTGAGGTCCAAAGTCCGAATTAGGCAGGAACAGTTGTGCCAGGCGGGAGCTGAGTCTGCAGAGAGAGAGGAGGAGAGGAAGGCTCTCGCCCGCCTCTTTTGTCGCCATCTCATGAGCCCCTTCATAAGCGTCCTATAAGATGTTGGCATTAGCTTCGTCCATGAAATTTCCCTCCACACTTCATCTAGTGCGTCCCAGGTTCCCGTTTCATATGCGGCGTAGCTCCTCGGTATACCGCAGACCCAGCCGTGAAGCCCGGGGGCCTTGAAGGGGCCTTGAGGGCAACAACCCTCAATGGCATGCGGAAAGCCGGGCATTTCGATACTCCCACCTACTCATCCGAGTGTGCCGGCAGGTTCAGGATCCCATAGAGGCATTGGGAAACCAAATTGGATCCATAAGTCTCCAGCAAGGCCGGACCTTAAATGAAGTCCGATAAGCCTAGACGGGGGAGGCATGGCAGGTCCATCCGAACCTTCAGGGCATAATGGTCGGACCATGGCACTCTATCAATAGAGGATACGACCATATTGCAGAAAAGTGCCACCACTTCCACACAAAGGTATGCATCACAGGCACAACCACAGCAACAGGTTTAGGCTAAAAGACTTCTCTCTCTGATACACCTCTGAAGATGCCAGCCACAGATGCAGGCGAAATGTTAGGAACAAGATCTACCAGACCACGGCCACACAACCCGGAAAACCCACAACAACCAGGAAAGGAGTTTGTAAGATGCCTTGAGTATCCTTACAGGAAAGAAAAGCAGGGTATAAATCCAAACTCTTCTTCCAAGAGTGGGATCTATGACATTATTCCCTTCAGAGGCCCCTCCCTTCCCCATGCTCCAACCCCAAATCCCCAGGAATTTCCCAGGCCAAAGCTGTCAACTCTAATTTACATATTGTTGAAGGCTTTCACGGCCGGATTCCACTGGTTGTGGTGGGTTTTCCGAGCTGTGTGGCCGTGGTCTGATGGATGTTGTTCCTAACGTTTCAGCTGGCATCTTCAGAGGTGTATCACAGAGGGAAGTCTGTTACACACTGTGTCCTATGAGAAGGGAATGTTTAGTGGGGTATATATTGTCCATATCCCAGGGTGGGGAACCAATCAGTAAGTGATTGGGTGGAACTTGTTATGCAAAGATGTGGTTGCCATCGGGTAAAATCCACCAGACCACGGCCACACAGATCCACCAGATCACGGCCACACAGCCCGGAAAACCCACCCCAACCAGTCTAATTTACGTGTATGGTGGTTTATGGCAAACCAGTTATCTGTATCTTTAAGAGTGCAATGTCAACGTTAGCCCAAATAAATTCAAAAATACACACGTTGCACCGTGTGTATTTTTGAATTTATTTGGGCAAACCAGTTATCGGTGACATACAAAGGCAGGCATCAGGTAACCATAGATGCTTTTCTTTCCCCTAATTAGTATCCTGAGAAATCATCTTGAAAAATCACCTAAGTTTAAATAAGGCCCCCTCCCAATCTGAATTAATGTGTCAAGGGGAAGTGTTAAACCTCCATCCCTGTATCACAAAAGTAGGGACTGGGGGGGAGGAGCTACATAGATGCACAACCCCAATACAAGCTGGTTTGTGTACATTTTTATTTAAGCACTGTCAAAATGGGACCCTGAATGCAGCCAGCATGAAATTTTAACAATAAACGGTCAATGTCTTTGGCAGAAATAGTCGCACTCTTTTGAGACCAGGACGGGGAAGAGAAAGACCACACCTGCCTGCATAAAAAGACAAAAGGCTCAACAATCATCAGACTCCTGAAAGAAGGATTTTGCTTCTCTCCACTGTTTGGGAATGCAATTCCTGAGAGAACCCAACATTCTGTCTTGTTTGCAGCTTGGGACAAGGAAGCCATTTGCACCCTTACTCGAATGAGCCAGAAACAGAAGTGGAAGAGGCAAGCCCTGGGATAATGAGCGCCAACCTGGCAGAGAAGATCCACACCTTTTAAAAAGGAAGAAAGGAGGATAAAGCAAAAACTTGCAAAGCTCAGTGCAAATCCTGACTCACTCCAGGACATTTCAGCCCCAGCAATACATCCCTGTAAGACAATTAAGTTATTGCGCCATATGCGGTTCACGGACCAGCTGCTGTACAGTATGGTTTGCTTCAGAAAATAACTTCAATCAATACACTGACTCCTTCTGTCAGTTATAATTAAGGGGAGGTAAATGGCAGGTGCAGCGTTAATTAACAAAACCGAAGCCTCCAAGAGCAAAGGATTCCACCACAGCGGGGGAAGCCTTAAATCAGACATTCCAATGTAGAGGCCGCTTTTGCTCAAAGAACCAGCATGAGGGACAGCAGACGGAAAAAGCGAAGCGAGCCAGCATTAAGAGAGGGGGACTCTGATCTGGTGAGCCAGGTTTGATTCCACACTCCTCCACATGAAGCCTGCTGGGTGACCTTGGGCTGATCACAATTCTCTCAGAACTCTCTCAGCCCCACCTACCTCACAAGGGGTCTGTTGTGGGGAGAGGAAAGGAAGGAGTGTGTGAGCCACTTTGAGACTCCTTACAAAAGAGATAGGCGGGGTATAAATCCAAACGACTACTCCTCGTCGTCTTTGTCATCGTCTTCATCCTCACCATTTTCTTTTCAGTTCCAAAGGAGTGGCAGGCAAGAGGTATGAATTAACAGTGGCATACTTTGCTTCTGTATTGATTTCTATATTTATAAACTGATAATGTTCCTTGGGAACCCCAAGAATCTTACAATATCATCGCTCTGACCATTTTAATCCTAACAAAAACTCTATAAGGGAGATAAGGCCTAGAGAGAAGAGCTGCCCAAGCATAGCATGACAAGCATTTTATTGTCATTGTGCACGCACAACGAAATTTACAGCAGCATTCCTCGATGCACACAATTTCAGACTCATACCCCATCCTCACTTTCCCCTTCCTCCACCCATCCCTACACAGCCCCAAACACATCAACACGAAGTCACGGAGTTCAGCATAGCCACAGCTCTAGAGTAGAAGCTGTCACCTGGCAAACTTCCATGGTGGAGTGAGGATTCAAACCTGGGTCTCCCAGATTCTAGATCAACACTCTAACCACTACATCACACTATCTTTAATACGGTCTGAATTGGAAAACACATCAATACGCATAAAGCGAGATCTAATTGACCATGTCTGTTTGCATAATGAAAGCACGATATTTTTTTCGGGATTAATCACTCATGAATAGTTGTTGAACTAATACTGCGGTGGGTGTGAGAAGCAAGGTTCACTTAACACACCTCAAATGTAGTATTTGGGATTTTATACTTATCTGCAATGTCCTCGTTTTTAATTGTGGTATTTTTGTTATTCAGAAATGGTGTTTGGTAAGCCTTATTATTATTTCAGTTGCTTACATATCTGGTCTATGAGCTTAATAAATGAATGATGATGATTTCATATATGCATGTTATTATTTTCCACTTTAGTATTAGATATAATTATTTCCTACTTTAGCATATACACGCTTATTTTCAATAAATATTTGTGTGCGTATAAAGTACCATCGAGCTGCAGTTGATTTATGGCAACCCAGTAGGCTTTCCAAGGCAAGACACTAACAGAGGCCATTGACTTCCTCTGCATAGTGACCACTGGTGTTCCATGGTGGTCTCCCATCCAAATATTAACCAGAGCCAACCCTGCTTAGCTTCTGAGATTTGACGAGATCAGGCTGACCTGGGCTATCCAGGTAGTTTCTTGAGGCAAAACAAACTTCCAGACTGCCTGGTTTGTCTAGCATTGTGTCCACTATATTACATCATCTTTCAAGCCCGGCTTTGCCTGCCACCATTCAACTGGACCTAGGCTAAATAGTATGAAAATCAGGGCCCTTCAGTAGTGGTACCCCCAGATGCAGAATATCTTCTTCTGTTGCATTTGGTGCCAGAAATGCAACAGGTCAGGCAAACATTTGTTTGCTCAGCCCCACTGTTGGTTCATTATTCCATCTGACACTGATAGGAGGAATGTAGAGGATTCGCCTTTCTTAGAGTCGGGAGAGCAGCACGGAGGTTTACAGTGTACCTTGGGAAAAAATTATTTGAAAATTTATTTTTGATCTATTTGAAATCCCTGTCCAATTCAGAGGTGGCATTGCTTTTTATGCGTGTGTTTCAACTACTTTCTATTGTTGAGATATCTGTGAATGTGTATGTGACATCTTTTTTGTTGTACGATTGTGCCCAGATTTATGTAGAGGCAAATTTGAAATGATTCTTGTTTTGATCCAAGGTATGATATAAACTAATTGTTGTGAGACTGTTTCCAAGTTGACCATCCATTGTTTGAAGATGGTGTAAGCATTTGTTGTAGAGGTGATCTCGGTTCATTATTAGCAGCTGTTGTTGTAGTTAATAGTTTGCTCCTCTGTTTTACCCACGTTATAACTAGATTCATAAGATCCCCCAAACCCATCCCACTCCACCTACTTTACCTAATTTTATCGTGCTTTTAACGTTTTTAATGCTGCTTTGTTAGATAATTTATACACTTGATTAATATTGTTAGTAGCGGGCATGGAAACTTTTTTCCCCAAATGTGTACAATTTTTTAATATTGATTTATAGTGTAATCTGGAGAGCCTTACTGCAGGGTGTGAGGGGGCGCAGGGCAGATATTTTCTCAAAGAAATACTACTCGATTTAATGAAAATGTAATTTTAGAAATGAAAAGTTTTCCCCAGAAAGTCGTTGTGGAAAATATGAAATACCCATAGATCAGCTCAGGCCTCACTACTAAAACGAATAGAAAGTCTGATCCATAAGTACACAAATTCCTGAAGGACAGAACTCACCAGGAAAGGTTTTAGGGTCCCCCCCCCCCCCAGTTCCTGGATTCGACTTTCATTTGCTGCATGACTCACAATCTCTGCCCCTTTTCACAGGTATTGTTTCAATAATCATTTTACATTACGTTAGTCTTTGGAGAGCCTGCTGGCTCGCCGACAAAAATGATCAGCTCAAAAAAACACGAAGCAGCTGGCGAGGCAAAGATAATTGCAATATTCATAATCAAATTTGTAATCTAGCACTACATCCATCTGTAAACAAGTTCTATTTTTTAAAAAAACACAGATAAATGATTTTCTAACACAGCACAGAGTGTGGCAAGGAAAAGAAAATTTTAACACCCCTACTGGCCATGAAGCAACATTTGAATAAACGGCTCCCTCTGCATGAAATTCTATAGCAAGAGGGGACATTTTATTGCTTCTGATATGTGAAAGAATTACTCATAAAGGCATCAGTTAAGAGGAAGTTAAATATTTCAAAGAGTTCCTTCGTTTAAAAAACAAAAACAAACTGGATCTAAGGAGAAAAGGAAAGAAAAGCCTGAATTCAGGAGATCTTTGTTCCTGACATTTTAAAACCCTTCATAAACTATGGCAAAACAGGTCGCAGGGGTTTTGTTTGGCTACAATGGTACCTCAAGTCGCCAATCTCCAGGTGAGCCCTGGCGATCTCTCAAAATGTTAGCTGATCTCCACAGCAAAAACATCCGTTGCTCTGGAGAAAATGGCTGCTTTGAAGCTAGACTGGATGGCATTATATTCTGCTGGGATCTCTGCCCTCCCCCAACCCCCCCTACCCCTACGAGATCTTCAGGAATTTCTCAGTTCAGAGCTGGCAACCCTAGTGGCACCCACTCTACAACAGGGCTCTGCAAATCCCAAGCACCTGTTTGACATGGCATTTAGGAATTCCACGGTGGCTTCTAGTATTTTCAGCAGTGATTTTATTGCAGTGTCTCTTGGCCATCCTCGGTTTGTACAAAGTTCATTTCCCATCAGAATGTGTTTTGCTGTATGACATGATAAAGCACGTTTCAAGATGTCTCTTGACTTTGTCCCTGAAATATCTCTTCCCCAAAACAAAGACTGCGTTCTGCTCCATTTGAGAAGATGCTGTAACCTTTGACTCTAAAGGGAACAGCCATTTGGATGGAACCCGCTAGCATTCTGCAGTAACTCACTCCCACAAAGTTCCTCTGTGATAGCCATTCTGTGATGGTGGCCAATACTAGTTTGCCAAATTCCAAAATGTTGGAATTCTACTGGCTTAACAAACCTTGGAAACGCTCTGATTTAGAACCACAACCAGAGCTTCCAAACATATACAGCAACGCTTGCCTGCTTCCATATTCCGTCTTTCATGCACACTCTTATCCAGAGGCGTACTGCCTGTAGGGACATGGAGTCACCCATGTCCCTGAGTGAATGCATTTTGATCATGTGGGGGGCACCAAGCGTGTGCCCCAGCTGCACACCACCATGCCCCACCCCCCGCTTCCCTGCAGGCCAGCTCAGGAGCCGGTCTGCAGGGAGGCAGGGGGACAGGGCTCAGTGGTGAGTAGCCGTAGTGCTCGCCTAGGCCGACTGCCGCTGAACCTCGCCCCCCAGCCTCCATGCAGGCTGGCTTTTGCCCTCCCCAGGTCCTGAGGTTGGTGGGGCTGAGAGAGTTTCCAGAGAACTGTGACTAGCTCAAGGTCACCCAGCAGGAATGTAGGAGTGCGGAAACACATCTGGTTCACCAGATAAGTCTCTGCCACTCAGGTGGAGGAGTGGGGAATCAAGGCCAGTTTCCAGATTAGAATCCATCTGCTCTTAACCACTACACCACGCTGGCTCTCATAGGTTGTATGATGCAAGTGTGAGTCAACCAGAAGCCAGAGTTTGTAAATTCAGGCTCATCTTTTTCTTTTCTTTTTTAACAGAATATTCCAGGTAAACAAAAGAAAAAGAATATGTATATTATTTTTTTTTGCAAAGGAAGAGAAGAGCCAGCACAACTCTTCAATGAGAATCCTCATGCAGAGATGGAAGCCCCCTGCCATATGGCCCGACGTAGCTCACTATGTGGGAATGGCTGCAACCATTCCTAGTTCCACAATTAGCACTTGAAGAAGAGTAATTGTTCTGATTAGAAGTCACCCAATCTGAAAGGAAGGTAAAATATTAAATTGCAAAACGATTCCGGGTTCTTAAAACCATGCAGAGGCCAAAACTGTACAACTGGTTAGGCACAGTCTAAACATTCAAAGAGAACAAGTGTGGGTCAAAGCTCCCGAGAGGCTGCAGAGGACTTTATTATAGAAGACAATAGAAACAAAAAGATTCAAAACAGGCAAGCCGACACTTTCGCACAACAAGAAGCACGGACAATATACCCCACTAATCTTTCCCTTCTCCCTAGACACAGTGTGAAACAGACTTCCCTCTGTGATACACCTCTGAACATGCCAGCCACAGATGCAGGCGAAACATTGGGAACAAGATCCACCAGACCACGGCCACACAGCCCGGAAAACCTACCACAACCAACTGTCAATATGCATAGCAATACATTCATGAATAGAGGATAAAGGGAAAATGATGATTAGATTAGCAGAAAAATGCCAAATTCACACAACTACTTTCTCCCACAAGGAATTATATTTACATGCATCCATGAGACCTCTATGGAGAAAAGACTCAAATAAGTACAGAGTCCCCACACCATTACAACAGTACGAGCTAGCCTGCCCTGCCCTCATTCCCCAGAAGGAAATCCCATTTTGATCGGCATCCTATTTAATTGAGAACAAGTGTGGTGTAGTGGTTAAGAGCAGGTGGATTCTAATCTAGAGAACCGGGTTTGATTCCCCACTCCTCCATCTGAATGGCAGAGGCTTATCTGGTGAACCAGATGTGTTTCCGCACTCCTACATTCCTGCTGGGTGACCTTGGGCTAGCCACAGTTCTTCAAAACTCTCTCAGTCCCCCCTTCCTCACGAGGTGTCTGTTGTGGGGAGAGGAAGGGAAAGGAGCGTGTAAGCCACCTTGAGTCTCCTTACAGGAAAGAAAGGTGGGGTATAAATCCAAACTCCTCCTCCTCCTCCCTCTGCACATTTTTTTCTCATCATTACCTGGGTGATGGTCAGACTGGAGAATTCAAACCCTGGTCCTCTCCCACCAAATCTTACTCTAACCCTTGAAACACTACAACATACTGACCATTCCCTCCCCCATATCTCACCTTGAAAGTTTTATTTCTTAAGTCACAGAAGCAGTTTATGTCACTGTTCACTAACAGGCAGACAGGAATATGCCAAACTAAGATCGTTTTTAATGTTCTTTACCTACCTTGAAGGTAAAGGTAGTGCCCTGCGCAAGCACCACATCATTGCTGACCAATGGGGTGACATCATATCACAATGCTTACTAGGCAGACTAAGTTTACAGAGTACAAAAAGAAAGCTCAGAGATGAATTCAGAAAAGCGAGAAGTCTACTTACTCCCCCATCCAAACAGCATAGCTTTCCGGGAGCCTCGGGATGAAGAGGATGGCATTTCCAGTGTCAACCTCAATTGCTCCAAAGCAGTCTGCCTCGATCACGCCAAACGACCAATGAAAGTACGATTCCTAGATAAAAAAGGAAAACAGCATTTCATCTCTCCAGTTTTTGGCTCTTCCCAAATATCATTTGGACAGAACATGCAAATGTTGGAAAGGATCCAAGCCCAACCACAAACCTGGCTGAACGGGGCAAAGCAATCCACCAGGTTTAGCAAAACCAAAAAAACACAAAACCTTCAGCAGTTTTTATTCCACTTCTTGAATACACAAACAAGCTGGAGCAGCCTTGGCGTAGTGGTTAAGAGCAGGTGCATTCTAATCTGGAGGAACCGGGTTTGATTCTCCGCTCTGCCGCTTGAGCTGTGGAGGCTTATCTGGGGAATTCAGATTAGCCTGTGCACTCCCACACACGCCAGCTGGGTGACCTTGGGCTAGTCACAGCTCTATGGAGCTCTCTCAGCCCCACCTACCTCACAGGGTGTTTGTTGTGAGGGGGAAGGGAAAGGAGTTTGTAAGCCTGTATGAGTCTCCTACAGGAGAGAAAGGGGGGGATATAAATCCAAACTCTTCTTCTTCTTTCCAAGTATCTGAATGGAATGTTTTACAAAGCCTGATCCTACAGAATGGTTTGGGGGCATTTATCAATTTGTTAAATGAAATGTGATCCATTGGCAAAAGACTGATCACCAGTGGCAACCCACGGATACCTGGCTGGCCCTTTATGCAATACTCCAACCAACAAGACAACCAGAGAATCCATGCTGCCCAGTCCTAGCAGAAGTGATACTGCCTCAAATTCGCCCATGTGCATTTCTGTGCTTTCACATAAGCTAAGCAAAATGAGGATTCTTGCACCCTTGAGGGCAGCACATACAGATCGGGATTTAATATCAACTTCTTATTTCACAGTATAAAACTGACCCATTGCTAACATGATTTTGAGACTAACTTAACCTAACCGGCTCTTAATTTTGCTGTCACTACAACTCTGTAAAGCTGCTTGGGCTGGCCCGAAGCCATCCACCAAAAGCAGAGATTTGAAACTAGGCAGAGGCGTAGTTACAATGGGGACATCTGCAGGCACCGCCACTGCAGTCACGTGTCGGGGGCAAGGCCAGGCGCAATTCAGGGTGTTTCAGGGGTGGGGCGGGAGGGGGCACACGGGCAGTTCATGCTCCAGGTGCAGTTTCCCCTCCTTTCGTCACTGAAACTAGATCTCCCAGATTCCAGTCAGACCACTCACTACATTGGGCCTCCATGGAAGCAACGGGGACATCTGGGGCGGCTCGCCCTGGTCACTGCCATTGCAGTCACGTGTCAGGGCAGGGGCGGGTGCATTTCGGGGTGTTTCAGGGGTGGGGCGGGAGGGGGTGCACAGGCAGTTCATGATCTGGGTGCTGTTTCCCCTCTCTTAGTCACTGAAACTGGGTCTCCCAGATTCCAGTCAGACCACTCTCTATGTTGGGCCTCCATGGAAGCCAGGCACTGGAGAGCAGTCTAGGATTTTGCCAAGAGTTAATATGTCTGAAATTCTAAAGTCTCAGGTAAATAGGTGATGGTACACATTTTATTAACTCCAGGGCAAAAGCTTGCGTGATGAGTTGTGTGATTTTCTGATTTCACAGGAGACATTCGAGTGGGTAAGAAATAGATCATTGTGTATTTTCAGTTTCGCTCCCTCATGCTGGCTCCTCATTCATCTCTTATTTTGGAATTTAATGTAGTTTGCCTTTAATGTAGTTTGCCTCTTTAATCAGAAAAGGCCGCAGATCTGCCAGGATCGTAGCCCAATGCTCCATCCAATAGGCATGCCTGTTGCACATTCAAAAGAAAATATTTTAAGTCATGTGTGCCGCTAAGTTGGATAATTTTTGCCCATTTTTTAATCTTTATCCACCTGTTTCTACCACAGTAGAAACAGACACCACCTTGAGCACATCCAGCCGAGAATATGGCCCAGAGAATCAATGAAATTCAAACCTCACCACTGCTTCTAAGATGTAAAAAAAGAGTTTCATCTCTTGCTCTTCAAACTGCCCTCACCGTGTTGCAAAGAACAAATGAAACAGACGTTTGAGAATGTTCTTATCATGGGACCTCTTATAACAGTTTTTAAAAGGGGTTGCCATGAATTCAAAGAGATCCATGCTATAGACTGGGAGCAGACTTGTTATTTTTCTGTGAGAAACTGGAACATATTTGAGAAAAGGATTTTCCCACATTCCCTGAGCTTATCTGTTTCTGCAGGAAGGGGGAAACCAGGAGGCCAAGAGAAATCATCCAGCAAATTAGGTGTATGCAGAGGCGTAGCTAGGGAAAATGGAGCCCGGTGCAAAACCTGAGTTTTGCTGCCTCCGCCGCCCCCCCCCCTTTGTGTTTTTTGTATTTTTTAGTGTTTTTTCAGTTTTTGGCCTGCAGGGGGGAAGTTTTGAGGCTAGAAGCATCAAAATTTCAGGGTATCTTCAGGAGACTCTCCTGATGATTCCAGCCAGGTTTGGTGAAGTTTGGTTCAGAGGGTCTAAAGTTATGGACTCTCACAGGTGTAGCCCCCAGCTCCCATTGGAAACAATGGGGGATGGGGGTACCCCCTTTGGGAGTCCTTAAAACTTGCCCAACCTTAGTCACAAGAATTGAGATAGCGTACGTGAAGCATTTTGGACATTCTCACTACCTGAAGAATCATTCCTTTTTTTATTAATAGTATAAATCACGGGAAACGTGTTCATTCCAAGGCACAGAATATATATTTTACCAAATTCAGGGTGAGGTGGGAAGTTCTGCTCTGTAGCGCAACTCAGCATCTCGAGCACGCTAATATTTTTCTCCAGCATGTTGTACTGGCAGCCGCCTATGGATCCGTGCCGTTACTGAGCAGCACACAGAAAGCTGTCTGCACAACAGAGGACCCCTCCCGGAGACTTACAAAGCAGATCAGTTGCTCTTTGCATGAGGGCAGAATTCTGGCATGTGCTATAAAACATATGAAATGTGACTTGAATTGCCACCATATAAGTTGACGAAGGCCAACGCTCAACGCCGACACGGCTGGAAGCTTTACGGTTTGATTCTGCTGCAACTACAGTTTTAGAAAGCATTAGATAACCCATAAAAAGAATCAGCATGCCGCCACGGCTGTCGGCTTTACGAAACGTGCGCACGCACTTTGTTTAATGCTTTCTGGATCACAGAACCGGGGGGGGGGGGGCGGGCGGGGGAATAAGCCAGCCAGCGACATCTGAACCAACTGTTGACTCTTCCCTATCAAAAGACCTACTGAAAAAATAAGCAGGGTGGCTGTTATCTCTTAAGCTTACCTGGCGGAAGAGGACACCAGTATCAGTACAGTATCTATTGGTCTGTGCTCCGCCCTGCAGAAGGACAATGGACTTCTGGGGCACGTCGCTCTTGGCTCTCAGCCGATTGCACAGACGGGTTCTGTTCAGGGCAAAAAGCGCAAGCGGAACTTTCAAGGTTTCGTTCCCCAGCCAAAAGAAGGTTCTAGAAAAGTGGCAGGAAGGGGAGAGAGACAAATTACTATTCCCATTCAAAATAACATTTTCTGAACAACCACGTAACTTACAAACTTGACATCTTCCTCAACTTGTGAACGGGCTGTTGAGAGCAAATGCAAGGGGCGGGGGGGGGGGGGGGTTGGAGAGAGGAGAGTAAAAGGCCACACAGATGAGGAGACACCAATATTCAACAGATACGGTGCAAACTTCAGAAAAAGGAATTGTTTAGGAGCAAAATTTTATAAAGAGCTGTATTACAGGGGACCAGTTCAAGAGATGTTTCAAAGAAGGGAATGGGTTTGTGGATCTTATCATTTATTTTTATTTTTGTTTATTATTGGATTTAGGAACCGCCCACCCCCGGAGGGCTCTGGGCAGTGTACAGCAGAACACAAAATACAATAATATATATAAATTAAAACTCAAACAAACTCTATACATAGCAGCAGTCCATTTTGAATAAAACATAATATAAAATAGAACAAGATGGTGCAAGATGGTGGCGCCCGGTCCTAAGGCCAGGAGGGGACAGGCGATGCTGAAAAGATGTTATATCAAGTGTACCAAACGTCATGGCACACAGCACAGGGCATCCGGGGGAGAGACTCCAATCCACTGCCAGCCTCCCCAAAGGCCCGGTGGAACAGTACGGTTTTACAGGCCCTGTGGAATTCACCAATGTCCAATTACTGGGTAGTATGCCTTACCTTGTGGCTCTATGCATTACTTTGTTCTCAGTACACTGTATTTCTACTTCTGCAATACCATTTACTGGTGGTTTAACCTGTTATGTTTAATACTTATGCTCTGTTCAGATTTCTACAATCCCAGCCCCATTGATATTACTCATTATATGGTTCATCCACTTACACTATTTATTTATTTAGAAAATTTCCACCCATCCTTCACAAACACAATCCTTCAAATTTCTACCCATCCTTCAAATACATCTCAACGTTACATAAAAAATCAACATAAACATATAAAATATTTCCTAAAAACATACCTAAGAACAATCCGAACCAATACACCAACCCCCCCACCCCCCGAGGAGGGCAAGTTCCAAAAAGATAGCATTCTGAGGGTAAAATGCATAAATGCCTTAACAGTCCAGGTGCTCGGGAGCAACAGCCGCAGAAGGCCATTGCTTTCACATCCTGCATGTGAGCTCCCAAAGGCACCTGGTGGGCCACTGCGAGTAGCAGAGAGCTGGACTAGATGGACTTTGGTCTGATCCAGCTGGCTTGTTCTTATGTTCTTATAAATCAGTAAAATGCCCAGGTGAAAATGGAAGACTTAATCAAGCAATGAAAGATGTATAATGTTGGCACTTGTTGGATCTCTAATGGGATGGCATTCCATACAGTGGGGGCCCTCCACGCAGCCCCCTCACCTCAGAGGAAGAAGGGATCATCAGCAAACCCCCCTTCCCTCACTGTAAACTCAGCACCTGGGCCGGTCTATATGGCAGGTACTTCTGCAGGTCATCTGGTCCCAGGCCACTTGGGGCTTCATAGGCCATAACCAACACCTTAAATTGAACCCAGTAGCGAACCGGGAGCCAGTGCAGATCCTTTGGTCCTGGAGTTACACGTGCATGACCTGGGGAGTCAGCAGCGGAGCTACACCCTGCTGCATCAATTCCAGCTTCCAGGCTGTCTTCAAGGATAGCCCCACATAGAGCACGTTACAGTAGTCTGACTTGGAGGTTACCAGAGCTTGGACAACTGTAGCCAGGTCTTTTGGGTCCAGACATGGGCAGAGCTACTGAACCAGCCAGAGACTACGGCCCCCTTCCGCGCATGCAGAATAAGGCACTTTCAATCCACTTTCACAACTGTTTGCAAGTGGATTTTGCTATTCCACACACCTCCAAAGTCCATCAAAAGTCGATTGGGAGCAAATTCTGCATTATTCTGCATGTGCAGAAGGGGCCTATGTTAGGCTATGTAAGCCTTGAGTCTCAGTGAGAAAGGCAGGCTACGAGAAGTGAAGACAAAAGAAAGAAAATAAGACTCAAGAGTTTGAGTTCACCGAACACCCTCATCAGATGGGAGACTTCAAAGAAAGGCGGGGGGAGATGTTTCCCAGGGACAACGTGGCATCATGTCTCATGCTCCACAAATCCCTTTGATTGAGCACTCTCAGAACAACCCCACAAGGATCATGCCCGTCTTCCCAAAATCCCTCTGCTTTTGTGAGACTGAGGGAGATGGGATGTGCTGGGGACAGCAGTGGTTCCCTAGCCCGGGCCCAGCTTCAGAAAAGGGACCAGAGAAAAGAACTGAATGACCCCAGAGAAGGAGCAGTGGAAACCAGCCTTCAGGCCCCACCCATTTCCTAAAAACACCTGGTGAGTGCCAGAAAAGGTGTTGGTGGGCCCCGCACCGCTGACCTAAATGAATAAATAAATAGAACCACTTATTTTGCATAAATTATTCGTCTATTTTTAAAACAGCTTTGCATGATTTGTTCCGCTTCTGCAAGCGGCCAAAAGAATGCGAAACTATGCAGATTTACCAAGGCAGCTGCTTGACCGAGCAGCAGCAAAGCTAAATTGAAAACCAGGAAACATTCCTCTGAGATCAACATGCTCTGACCAGTTTTCACTGTTCATCCACTTCGAAAAGGGCCCAAACAGCAGCCAGGGCTGCCTGTGGAGAGGGGGCCCCTCATGCTGTGTCCATGGAATGCAATTTTTAAATGGTTTTGCGGTTCAGATTGTGGCCTCCAGCAAGCTCCCATGGCAGAGTGGGGGTTAGAACTTGTGTTTCCCAGATCCTAGCCGACACTTCAACCGCTATACAAGCTTCACTTCTATTGCAAACAGCATTGGGGGAGGGCTGTCAGGAGATCAAATGGGCCACGCTATTCTGACACCTTTGATTTTTGGCCCTGGAATTCCCATGATGAAGCTGGTAGCCAATATTGAGAATCCTAGTCTTATCTTCTGATGAGTTTTTGGCCATCACAAAGGGACCGAGATATGGACATGCGAATCCCTTTATCAAGCAACATCCAGCCAAGAGTTTTTTATATTTGGTTTGGTTCGGGGTCATATGGAGGCAAGGGCGTATCACTCAAGGGGTCATATGGGGTCAAATGTCCCTGGGCTGCGGCCATTTAGTCACCCCTTTTCCATCCCCCCCCCCCCCGGTTCATAATGTGATGGATTTTGAGATGACCTGGTGCAAAAAGACTTTGTTTGGTTGTGGTGGGGGAGGGCTGCCACCCATTTGGGAGGGGTGGGGGGGCTCAGATTTTGCATCAGGCTACATTTTCCCTAGATACACCTCTGTAAGGAGGGAGGGAAGATGGAACCTGCTCATGGACCAACAGTGGCTCTACACAACCCCATCTGTAGGAGCCACCCAACTGTCTCACTTTTGACTAATTCGGTAGAACTTTTCAGAGCGTGGTCTTAAGACCATCACGCATCCAATCAAAAGCCCAGCTACACTGGCGATGCTGTCGGCTGCGCACTGTTGCTATGCTCAACCGTTACTAAGACAAAGAAATATATATATATATATATCAACTCGCATTAACCTGAGCACGCTCAGCAAGATGTTCCCTCATGTATTAATTATTATACGGCTTTCCTGGAAAGCTGCAAGCCTGAAAGCTAACCTTTGCTTTTATAGCTGCAGAGAGCAAACTTCAGTGCGACTTCAGCGTCAGAAGTCCAAACCGGAGCACAAAGGAACGAATAATCTATAGAACTTTGATACAATTTTGTGAAGCTAAAGATCAAACTGCTTAGATATGCAACAGCTTCAGGTCATGGTTTGTTTTTGCTTCTTTAAAAAAAAAAGGCTATATTTCAGCAAAGTAGCAACACAACGCAAGACACAGACCAAAATAATCACCTAAGTTAGTACTCGAATCTGCTTGTTTTTACTTTTCACTTTTTGCTTTTTTGAGGGTGAGACCATGACTCAGGGCAGAACGGCTGCTTTATTTGCAAAAAAAAATTTATATAAAAGTTTTTATTGCTTTTATCTTTAACACAACATTAAACCATAAACAAATAGAGTAGTGAGTAAATGATTAACATTATATAATTATCATGCAAACTGACATACTAACATGATCAGCGAACAGTAACAAAATTGACAAGCATAGCATATAGATGACAATTGAATTTACCAGTATAACATAGAGACACTTCGTGTTGAACAAGTGACATCGATTATATTCTTGTAGTTAACTAATTATAAATAGCTGCTTTATTTAAAACATCTGTATGCCACTTTTCCAACCAATTTAGGATCCCCAAGGTGGCACTCACAACATTAAAATACAAATAAATACATAGAAGATATTTTAAAACAATTAAATAAAACAGGTTAATACCTAACACACAAACAGGGTTGATGAGAGGGGACACCAAATGAAACTAAAAAGTCTTCACTCAGGCCCCTTCCGCACATGCAGAACAATGCACATTCAATCCACTTTCAATGCATTTTGCAGATGGATTTTACTGTGCGGAATAGCAAAACCCACATGCAAACAACTGTGAAAGTGTTTTGAAAGTGCATTATTTTGCGTGTGCGGAAAGGGTCTCACTGGTGGAAGACAACGATAGAGGGAGACAGACAAGTTTTCCTGGGGAGGGAGTTCCAGACTTGGGCTGCACAACCCAGAGGCCCTTTCTCAGGTTGTAACTTGCCTAACCTCAGATGATAGAGGCAACTCGGTGTAACAGTGTAAGAACTCCTGACTTCTTTTGTGCAGACATTATTTTGCACTGTAAGCCTTCTTGACTAGGATGAGAGGAACTGGGCGAATAAAAAGACATCAAAGAAATAAACGAACAGGCTCCTTAAGCCCTTTTCCCCCAGTGTGAACAGCAAGAGAGTCCTTCCTTAAATCACCTCTGCCAGCCACCACCATTCCTGTGAGCAGGTAGCTCAGAAGAAGAGCACAGTCAGCATCGCTTCCCATGCACTTTGGGGGGAAAAATCTTTGCTGGACTTTAAGCTGGGGCAAAAGTGGCAGAGTAGTACACTATTGCCAAGAAGGCCCTTGAAACAAGGTGTGCCGGGGCCTCTGGTGACTCTCCTTACTGAAAAAGAACAGAATCCAGTTAAGGGTGATGGAAAACTGTTAGCTAATGGGCAATTTCTTGCCAAACCAACCAGCTTAAAGCTGCTAAGTCTACATACTGTATGAAATATCCAAAGAACAGAACATATTCTGGAACATCTATGAGTCAGTATAAACATCTTGTATATGAGAGTTAGTGAAACAGCAAATGATTGTGATGCAAGTAGAATTAAAGTGTGCTGATGCATGCTGTAAGATCCTGATGTCAAAGTGTCTACATAGGCTTATATTTTTGCCTATAAAGTTGCCAGCATCTTGAACTTTTCTTAGCAATAGATACTGTGTTTCCCTGAAAATAAGACAGGGTCTTATATTAATTTTTTGCTCCAAAAGATCCATTAGGGCTTATTTTCAGGGGATGTCTTTTTCCCCCCAGGACTTTGTGCGCCCCGCATGAACAGATCAGCTGCACCAGGGAATCTGCAACTAGGGCCGTGTAACGATGGCTCAGTTGAATCTCTGGCCCACCAATTATTAGACTGTCTCAGATTCAAGGAAATCAGATCTAAGTTTGTGAATCTTACTCCTTTACATTTACCCCATCTCCCCGATTTAATTAGATTACACTACTTGTTGGACAATCCTGATCCTTCTCTCTGTATGATACTGGCAGACTTTCTCCTGGAAATTTCTAAACACCAGTAGATTTCCTTCGACCTAACATTTATTTCCTGTATTGTATATGCTTTTTAAATCCGTTTTTTTAATTATGTTGTACTGTTGTCTATGCCAATAAAGGCTTGCTGCTGCTGCAACTAGGGCTTATTTTTGGAGTAAGGCTTATATTTCAAACATCTTCAAAAAATCACAAAAAGTCATGCTAGGTCTTATTTTGGGGGTAGGTCTTATTTTCGGGGAAACAGGGTACTTTCCTTGATCATGATCAGTAAAGAAATCCAAATAAAGAAATACTCCAATTGTTAACAGTGGTTGCACCCCTTCTTTGAAACCAGTGAAAAAATTTTTTCTCCATCATGGCCTTCCAGAGCATTCCCAGAGTTCACCTGACAACACAGTAATCAGGCTAGATTATCTCCCTGCCCCTTTTCATGACTGGGTATGAATCACAGATATCCACAGCTTGTTAAAACAAGCTCTGCAATCTTGTTTTATTGCAGTTAATTGTTATGTCCTAGGCTGCCCTGAGCCTCAGAACAAAAGGCAGATTATAAATGGACTCAATCACTTAAAAGTACAATTGAACAAGGATCATATCTGTTTAAAATTGCAAATTATAGCAAGGGTGTTTTTTTTAATGATCTGGTGTAAAATACAACCTGAGTGTATAAAACAAATACTGTAAAATACAGATGGAGGCTCGGTTTATCATTTTAAACCATGGTTAGTTTGCAGAACTAATGACCACACGATGATCAGATGAACACACAAATCTTTTGTGCCTTTGCTCTCTAGCCAAGGTGTGTACAAACAATCCATGTTTGTACATCACATGAAATCACAGTTAAGACTTAAGTGAGGTTAATAAACCCGCTTCACACCATGGTTTCTGATCCTGCTTTGACAATCCCTAACCCCTGTTAATGGAATGGCCCACGGTCAGCCAAATAATCACACAATTCATGGTTGGCATCCACCATGGCTTCACACAGCGTCTGATCTAAGATCTCTTAAAAGAGTGAAAATCAACAAGATCCAGATCTCTTGAACCATGGGATTCTGCAAAACATATCACCTGCATATCCGGATTATGCTTGTAAAATGAATTTGCTTCATTTAAGACTTTTAAATAGCAGTTAATTGCAATAACTGACTAGCAAGCATGCTTTTTCAGGAAACGTGTGGATTTTAAAGTGAATTACCTAATTTAAAATAATTTCCATTTAAAACCCAGTCATCTCAATGAACAACACTTCAGCACCCAGTGTTCCTGACCAAGGCGATGGTGCAACTCCAAAGAGGTTCAGCCTTCATTCCCAAATCTTACTTTGAATTAAGTATTCTGGATTTGCTGTTCCTCCAAAATGATTTAGCATTGCTTTGCAGGCCACAGCAAACAAGTTTAAACATCTGCCTGCTCAAACTGCACCCTGTAACGCCCTGGTTTGTCTCTTCCAACAGAAACTCCCCTGACCACTGGCAGAGCAAGCAGAAGAGGAAAAGAGGAGTTTAGAGGGCATTGGGAGAGATGGATGTGGCGAAGGGCAAAAAGCAGACGCATCCCAACTCAGATCCTTAGCCTACCCAGGGCAGTATTGCCTATTTTGACTGGCAGTGGCTTTCAGGAGAAGCCTCCACCATCTCTTTCTATTTGAACTTTTTAAACTGAGATGCCAGAGATCAAGTCTGGGACCTTCTGCATGCAAAGATTGGGGGGTTCTAGGTCTGAGCCCCGGCCCTTTTGTCACAAACTCGATCAGCAATCTTAAGCAAGCTGATCTCTCAGCCAGAATTCTGCCATCTGCAACATGGCCCATCTCACAGGATTACTGTAAAGATAAATGAGAATTACAGGAGGAGGAGGAGAAGTTTGGATTTATATCCCCCCTTCTCTCCTGTAGGAGACTTAAAGGGCCTTACATACTCCTTTCCCTTCCCCCCTCACAACAAACATGGATGGGGCTGAGAGAGCTCCGAAGAACTGTGACTAGCCCAAGGTCACCCAGCTGGCATGTGGGAGTGCACAAGCTAATCTGAATCCCCCAGATAAGCCTCCACAGCTCAGGCGGCAGAGCGGGGAACCAAACCTGGTTCCTCCAGATTAGAATGCACCTGCTCTTAACCACTACACCACTGCTGCTCTCCAGTAGTAGATTGACCCCCTCAACTGCTGGTATATTCATGTGAGGTATTTTATTTTCCTTCTTATGCAATTAAGTGGCTTCCACACCAACAAACCATCTATCTTCTCCTCCCTATAGGGCCTGCGAAGGAATTAAACCAGGGAAATATTTGTCCTGAAGTCCAAGGTAGGAATAGGACTATACAGCATGATAATTTCTTCTTCTAAAGGTTCATACCTTGAGATCTCTAAAGCACAGCAGGGGCCAGGGAACTGTTTTTCCAGAAGTCTATTCACCCCACCACCACCCCATACTCTTTGCTGAGAGCTTTGTAAATCCCACAGCATGAAATCCCATAGACCTCTCTGCAGTCCTGTTATTTTGCAGCTGGTTCTAAGAGTAAAGAACATTAAGGTCAACACACTAAGAAGCTAAGTTCTGTCATGCCCAAACTCAGATCCCCTTAATCAAAAGCAGAAAGGACCTCACTCAGATAAGGAAGGACATCTTTCGCCTAGATAACAGTGGGAGATTTTTAAACTTTCAGCACCAAGTTTTGCCACAGCACAAAGACAGCTCACCGCACAAAGAGGGAAAAGATTATTGCATTTCCAATAGGACTTGGAATGTCTGTAAGTCACTTTGAGAACGTGTTTGCAATAGAAAGGCAACTAAGAAGTTTATTAAATATATGAAAATAGGTCACTAAAGCAGAAAGCAATTGCTCACGTGGAAACTTGAACATTTGGAAGACACATAATTCCACGGCTCTGCTTCCAAAGTGACATTTGGATAGCTGACGCCCAATTTTTTCAGGCTGTGTGTAGCTTTGATTGTTTCTCATTTCCCTCCTCCATTCACCTCCCGCCTTTCCAAGCAGTGACTCAAATCTAAGTCAGACTGAAGTATCTCTGCCCAAGAATACATTGCAGCAAGCTTCATCTTCCCAGGGGAGGGTCTCTCAAATGTACTCCACTAATGCCCTGATTCAAAACCTCCCCACCCTGGTGTACTTGGAAATGCAGGGTGGTGGGCAGACAGATCAGTGCACTGTTTGGTCCCAGCTGAAGTTCCAGTGGTTTAACTTTGATGGCATGCTGAGCTTGGAGAGTCCAGATCCAGAATATCCGAGGAGAGGGAGCAGCCTGAAAGGGTCCCCTATGCTTCTGCCCGGGTTGAAGGGGCTCCAAACCAAGTGCACTCTTTCATTCCTCTATTCCAGGGGTCTGCAACCTGCGGCTCTCCAGATGTTCCTGGACTACAATTCCCATCAGCCCAATTGGCCATGCTGGCAGGGGCTGATGGGAATTGTAGTCCAGGAACATCTGGAGAGCCGCAGGTTGCAGACCCCTGCTCTATTCTCACAACAATCCTGTGAAGTAGATCAAGTTGAAAGAATGCAAGTGGCCCAAGGGTGCCCAGCGAACTTCCATGGCAGAGCAGCGAGTCAAATCTAGGTCTCCCAGATCCTAGTCCAGTGGTGGCGAACCTTTGGCACTCCAGATGTTACAATTCCCATCAGCCCCTGCCAGCATGGTCAATTGGCCATGCTGGCAGGGGCTGATGGGAATTGTAGTCCATAACATCTGGAGTGCCAAAGGTTCGTCACCACGGTCCTAGTCCGACACTCTAACCAGCACACCACACTGGCCCTCAAGCAAACTAACTAAAATGCTAAAGAATCTCAAAGGTTCCTGTTCTTGGATGGAGCAAAGAAATTGACAGCAGTGAATACTTGAAGCTGCCTTACACCGAATCAGGCCCTTGGACCATTCAAGTCAGTATGGTCTACTCCAGTGGTTCTCAACCTGTGGGTCGGGACCACTTTGGGGGTCAAAAGACCCTTTCACAGGGGTTGCCTAAGACTCTCTGCATCAGTGTTCTCCATCTGTAAAATGGATAAATGTTAGGGTTGGGGGTCACCACAACATGAAGAACTGTATCAAAGGGTCACGGCATTAGGAAGGTTGAAAAGTACTGGTCTACTCTGACTGGCAGTGGCTCTCCAGGGCCTCAGATAGAGATCTTTCACATCACCTACAAGAGCCAGTGTGGTGTAGTGATTAACAGCAGTGGACTATCATCATCAATTTAATTTGTACCACGCCCTATCCCCGAAGAGTTCAGGGCCGCTTACAACATAAGTAAATAAAATACATTATAACATTATGTCTAGTACATACATAAGACTAAAATAAAGTCAAATTTCAGGTGGTGACTTAACACTACAAACCTAACAATATACTAATAGTAATAACAGCAGCACTATATTCAAACTAGATCTAGACTATCAAAAACATTAACAGCAAAAACAGTATATTAACAGTATAGTAATAATGGCATAGTCATCAGCATATCAGAACATCAATATATAAACAATACCAAATAGTAATATATCAGTACATTCACAACATATATTTTCCAATGTATCAATACATACTACATAAAATTAACATTATCAATACATAATTCCATAACATTAACAGTAATACTTAACTCTAACATTAACAATAAAACAAAACCTACAACCTTGTTACTCTAGTCACAGTTCCCCTGGAACGCTCTCAACCCACACAGTGGTAGGCAATGGAAAACCACCTCTGAACCTCTCTTGCCACAAAAATCCTAAGGGCAGTGGTAGGATTCAGAAGGTTCGCACCACTTTGGCAGAACCGGTTGTTAAAATGGTGCTTGTAAACAATCACTTGTTAAATGATTTGAATCCAACCACTGGAACTGGTTGTTAAATGATTTGAATCCCACCACACTGCCTAAGGGGTCACCATAAGTCAGTGGTTGACTTGACAGCGCACACAAACACTGCCACATACTTTGGTGGAGCCAAAACAAGGGGAAGGGAAGAAAGATGCCACTGCAAGACAAAAAGGTAATAAAAGAAGCCAGACCAATGATAACGGATGAAATTTATTATGCTGATATGTCTCTTTCCCTTTCTCCCCCAAATCAAGATGGTAGCCAGTCACAGTTTCATTATGGAGATTCCAAAGGGTTTGATTTATCAGATGGGAAAGATCTTGGATATACACAGGGAAAAGTTAGATACAACAAGAAAAACAGGAGTGACAAACTTAAGAAAGTTATGCCTGCCAGAATAGAAGAACCAGATCGGTCCCTTAACTCTGAAAGGCTTACTCCACAGCAGTACAGAACACTTCCCCATCAGTGCTTTACAAGTGAACATCAGGACAGTTGCATAATGTGCTACACCCAGGATCACTGCAGGCTGCTCACCTAATCTACTACCTCTGCTGTCACCCTCTAACAACAGGGCTTCAGTTGGGAAGCAGGAAACTGACATACTTTGCAGGAAACTGACACACTTTGCTTCAGAAGCCCAGAAGTCTGTTTAAACCTTAAGAGAAGCTGTCACTCAAACCAAGTTTACAAAAACTGGCAAGAAGTGACAGGAAGGATAGAATGAAAATGATGCTGGGGCATATAGTATCCACCCAGACACTCTGATCAAGACACACCCTGTTTAATCATACTGTCAAGAGACCTTGGTAGAGAGAGAGTTGTAACATGACAACTCCGAGCAAGCGTGCATGCGTAACAACTTTTTCAAAAGTCCCCCCAAATGTCTCCCCCAAAGATGCTACAGGAACAGCTGATGCAATTAAGATCACATTTCACACACAAACCAGGGAAAACAGTGCTTTATTCCACTGCTGTTGGTGCGTTGCAAAGGATCTTGTCTTCAGGAGAGTTTTTAGACAGGTCAGTTTTGCTTGCAAGACCATTTTATGTGCTTCTTACTGTTGAGTTCCAGTGTGGTGTAGAAGTTTACCGTAGAGAATTGGACCAGAATCTGGAGTCATAACATCACATCCTAGCTCACCTAGAGACTCAGCGTGGTGTAGTGGTTAAGAGAAGGTGGACTCTAATCTGGAGAACTGGGTTTGATTCTCCACTCCTCCACCTGAGTGGCAAAGGCTTATCTGGTGAACCAGGTGTATTTCCGCACTCCAACATTCCTGCTGGGTGACCTTGGGCTAGTCACAGTTCTCCTGGAACTCTCTCAGCCCCACTTGCCTCACAAGGTGTCTGTTTTAGGGAGATGAACGGAAAGGAGTTTGTAAGCCCCTTTGAGTCTCCTTATAGTAGTGAAAGGGGGATATAAATTGAAACACTTCTTCCATTCAGCCAGGGGAGGAGATACCAAAAAAGAAAATTATGTCTAAACCACCACTCTGTTCTCATATCACCAGTCGTTACACTGGGGTGCACCCTTGTTAAATACTGCTTCACTACCTTCTAATGCTGAGTGTGTCAGTACGCTGCTCACAGCAGTATCTGAGGTTTGTTTAAAGGAGGAAACTGATCAAAGCTTACTAGAATCCCACAGCCGGACACCTTGAGTTCTGGCTATTTAAAATGTTAATTGTAAGGTTCACATAAAGTTGCCTTATACTGGACCAGGCCATCGGCTACAACGTGTAGCAGCTCTTTGGGGTCTTGGGAAGAGGATCTTCACATCACTCATTGACTGATCCTTTTAGTTGTGCCAGAGACTCAAAGGAGGTGGTCTTTGCATGTAAAGCAAATGGTCAGCATTTATTCCACTGACGAGAATAGACCACAACACACCAGCTTTGGCTCTCACAGGCACGAAACGATCTCATACCCCACCCCACCTTCTCAGCTAACCCTGAAAGATTAGTGGTCAGCCAAGGAACCTTCTGCATGCAAATCACCGCCCCGCAGCGTTTACTGGAAGAGCAGCATGTTGGGTCCATACGTGTGCATCGGCATTCACGTGCACCGGAGCCACGGTGCTTCTGCACCTAAGTTCTGAACACGCAGGAAAGGATCCCCAGTGCCCGTGCGCAAAGGAGACGCGCCACAAGCAGGGAAGAGAAACAGCGAGCGCCTGTCCGCTCCCTGGGACAGCGCCTGCCTCCCGCCCCAGCTTACCCTTCGGACGCAGCCATCTTGTCTCGCTGGCTTCGCTCGGTCATATGATCACAGCTGGGCTCGCCAGCCATTTATGTGAGAGAATGGATGGGGAGGGCGGAGCCTGGTTGCTCCTGGCAACGGGAAGCGGGCGCGCCTCTCCCAGCTGCTAGTCTTTGTGGGGTTGGGGAGGTGGCCGAGGGTCATTGCAGAGTTGCTGGGCCAAGGGGGAAAGGAGCGTGGGAGAGGCGGCCGAGGGTTGCAAAGGGCAGTCGTGCAATGCCTATCATCTTATTTATAGCCATATCATATTACATAAGATAACATGCTATCGATAATAATATAACATCTGCATAATATATAACATAACATTTGTGCAATATAGTATAACATCTATATAATATAATGTAACTATTTATTTATTTATTTGGATTTATATCCTGCCCTATAATATAACACACACACACACACTAGCCATAACATATTACAGTTCACATTTCCCAAGAATACCACAAGTGACAGGTGCAGACAAGAAGACTGGCAAATCTTTTTTTTTCCTTACACCCCTCCAAATGTAAAAGTTTTTGGGGGCTCAAAAGCTTGCATGGTATGTTGTTTAGATATTTTAATCTCTGTTTTTGTTTGTTATTTATTAGATTTTTTTAACCCACTTTCCCCTGTGGTAACAGGCTCAGGGTGGATTACTGTACATCAGTGCTAATAAAACCATATGATGATAAATTCCAGGTGCCTTAAAATGCTATCCCAAAAAGGTTGGAACAGGCTAAAACGAAACACCCTATTTCTATAAAGATATTCTATTCTTTTTTCTTCTTCCCAAGAATACCACAGAATGCAAGCTACTATGGGTGCAGACAAGAGGACGGTCAGATCTTTTCTTCCCCTCCTTTTTTCCTTACACCCAGCCAGATGTAAAGTTCTTCAGGACACAGATGCTTGCAGTGTGTGCTGTTGTTAGTTAGGTATTTTTATCCTGCTGTATTTATTAGATTCCTAACCCACTGTCCCTTGTTCTAACAGGCTCAGAGCAGCTTGAATAATTTCCATTAAAATCATATAACAATTAAATCAGAACACCTTAAGATGCTATCTCATGGAGGATGGAACTGACTAAGACTAAGCATCCTACCTATACAGCCATATTAAACAAAAACCAAGGGGGAGGGTGGAAACCGAGGGGAAATGGGAGGGAAGACAGCCAAGGTGGATAAAATCATCACTGCCTTCAACTAGGTGAAACAACCCTGTATTAGGGGGCCCTGTGGAATTGGGATAGATTCCACGGGGCGTGGGAACTCAAAGCAGATGGGTTCTGCTCATGGACCAACAGTGGCTCTCTGCAGCCCTATCAATAGCCAGCTGTATGAGGAACCCCCAACTGTCTCACTTTTCTAGAAGAGTTTGGATTTATATTCCACCTTTCTCTCCTGTAGGGGGACTCAAGGTGGTTTACAAGCTCCTTTCCCTTCCTCTCCCCACAACAGACCCCTTGAAATGCAGGTGAGGCTGAGAGAGTTCCGCAGAACTGTGACTAGCCCAAGGTCATCCAGCAGGAATGTAGGAGTGCGGAAACACATCTGGTTCACCAGATAAGCCTCTGCCACTCAAGTGGAGGAGTGGGGAATCAAACCCAGTTCTCCAGATTAGAATCTACCTGCTCTTAACCGCTACACCACACTGGCTCTCAAGAGGAAAGATGGCATGGTGTATTCCTTTGAGGTTCTAGCTGTGATCTAGGAGAACCAAGAATCTTTGTTAGGACATGGAAACAAACAGTGATATTAAGCCAGGTGCATTCTCTCAGCCTAACCTATTTTACAGCACTGTTGTAGGATAAAATAGAGGGAGAATCATGCAAGTTTCTCTGACCTCCTTGGGTAGATAGAGAGGAGACAACAGTTTACATGTTGTGAATTTTTCAGAGAAACTACTGTTAAGGGTGCCTTCACCAGTTCAATTTATTACAGTCAAAGACCAGAACATTCTGTACAAGTTCTCACAACTTTGCAACTCCCAGCATAAATTAAAAGACATATGGCATATACTAAAATCATTCATAAGAACATAAGAACAATCCAGCTGGATCAGACCAAAGTCCATCTAGTCCAGCTCTCTGCTACTCGCAGTGGCCCACCAGGTGCCTTTGGGAGCTCACATGCAGGATGTGAAAGCAATGGCCTTCTGCTGCTGCTGCTCCTGAGCACCTGGTCTGCTAAGGCATTTGCAATCTGAGATCAAGGAGGATCAAGATTGGTAACCATAGATTGACTTCTCCTCCATAAATCTGTCCAAGCCCCTTTTAAATCTATCCAGGTTAGTGGCCATCACCATCTCCTGTGGCAGCATATTCCAAACACGAATCATGTGTTCCGTGAAGAAATGTTTATTTTTATTGGTCCTAATTCTTTCCCAGCATTTTCAATGAATGCCCCCTGGTTTTAGTATTAGTGAAAGAGAGAAAAATTTCTCTCTGTCAACATTTTCTACCCCATGCATAATTTTATAGACTTCAATCATATCCCCCCCTCAGACGTCTCCTCTCCAAACTAAAGAGTCCCAAACGCTGCAGCCTCTCCTCATAAGGAAGGTGCTCCATTAAATTAATAGTACAATCGATGAAGGTAAAAGCAACAATGTGCAGGTTCTCATAGTACCGCTGGTATAAATATGGCTTCCAGTGCAGCTAATGCACACTGACTAACTGGGCTGATATAGGCATTTCACTCCCTAGGATACCTTCTGTCAGTGGAATGACGCCTGCCATGACACAGCAGCTGTGTGGCTGCAGGGAACCCAAGGCCCAGGTACCTGACAGATAACTGGGAGATCATAGCAAGTGTTTGGCAGTACTACAAATACTTCAGATATTCTCCACTATTGAATTTCCCTCCTGATTTTATTGTTCTAGATGTTATGGAGAACCATAAATTGCTGAAACACACCAAAAGATGTTCACTTTATCCATTGGGAGTCCCTAGCAATAAAAATTCAAGTAGGCACTTAATCTTATATTATATATAGGTTGGAACATTTAGGATTGTTTGCCAGAGACCTTGCCAAGAGAAGAACTCTGGCCAGCCTTGCTCACTGGGTGAGGCTGCAAGACTTCCTGGTAGGACCAGATCCTCTAGCCAATTTGCAGGGTGGTGGCAGAAGTGGGATAGGATTGTGGCTGGGACAATCTGCCCCCCCCCCAACACCTGAAGAAGTGGTCATCCCTGCTTTAAGTCATGACCCACTTTAAGCTTTTTCCCATAACAGTTATAGTACCTAATGAAGGGATCTTAAAGCCTGAAATTTATATGAAAACATGTTCTCATTGTATTGTTGAAGGCTTTTACATCTGGATTCAACTGGTTATGGTGGGTTTTCTGGGCTGTGTGGCCGTAGATCTGGTGTATACACCTCTGAAGATTCCAGCCACAGATGCAGGTGAAATGTTAGGAACAAGAGTTACCAGACCATGGCCACACAGCCCGGAAAACCCACCACAACCATGTTCTCACTATTTAAATAGAAATGTGTGTGTCACAAGTTGATTTTTTAAAAAATCTTGTTTGGGTTAAATATGTTCCAAGTCATACCTTGCTGCAACCCTACTAGAAAGTCCTCTTCTTTATAACATGCCACTTTCTTCCCATGATTAAGATTCTACTAATAATAGCAATGGACTCTTTTTTTTTTAATGTCCTGGGTGAAAATACAGATTGTACTTTACAAGACTGTTTCAAGGCTTCCTTCTTTGATAGAGTTCTTATAGTTTCTTTCTCCTTTCCTTGCTGCATCAGATTCAAGTTGACATTTCCTTTCCTTTATTTATTTGGAAAACCTTATTGATGTACCTTTCTCTCCTCTGTGAGACTTAAAGGGCTGCTTACCAAAAGTAAAAGCTACATTTACGCGATTGGACACTTTCTCCTTTGAACAGCAATCTACAGTATCCAAATAAAATGTCATGTCTTCCAAAAGCTTACCTCACAATGTCATTTCCATGGACTGGTTCAATAATGAGACTCCTTGTATTCAATTGGTTTCTTTATTATAGAGCAGCATCCGGAATAACTCATATTGAGACTTCTATTGCCAGAACTAAGCATAACCAACAATGCAGCCTCCACTATACCCCATGTTACCCCCCCTCATCCACCACTGACTACCTGTTCCCAAGAATGGATGGCACCCACCCCTTCAGTCCCATGACCTAGAGTTGAAGACACTCCCCTCAGGGTCAAAACAACCTACATTCCAAGCTAGAAGTTGAAGAAGAAAAGTTTGGAGAAGAAAAGGAGACTCAAGGTGGCTTATAAGCTCCTTTCCCTTCCTCTCCCCACAACAGACACCTTGAAATGTAGGTGAGGGGCTGGGGAGTTCTGGAGAGAACTGTGAGAAACTCATCCAAAGTCACCCAGCAGGGAATGTAGGGAGTGTGGGAAACACATCCTGGTTCACCAAATAAGCCTCTGCCACCTCAGGTGCAGGAGTGGGAATCGAAATAATTCTGTAATATGTGCTGTTGCTTGAAGGGTTACACCCAATCAGGAGGCAGTTTTATAATGGGGGCTCAGCTGTAGTCAACTGCAATGACTATTCTAGGTATCATCTTCCATATACAGCATCATCTTTTACCTTTGTAATTCTACTCACTACATAGTATATAGTATACCTTCCTTTAGGCAGTTTGTAATTTACTCTGTTCTCACTTCATAACTAATTTTGCCAGATCTGCCGATCATTGCAGAAGAAGAAAAAGATGAGTAGTAGTAGTAGTTTGGATTTATATCCCACCTTTCTCTCCTGTAAGGAGACTCAAGGTGGTTTACAAGCTCCTTTCCCTTCCTCTCCCCACAACAGACCCCTTGAAATGCAGGTGAGGCTGAGAGAGTTCCGCAGAACTGTGACTAGCCCAAGGTCATCCAGCAGGAATGTAGGAGTGCGGAAACACATCTGGTTCACCAGATAAGCCTCTGCCACACAAGTGGAGGAGTGGGGAATCAAACCCAGTTCTCCAGATTAGAATCTACCTGCTCTTAACCACTACACCACACTGGCTCTCAAGAGGAAAGATGGCATGGTGTATTCCTTTGAGGTTCTAGCTGTGATCTAGGAGAACCAAGAATCTTTGTTAGGATATGGAAACAAACAGTGATATTAAGCCAGGTGCATTCTCTCAGCCTAACCTATTTTACAGCACTGTTGTAGGATAAAATAGAGGGAGAATCATGCAAGTTTCTCTGACCTCCTTGGGTGGGTGAGAGAGAGGAGACAACAGCTTCATATGTTGTGAATTTTTCAGAGGAAACTACTGTTAGGGTGCCTTCACCTCAGTGTCTAATTTATTACAGTCAAAGACCAGAACATTCTGTACAAGTTCTCACAACTTTGCAACTCCCAGCATAAATTAAAAGAAATATGACATATACTAAAATCATTCATAAGAACATAAGAACATAAGAACAATCGAGCGGGAACAGACCAAAGTGCATCTAGTCCAGCTCTCTGCTACTCGCAGTGGTCCACCAGGTGCCTTTGGGAGCTCACATGTAGGATGTGAACGCAATGGCCTTCTGCGGCTGTTGCTCCCGATCACCTGGTCTGTTAAGGCATTTGCAATCTCAGATCAAAGAGGATCAAGATTGGTAACCATAAATCAACTTCTCCTCCATAAATCTGTCCAAGCCCCTTTTAAAGCTATCCAGGTTAGTGGCCATCACCACCTCCTGTGGCAGCATATTCCAAACACCAATCACATCGTTGGGTGAAGAAGTGTTTCCTTTTTTATTAGTCCTAATTCTTCCCCAGCATTTTCAATGAATGCCCCTGGTTCTAGTGAGCATTGTGAGAAAAGAGAGAGAAAAAAATTTCTCTCTGTCGTAACATTTTCTACCCTACGCATAATTTTATAGACTTCAATCATATCCCCCCTCAGCATGCCTCCTCTCCAAACTAAAGAGTCCCAAACGCATGCAGCCTCTCCTCCATAGGGAAGGTGCTCCAGACCTCAATCATCCTTGTTGCCCTTCTCTGCACTTTTTCTATCTCCTCAATATCCTTTTGAAGTCACGGCGACCAGAGACTGGACACAGTACTCCAAATGCGGTCGCACCCCTTCTTTATATAAGGGCATGACAATCTTTGCAGTTTTATTATCAATTCCTTTTCTAATGATCCCCAGCATAGGGTTTGCCTTTTTCACAGCTGCCATGCATTGAGTTGACATTCCCATGGAACTATCAACTAAGGCGCCTAAATCCCTTTCCTGGTCTGTGACTGATAGCACTGACCCCTGTAGCGTGTATATTATCGTTGGATTTTTTGCCCCTATGTACATCACTTTACATTTTGCTACATTGAACTGCATTTACCATTTCTGAGCCCACTCACCTAATTTATCAAGGTCAGCTTGGAGCTCTTCAAAATCCTTTGTGGTTCGCCACCACCCTACATAATTTGGTATCATCTACTGCAAACTTGGCCACCACACTTTGCTACCCACCCCTACTTCCAGGTCATTTATGAATAGGTTAAAAGGCACTGGTCCCAAAACAGATCATTGGGGGACACCACTCCCGACATCTCTCCATTAGCGAGAGCTTCCCATTTTACACCCACTCTTTTGTTTCCCTGTTTCTCCAACCAGTTTTTTAATCCCATAGGAGGACTTCCCCTCTTATTCCTGCGTTGCTGAGTTTTCTCAACAGTCTCTTGTGAGGAACTTTGTCAAAAAGCTTTTGGAAATCCCAAGTAGACAATGTCCCGCGGTTGACCCCTGTCCACATGCCTGATTACACACTCAAAGAACTCCCTGAAGCCGTTTGTAAGACAGGATTTGCCTCTGCAAAAGCCATGCTGACTCTTTCTCAGCAGGTCTTGCTTTTCTACAAGTTTTATAATTTTGTATCTTTTAATGATAGATTCTACTTACAATTTACCAGGAACAGATGTCAAACTGACTGGCTCTGCTTAATTTCCCGGGTCCCCTAGATCCTTTCTTAAAGATTGGTGTGACATTGGCCATCTTCCAGTCTTCAGGGATGGAGCCTGATTTCAGGGATAAGTTGCATATTAAAGTGAGAAGATCCAGCAATTTCATTAGCTTGAGCTCTTTAAGAACTCTTGGGTGAATGCAAATCTGGGCCAGAGGATTTGGTAGAATTTAGATTTATCAATGGCTGCCAGAACTTCTTTCCTTTGCTCTATCACTATCTTCGCTTAGTTCCCTCGGATTCGCCTCCTAAGAAGCTTGGTTCAGGTGCAGGAATGTTCCTCCACCTCCTCTTGGGTGAAGACAGATGCAAAGAATTCATTCAGCTTTATCTGCAATCTCCTGCCATCTTTAGCACACCCTTTGTTCCTTTTTATTCATCTAACGGAGCCTACCAAATACTTCCCTTGCTGGCTTCCCTTGCTTTTGATGGCAACTTGAAGAACTGTTTGTTGCTGGTCTTGATGTTCGCAGCCATGCATCTCCTCATAATCCTTTTTTTTGCCTCCTCTCTTTACAGCTATTAACTTGCTTCTCTTTTTGCCACTCATTTTGTGTTCCCTCTCCTATATTCTTCTATTCAGCCAAACTGGACTCTTCCATTTTCTAAAAGACATTTTCTTTTTTCTGATAATTTCCTCAACCTCTTTGTTAAACCATGGTGGCTTTCTTTTGGACTGGGTGCTGCCTTTTCTAACCTGTGGAACACATTCCAGCTGAGCTTTTATTACTGTGTTTTTAAATATACCTCCAAGCATCCTGAACAGTTTTGTCTCTCTTGGATTTTCCCTTTCAGCTTCCTGACTATCCCCCCTCATCTTTGAGAAATTTCCCTTTCTGAAGGCTAATGTAACTACATTAGTAGTTGCCATTTATTCAAGCATGCTGAGATACTGAATCTGACAGCATTGTGGTCACTACTGGTTCTCTATCGGCTCAACAACACTGACTTCCTCTTCTGCACCAGGCTGTCCTGGGTCCCACATAGAATTAGATCTAGGATCACCTCTCCCCTGGTTGGTTCCCACACAACCATCTGCTCTAAGCCACAGTCATTTAGCATCAATCCAGGGAATGCTCTCTCCTTACTATGACCTTGAACATGCATTTTTCCAGTTTATATGGGGATAGTTAAAATCACCCATTACCACTACATTTTTGTTTTTGTTGGCCTCTCTAATTTCTTTTTCCATCTCAGAATCCTCTTGTGCACTTTGGTCAGGGGGACGATAATATATTCCTAATATTAAACTGTCCTTCACACCTAATATTGATATCCACAGTGATTCTGTAGGGGAACCAGCTCCCCTTGCATTGTCTATTTTATGTGATACTATGCTCTCTTTGATGTAAAGGGCAACTCCACCCCCAATGCGCCCTGTCCTATCCTTCCTATAGAGCCTGTAGCCTGGTATAACAGCATCCCACTGGTTCTCCTCATTCCACCATGTCTCTGTAATGCCCACTATATTCATTCATTACCTTTATTAGGCGTAGGATAAAACAACAACCAGACTAACAATAACAACAATAAAAGGTTATTAGGTGATCAACAGGAGTGTGCAGCTGTTTGATAAAGCTGTTGCCCAAAACTTTGCTACGTCTGCAGTTCTTTTAGTGCAGCAGTCATTCAAAAGCAGACGTAGCTTGTCTTGGTCAGAAGTGGCAAGGCACGAATTAATATGAGGTTCAGTGTAAAGACTCCTGAGTTCTGTGTGGCGAGAACAATACAGGAGTATATGAGCAGTTGTTCCCACTTGGTTGGCCGAACATTGACAAGTTCTTGCTTGTAACGGGACCTGAAGGAATCTGCCACGGAGAATGGCAGAGGGGAGGACATTTAGACGAGCTTGCATAAAGAAGCGTCTCAGTAATGGGGATGAGAGATTTTTGAAGTAGGCCGGAAGGGATCCATCAGGTGGAAGAAGTCCGTAGCTCAACGATGAGCAAGGCCTGTTAGTTTCAGATAGCAGTTTCATATACTAAAATCAAACCTGTGCCTGATTTATTTCACTTATTCAATTCATTACTTAGCATTAAAATAAATCTCTCACGGGTGCCTTCACCAAAAACCTCCCCTCCCCCAAATCCTGGGCACCACAACTGCCGTGGAAGACTGTGGGGCCTTTTTCCTCAGGACGCCCTTATCCTCTGCAGCATTGCAGTAATTTTCGGCCAGCCCCTCTCAGAGCACGCTGCTCATCCTCTTGAGATGGCAAAACGCCTCGGGCTATCCCAAACCGAGTAAGTGTTTAGTAATAATAGCTACACATAAACCCAGGGGAGGGGGAAGCAATCTGTGCAACTCCTGCAAAGTGCTTTAAAAAGATTGTATCAGCATAAAAGCAGGAAATTGAAATGAAATCCATTTTAAAAATAACGTTTTTGAAAAAAAAACATTGTTTTTTTAAAAAAGATAAATAACTAAAACGATCTTCCCCAGAGACAATAACAACAAACAAAAATACTGGTTGCTGAGCTCATAAGAGGAAGTGGCTTAATCTCTGCCAAATACACAGAACGGCTTTTTCTGTGAACATCTTGCTGGTTAAGCAGAACTTAATCTATTTTCGGCTTTGGTGGCATCAGCCAGAAACAAAACACTCGGTGTTCGCAGCAAACAAACTTTAAATCCAAATTTTGTGCTTCTTTCGTGTTTCTGTTTCTTCCATAGAGGCTGGCTGTTCTCCCCAGCGCATGTTAGAGATTTTTGGCATTGCCGTCATAGAGAAAGTCTGTGGGCATTTTTCACGCATGAGGGTTCAATCGGATTATTTCTAAATTGGCCTACAATGTGATAGGAACCTGAAATGATTTCCGGTCCACCCGGATTCTATCCTGCACCGAGGTTGGAGAATACTAATATCCGCTTACACAAGGAAACACATATCTTTACAAAAAGGTTCTGCGTCCCAGGATTCCTGTTTTCCAAGGCTGGGTTGTGCAGTTGGACAGACACTCATCTGACTAGTGAATGCTGCATGCATGAAGGCAGGGCACTGTATTAAATCAAGGTGCATGACACAGGCGTTGCTACTTAGGTAAGTTGTGCTCCTCGGCTTGCCACCTGCTAGTTATACCTTGACATAGAGTTGCCCATCTGTCATCAGGTACAGCCTGTGCCTTTTCAAACTGTGGGAAATGAGCTCCAGAGAAACTGATGTATGAGTGCGTCATCTCTAGAACATTTTAGGAGCTGCCGCAAAGCCCTTTTATTCGCCAGAATCTTTAATGGGATATTGTTCAGGGGGAAGGGGCTATTCAAGTTTTATTTTATTCTGTAGGTTTTCCATTAGAAGGAAGAGGAGGGGGAGGAGGAGGAGGAGGAGGAGGAGGGGGAGGAGGAGGATTTATATCACCCTTTCTCTCCTGTAAGGAGACTCAAAGGGGCTTACAAACTCCTTTCCCTTCCCCCCTCACAACAAACACCCTGTGAGGTAGGTGGGGCTGAGAGAGCTCAAAAGAACTGTGACCAGACCAAGGTCACCCAGCTGGCGTGTGTGGGAGTGCACAAGCTAATCTGAATTCCCCAGATAAGCCTTCATAGCTCAAGTGGAAGAGCGGGGAATCAAACCCGGCTCCTCCAGATAAGAGTACACCTGCTCTTAACCACTACCCCATCTTGCGAAGGGTTGCCAGGTCACAACCGATAATCTCCGGGGGGAATTAGGGGTAGGGTCTATTTCACTGGCAGCGTCCCCTACATCGCTACCGGTTTTAATGAGAAGTGACATAAACATGTCAGCACAACGCCAGCTTTCTTTCCTTCCCTCACAATTTTCTCCCACCAGCACCTAAGGCACCAGTAGGCAACTAAAGGGATTTACAGGCATCCCTGACTTTCAGCCACAAGGAAAAGAGGGTTATAAATAATCCAATAAATAAATAAACAACCCCTGCCCCACTGCTTTCTGCTGAAATCCAGCTGCAGATCTTGGCTTCCCTATGTGTCAACCACAACCTATCTGCTGGGACTGCAGCCCAGCATATAGAGATGTCCACATACACTCCTTTGACTTCTGACAAAGAAATCAATCCCCCGAAAACCTTGTCAGTTCCTACAGTGCTACTGCACTCAAATCTCGCCTATGATTTCGGTGGCAGCTGAGCATGGCAGCTGAGCATGGGCCCACAGTCATGGCTGATTTGAAAGGACGGGTCCTTTTGGCAGGTGAGCATTCCAAACGAAGCAATTCCAGTCATGTCTCCCACGCGTATCCCGATCCAATAAATAATTATAATTGCTTGTCTCAAGGCTCAGAAATGAGTTGGCCGACGCTGATTTTGCAGGAGTCTCCAGGTAATTGAGAAGAAGCCTGAGATCAAGGCAGATGCTACTTCAGAAATAAGCCACAGGTGATGAGAAATAGCGGTTGTACAATTAAGGAGCAAAGAGGTCCGGTGGATGCCTGGCGAAGATTAAACTGTTATTCATGCAATGTCAGCTCTCTGAGGCTGCTTGGCAATCAAAGGGGGGAAATTAATTTTTGGAATTCCTGACAGGAGAGGATAAATCAGAGGAGTTAGAAGTGTCCAGTCACGATAAAAAGTGTTTAGTATTTGTACAGCACTTTTTCCCTAAGTGCACTTCCCGTTAGGTTCCCTACACTGCCTCAACAAATGCCAAGAGATTTGGGGTGGTGCTGGCGAGGATGCAGTCAGAGTAAACTGAGATGTCACTTTCTGGTAATGCTGTAACCTGCCTCCAATAGTCTCTATGGTCTTTGCCATAGAAACCAGGGGACAGTTCTAGAACCTCAAACCTGCAAGTGGTTTACTCCAGAACATACCCACAGAGACCACTGAGGGACTGTGGTCAGGAAGTTAAGAATTCAGCCTGAACCAACACCATAGATGTACCCCAGTATTATTGGGCCTGTGGGCAGTTGAATAATTGTAAGAATGAGGTGTGTTGGCCACCACAAAATGGCTACCATGAGGGTGAGTATCTGGCACCTTGATAGGGGAGTTTTTGAGACAGGAACAATCTTATTGGGATTGCCCCGACACATTATATCACTTTCAGTGCAAAACTGTCAGTGTTTTGGGATGACAGTCTAGGATTCACCCATTATGTCGACAGCATGATGTCACTTCCAGTTTCATACCAGAAGCGACACTGTTTATTGGCTCAATGGCAGAATTTCCCTCAACTCCCACCAACAACAACAACCTGTCTCGTAGAAGGGGGGAATGGTGGGCACAGGCCAGGAGCTCTGACCTCTCTTTGGGGGAAAGAGAGGTCAGACTCTCCTGTCAGGAATTCCATAAAAGAGATGCCATGTAATGCTGCCAATCAAAAATTGTGAGGAGGATTGCAAATGCCTTAACAGACCAGGTGATCGGGAGCAACAGCCGCAGAAGGCCATTGCGTTCACATCCTACATGTGAGCTCCCAAAGGCACCTGGTGGGCCACTGCGAGTAGCAGAGAGCTGGACTAGATGGACTTTGGTCTGATCCAGCTGGCTTGTTCTTATGTTCTTATTTTCTTAGGATGCAAGACAAGCAACTCTGCAGCTAAAATCTGCACCCTGCCTGAGAACTAGAGAGTAGCAAATGTGAAATCTGTTTTTAAAGTGGGACCCAGAGGAGTTGTTTTGAGGCAAACTGATGATGCCTGCAATTTGTATTTTACAAAGAGGCTAAGCAAATGTGATCTTTGTCTCATTTCTTGGCAATCTAAAACCAGAGCTAGGGACTTTCTTGAATGCTCAGCACTTTCCAGGACTGGCTGGTTATGACTTCCTTGTATCTCTTGAACCAGCAAAGGCTAGAGATCCATGGAAGTCTTACATAAGAAGCAGATAACCTCACCCCATTCTGGAGCTGGAATTCGTCCTCCATTCGGCAATGAGCCAGATAATGGTGTTCTTTCTCCTCCTGCAGGAAATTGTGCTACAGCAGTACAGGAAGGCTTGTGCTGCCAGGCCTGGACTTCTTTGCAAGGTTTCTGTGCTGGGTCTCCATCTTTGTTCCTAGGGGGATACATTGAGAGTGCCGGAGGTGGGTGGGCTACTCAGGGAGTCCCTGGTTCCACTGATTTAAATGGAAGCCTGCAGTGGTGGAGAGTAAAAGGGGCCTTCTGCAGAGGCTCTGCAATGCAGCATAGTGTGGACCAAGAGGGGGCTTCTTAGCCCTTGAGAGAGCCAATGTGGTGTAGTGATTAAGAGACGTGAACTCTAATCTGGAGAACAGGGTTTGGTTCCTCGCTCCTCCACATGAGCAGTAGACTCCAAGACCTGGTGAATCAGGTTTGTTTCCCTCCCTGCTCCTCCACATGCAGCCTGCTGGGTGACCTTGGCAGTTCTCTCAGAACTCTCTACACCTCATATACTTCACAAGCATGTGTTGTGGGGAGGGGAAGGAAAGGCAGTTGCAAGCTGGTTTGAGACTCCTTAAGAGTAGAGAAAAGTAAGGTATACTTCTCCTTCTTCCTCTGTGAAGCATTCTTCCCAGGTCAAGGGGGGGCTAGGCTGGGCACTGACAGATCAGCAGCTTCATGAAGTCTAAGGTGTGCATACTATTCCTATTTTAAAGGGAGAATTGGCTTGTTCAAGGGTGCTATCATGTTCTACATCTGGGTACTTAGGCGGCTGCCAGTCAAGCCTTTCATTCAAAATCGGGCCACGGAAGTCTCTCGACCAAACAGAAGCGCTCGCATTTGGCCTCTTAATCACGAAACAACTCTGCACTAAATGCCTTCTGCTGCATTGATCTTTGGGGTCTTGAAATATGATCATGCTTCTCCCAAAGTCCAAATTATTATAAATGACAAGGAAGACGAAGGACTCCTCCAACAGTCTTATTACTCACCCTGTCAAATTTAGGTTCAGTTTCAAAGCGGCTGCTATAATCGAAATGTGTCCATCCAGGATTTGAGCCTCTGCAACCATTTCTCACTGTATCGATCGTTTATTATGAATGCTTATTTTTCTTCTCATTGAAGCTCTTTATAGCTATAAGTTACTGCTCACGAGGAGGTGCTGTCTCTGGAGGAGAGCGCTTTGTAAATGATTTTCCAAAGTTGTTTGGAATTTTTGTGTAAAGGCTGTTATCTATTATAGAGCTTATGGTTGTGTTTTCCTTGCACTTTCGGAAATTAATCTGATATGAATTATAATACACTAAGATTCTTGATGTAACAAGAGACCCTTCACTGATTTTCAGTGAATTTTTTCAGAGGCTGAACGGGCTGTTTTATTTCTGTAGGCATTTAGGTTTAAAAGTTGGTAAATTATTTCATACACCGCCCAGAGCCCCTAGGGGATGGGGCGGTATAAAAATGTAAACAATAAATAAATAAATAAATAAATAAATAAATGATAGTGTCAAAATAGGCCTTTTATGAAGCTAACTGTGCTTTACGATGACCCCTTCCACACATGCAGAATAATGCACTTTCAATCCACTTTCACAACTGTTTGCAAGGGGATTTTGCTATTCAGTGAAGTAAAATCAGATAGTTCTTTGTAATAATCAAATTCTGTTGAAATTAAAGCAAGTTCTGTGCAGTTTAAAACTTTTAAAAGAGGTGAATCAGGAGCTTCTGTGAAGCATGCTACTCACAGTCAGGGCCAGCCGGAAGTGCTCACATTGCTTACAATATTATATTTATTTGGATTATATCTCTTTACATGCCCAGGTTGGCAACCACTATAAGGTTGCCAGGTACCCCTACCTGGCCTTCAGCAGAGGATGTTGGGTAGAACAGCCATGTCTAGGTTGGAAAACTGGAGATTTCGGGATGGAGCCTGGAGAGGAAAGGAACCTCCATGAAGTGGGATGCCTTAGAATCCACCCTCCAAATCATCCATTTTCTTCAGGGGAGAAGATCTCTGTAGTCTGAAAATGAACTGTAATTCCAGGGGATCCCAAAGGCCCATCTGGAGGCTTGCATCCCTAAACCCCTGGGAGACTGGGGGGTTGTCACCAAAATGGTGGCCTGCAACATCACTTCTGGTTGTTGCATAAGCATAAGTGCATAAGCATCATGGCCCAGGATGCTCTAGGAATCACTCAAAACCCTATGGCCATTTAAGCGCTCGGGGTCTCCTTTGCACTGAGGAAACATACCTTTCATTTTTGATCCATGTTAGATTCTCAGTTATGCACACCTTTCCCACTCTCCCGAACTCACCACACTTCAGATCAGAGAATCTTTGTGAAGGGAGGCAGCGTGTGTCCGACTTGCTTCGGTTTTCTTGGTCTTCTCCTCCTTCCCCTGCCCAACCTGCAGTCATTCCTTCCACTCTTTGGGGAAGTCATCCAGAGTGATCAGACAAGCTTTCTTTTAAAGCATTTTAAGACTGCATTTTTAACTCTATCACTGGAGCAGTAGAGGGGCGAAATCTACATGACATTTACATGGTCTAGCAAAATAACGCTAGACCCAAGATGACACACACACACAAAAAGACAGCAGAGAGCAACCTCCCCTGATGGAGGTTGCACAGAGAGAATGGGCAGGTAAAATGGCAGTTTGGCTCGGCTGAGGACACTTAGCAGCAAGAGAATCCTATTTAAACAAAAAAAAAGGCAGGAAAAACCCACTGCAAAGCTGACTGCCCCAGAGTAAGCTAATGATTCCTGGAGAATCCAATAATTTAGTGACATCACTTCCTTTTGCTCAGTAGGAAGTGACATTGTGGCATTGCAGGATGCTATTTTGCCTTTCATTGCCCCTCCCCCCCCCCAGCAGCAGGAGGGAATGAAGATCAGTGGCAGATGGATGCCTATTTGGTCTTGAGTGCAGAAAGGATGAAGGTGCACATAAAGGTAGGCATAAGATATCCCTGAAAAACTGAGCAACAGTAGAGCATTTGCTTTGCATTTTAAAACCAGGCAGCCATATCGGCATCCTCTGCTAAACAAGAGGTTAAGAATTTTCGAACAAAATGCCGGTAATACAATTAAAACCTCATCATCTGTCACTTTCGTCGCTCGTTCATTACCGGACAATAACTTTTTACATTCAATTCAATACATTGTATACATTTTGTTAATGTTTAGTATAAACGTTAAAGAATACAAAGAAAAAAGAGTAACTATCATATATCTAGATATGAAAAGAATTCATTAACTTTAGATTTGCTTGTAACTACAATATACATTAAATATGTGAAAAAATACTTAATCAGATTATTAATTGACAATAAATATCTAATTCCTTATATATATATAAATTAAGCTCATGCATTACCTTTAATTTAAAATTAATATTATGTTATATCAAAAAAACCCCACTCCATTTTTAAAGTCCCAGTGGCTGAAAAAACCTTTTCGTTCTGCTCATCTCTTATTGTTTTCGGTTTTTCTTTTGGGGTCTACAGAATGAGTGCGGTTGCCATGGATCCTTGTTTGCTACAACATGTGGGCACCTTTAACACATCTGTTCCTCACCCAAAGCTGTGAGTGTTCCCATCCCCAGCTGAATACACAGGGCTCATTCTTTCATCTCTGACTGTCACGGATTAGAACACAACTTCTCATTAATGTAACTCGAACACCTAATCCTCCTTTTTTTCATCTGATCGAAAATATTTTTAACCCAGCTGCCTCCCAACTTCAATTTAGAAGCAAAGTGGCAAGCCACTGCCCCTAAGATGGTCTAATCATATTTTATATTTTCCCTGACTGGAGCAGCCATTCCACCTTGGTCCAAAGCAATTATGCTTCTCAGTATCTCTGAGCTTCTGTCCCTGGAGACAATCCGTAATGCAGTAAGCCTGCCTGCAAAAAATAGGAGGGAGAAAGGCACAAAACATCTGGTACAAGACAGGGCAACTAAAAGAAACTCGTCGGGATTGGAAAATTCAATTGTCTTTTTCTTAGCAAGTCTGGCTCTAAGATAACCTAACATTCCCCAAGCCAAACCACTGGAATTGCACTGAGAAATGTCAGAGCAAGTTGTAGATCTTCATCACAAAACTGGGTTACAAAGGGCTCTTAGGATTTAGTTTTCACATGGCATGCTTTGAGTCTTTAAAACAATTAAATTTGTATTTTATTTTTCAGTAATAATCGAATATAAAAAACAAAAAGACGGTAAGAGAACAGTAAGACAAAATGGATCTTTTCTAACATACAGTTCTGAGAACTAGAGAGCTAAAGTATTTATATACATGATATTCTTCTATAAAGCCACAAGCAAATTCTAATAAAAATATCTTAATACAGAATAGACATTATTATATGATTATTATTGTCAGTTTCTAGTCCCATTTCTTACAAGTTATATGTCATATTATCAAGGGTTTCACCGTTTTGCTTATTTTGATTATACAAGCAGATTTCCCCCCTTTTGTTATTTTTAACTTTAACTTGGTTCTGATGCAGTGAAATTTATGCAAATATGAATGTATCTAAGGAAACCCATGCTTTGAAATGTGCAAAAATCTATGAACGTTGCAACTTTAATCAGCCTAAATTTGCTTAGCCAGGATACAGCTAAAATTCACTTCCTTCCAAATTGATATGCAGCACATTTTAATGATTTTTAAAATTTGTTTGTTAGTTTTGTAGCCTGACTTTCTTGCTAAATCTCAAGGCAGGTTACTGATAGGGCGGCCATCTGCCTGTCCCTACTGTATGTTTGCCTGGTAATCAACGCAGTTGCCTATTGAGACTGATCATTGTAACAGGAGAATGCATATGTGGGTGGGAGGGGGCTATATCTGAACCTGAAAGTGTCAGACAATGCTCCATGATCTTGACCATAGAGATTTGTGGAATTCCTAAAGCATCATCTAGAAGTGACATCACTTTGTGGTTCAGATCACACACACACACACACACACCACTTTCTGTGTGATGTAGTGGTTAAGAGCAGGTGGGTTCTAATCTGGAGAACCGGGGTTGATAACTACTACTACTACTACTACTACTACTACTACTACTACTACTACTACTACTCTTCTTCTGCAATGATCGGCAGATCTGGCAAAATTAGTTATGAAGTGAGAACAGAGTAAACTACAAACTGCCTAAAGGAAGGTATACTATATACTATGTAGTGAGTAGAATTACAAAGGTAAAAGATGATGCTGTATATGGAAGATGATACCTAGAATAGTCATTGCAGTTGACTACAGTCGTTTCCCATTATAAAACTGCCTCCCTGGATTGCACCCTTCTGCGAACAGCACATATTACAGAATTATTTCGATTCCCCACTCCTGCACCTGAGTGGCAGAGGCTTATTTGGTGAACCAGATGTGTTTCCACACTCCTACGTTCCTGCTGGGTGACCTTGGATGAGTCACAGTTCTCTCAGAACTCTCTCAGCCTCACCTACATTTCAAGGTGTCTGTTGTGGGGAGAGGAAGGGAAAGGAGCTTATAAGCCACCTTGAGTCTCCTTTTCTTCTCCAAACTTTTCTTCTTCAACTTCTAGCTTGGAATGTAGGTTGTTTTGACCCTGAAGGGAGTGTCTTCAACTCTAGGTCATGGGACTGGAGGGGTGGGTGCCATCCATTCTTGGGAACAGGTAGTCAGTGGTGGATGGGGGGGGCGGTAACATGGGGTATAGTGGAGGCTGCATTGCTGGTTATGCTTAGTTCTGGCAATAGAAGTCTAAATGATTATTCCGGATGCTGTTTCATAATAAAGAAACCAATTGAATACAGAGTCTTGTTATTGAACAGTCCATGGGAATGACATTGTGGTGCTTTTGGAAGACATGACATTTTATTTGATACTGTAGATTGCTGTTCAAATGTCCAATTGTGCAATGTAGCTTTTACTTTTGGTAAGCAGCCTTTAAGTCCCCACAGGGAGAAAGGCAAGATCAATGTTTTCCAAATAAATAAAGGAAAGGAAATGTCAACTTGAATCTGATGCAGCAAGGAAAGGAGAAAGAAACTATAAGAACTCTATCAAAGAAGGAAGCCGTCGCCCTGCTAAATTTCCTTTGTCCTGCATGCCGCTGTGAGTAGGGCTGCCAGTCAGTATCTGGCAACTGCTCGGAAACTGGGAGGTAGTAGGATTGCCAACATCCAGGTGGTACCTGGAGATCTCTAGCTATGACAATTGATTTCCAGATGACCAAGAGCCATTCACCTAAAGAAAGTGCCTGTTTTGGAGGATGGGTTTTATGGCATTATACTCTGCAGAGGTCTCTCCCTTCCCAAATCCTAGTCTCCTCATGCTCCACCCCACCCCCACCCCCCAAAAAATCTGCAGGTATTTCCCAAACTGGAGCTGGCACTTCTATGGGACGGGGACATGGGGTGTGTGGTGACATGTTGACAGTCATCATTCCCAGCGGCAAACCAAGAAGTGACATCATATCATCAGTGGGATGTTGGGAGGAGGTCTCATTTTTTTCCTCCACTGGAGGTCCTAGACGGCTACCCAGAGGACTCTCCCGCTACAGAGACAGACCTGGTAGCCATGCCTGTGATGAAACAATCCAGCAAACCCCATTCCCTCTTGATCTGGAAGCTTTAAAAAGTCCCTTTGACATCCTGATTCTCCAACTAAGATAATTTCTTCCTAGCAGCAATCCTTAGACTTTACAGAGAATGAAGAGACACCAAAGAGTCTCTCCGAAAACTTTGGAGGGCAAGACATAAAGAGCAGGCCCTGCTGACTAACAACCAATCAGCAGCAGCCAAGCAGATTACATTGTCCCATCCACATATTTAGATTTCTGCTAAGCCAGGGGGGCAGATGGCTTTCTTTCATTTGAAACGTGGTGTTGCAGGCAGATTTACTGATAGCGAGGACTACCAAAAAGACAAATCAGTGAGTTCTAGATCAAATCAAACCTAAACTCTACCTAGAAGCTAAAACAGCTGAACTGAGGTTATTGTATTTTGGTCACATTACAAGAGAGCAAGACTCACAGGAAAAGACAATAACGCTAGGGAAAGTGAGAGGCAGCAGGAAAAGAAGAAGATCCAACATGAGATGGATTGACTCTCTAAAGGAAGTCAAGCAGTGGTAAACCACCACTGAACATCTCTAGCCTTGAAAACCCCACAAGGTCATAATAAATTAGCTGTGACTTAAGGGCAATTTTTTTCTCTCTCAATGGTGGGAAAGCAACTGGAGTGTAGAATTTTCATTAAAAAAAACAAAACCTCTCCCTGAGGAAAAGATTACACACACACACACATCCCAATGCTGCTCCGTTCAAATTCACAGCTCCTCACAACTGCCTTATTGTTTAAAAAGAAGAAGTGGGCGGCTGTGCACTCCTATGGCTTCTGATGTCTTGGCTCATTTGAGGCAGAGTTTCTAGTAATTTTGAGGACCGGGTATCTTCTTAGTGACTGTTTTTAAAATAAAATTAGATTTGACATTGGCATTTGGCGGGCCAGCTTCAAGCATTATAAAATGTGGTAAATGTTCACTGTTGAAGAAACTGTCTTAAAAAAATACCCTCTAAAAATCCTGACACATTTTGGGCCTAGCCATCTCTGCTAGTGCTCACCATTCCCCATCCCATGGTCCCTCAGTTGAATGCCAATTTCCAATGCTGAGAGAACAGCACTGTATGAACACACTCGAAGCATTCATTTATTCCGGTTGGGGAAAACATTTGGAGAGGATCCTGGAAGGACATTCATGATTTTTTAATTTCTCCCCATGTGTGCCACTCCAAAGCATCTTCTGTTTCAGGTAGCATCTGTCTCTGATATTGATTTAAAACAATTCAGACAGTTTCCTTCCCCCGAACATGGCACTGCCTGCCAAAGTGCCATTTCTCCTAGTCTAAATCTTGACAAGGGTAATGCCTTTGTTTATGTGCCAGAGCCTCCTGTTACCTGTGGCCCGGTGCCCTTCCGTTTCATTTCCTGCCAAAAGTATCCGTTTAGTTTTGCTATGAGAAGATGGGGGTGCCTCTGTGGAATGGCTCCGCTTGCTAAAAGCTGAACACTGGAAACTGGTGCCAAAGAATGGTGGGGCGACAAAGTGAGTTGGCGTAGCGCAGCTGGTTATGAAGATGGAGGAGACTCGGGTGATTGACCGAGTTCTGTTGGTGTGGTGGAGTTTCCTTCTTTGGACGTTTTAAACAGAGACAATGTAGAACAGAGTGGTACTATGACATTCCTTGATTCGAGATACTATACTTCTATTGATGCCGCCCAAAATATCATATCATTTTTCTTCCTTTCGCTATGGACATTACCAAAAAAAAAAGTCTTTTAAAATTGATTTTAACCTCTCTAGCAAGCTTGAGCTCGTTCTGCACGTTAGCTTTTCTGATTTCCTCCTTCCGCATCCTGGCTATTACCGGTAGTTTGAATTCCTCTTTGGTGATTTCCCCCTTTTCCATTTCTTGTACATGACCCATTTAAATCTCAGTCAGTCACATAAGACTGCTGCTTCTCAGCTGTATGAAACAGGTTCAGAAGAGGGTCCTCGGAGCCAATTAGGTGCTTCATGTGTCAAGTGAACGAAGTCCCACTGATTTCACTACTACTTAAGAATCCCTATTGACTGTAGCCCTCTATGTACAATATTGATGTATACACAGTAAACGTGCATGGGCGGGCATATATGTGTCCTGCCAGCATGGTGTAGTGGTTAGGAGCAGGTGGATTCTAATCTGGAGAACTGGGTTTGATTCCCCACTCCTCCACCAGAGGCTTATCTGGTGAACCAGATGTGTTTCTACACTCCTACATTCCTGCTGTGTGACCTTGGGCTAGTCACAATTCTTTGGGCCTCTCCCACCTGCCTCACCAGGTGTTTGTTCTGGGGAGAGGAAGGGAAAGGAGTTTGTAAGCCACCTTGAGTCTCCTTAAAGGAGGGAAAGGTATGGTGTAAATCCAAACTCTTTTTCTCTTCTGTGTTCACTTCAATGTGGATCTTGCACAAGTATAGTTTCTACATGCCCAGGCTCTGTGTCCCAATTGAGAATGGACACATGTAGGCAGAGCACAGAGGGTGGGGGGAGGCAGCATGCTGTATCCTAATTGCCTCCCCCCAAGTGTTTTCCTGTACCTGCATGTATCATGTATTCAACCTTGATTTTCAGATAAATTTTGTCTGTGGGGCCATGATGGATGGAGCTGGGAAGCTGAACAGAACTGGGGGCTTGAGTGGAATCAAAATGTTGCTGGAGTTTTGCTTACCATCCAGTGGGGAGGAAATTAGCTTAAAATCAGTGAATAGACAAAGTCTGACCATTGGCTTCTTTGCATTCAACATTCTGGGGAGTCTGGGGAGGGTCACTGTACAGTCCCAGAATGATCTACAAAATGCCCTTTGCAACCATTATGTTGTCATTCAAATAGAATGGGAGCACACCCACTGCATGTTTGGGGAGCACAATTGCCATTATCATGCGCAGGGGGCAATGTGCATTTTCCATGCTGAAAAATCTGCATTTTCCCCTGTTCATACAATACAGTGATCGTGTACATCCTGCTTCTAAAACATATGCCTGGGAAGCTCCCACTACACCAGGGGTCTGCAACCTGTGGCTCTCCAGATGTTCATGGAGTACAAATCCCATCAGCCCCTGCCAGCATGGCCAATTGTCCATGCTGGCAGGGGCTGATGGGAATTGTAGTCTATGAACATCTGGAGAGCTGCGGTTGCAGACCCCTGCACTACACATTAATGGGATGCCACTATAGGGTCTGCAAATGGATAAAGTCTTGCAAACAGATGAGAATGTGTGCACAGTTATCAGGGTCACCTAGAGAATTACGGTCACTCACCCCCACATGGGTGACCAATGGAATCTCAATTTTTCCTATTTCACCAGACTGGGCCACTGTTTCCTATTTCACCAGACTGGGCAGGAGGGAAGGGAGGGGTGATGCAAAGAAGGGGAGGGAGGGGGAGGGGCCCCAACATCTGGACATGGCCCACCCACCCTAACAGAGGAAGGGAGGGAGGCATGGCATGCAAGGAAGGGGAGGGAGGGGAGGGAGGGGTGGCATGCAAGGGAGGGGAGGGAGGGGGCCCAGCATCTGGACATGGCCCACCCACCCTAACAGAGGGAGGGAGGGGTTAAGACTGGCAGACTCTGATCTGGAGAACTAGGTTTAATTCCCTGCTCCTTCATGTGCAGCCTGTTGGGTACCTTGGGCCAGTCACAGTTCTTTCAGAACTCTCTCAGCCCCATCTACTTCACAAGGTGTCTGTTGTGGGAAGAGGAAGGGAAAGGAGTTTGTAAACCCCTCTGAGTCTCCTTAAAGGTAGAGAAAAACAGGTTATAAAGACCAGCTCTTCTTCTTTTATATCTCTATCCCCCAAGGTCATTATAGACCATCAAGATGATAGGTCAAATCCAGACTAGAATTTCCAGTGACAGAACAAAACTTTACTGCCTCCCTCCTTCCACTGGAAACCCACTATTTCCCTCCAAATGTTTCTCCTGGAGGTAAGGTATTGTAAGGAATGACATGGAGGTGCCTACAGCAGGAAGAGGAAATGGATGGAAATTAGCAATTTATGTTGGATCCAACCCACTGTCTGAGATGTGACTTGCTGTTGCTGGCCACTCCGACCCCCATCCATTCAGTGCCCTTGGAAAGTTGTTTGAAAAGGGACAATATTTCTCACCAAACCTGGAATGATCTGCCAAACCTGAAACGGTTTCCATATATTTGAAAACACATAAGAGAAAGAAGTGTTCGAGGGCTAGAAGGGGTGAACTTTTGAACTGCATCTCTCTATCGCTGTGTGCATATAGACATTTTTTTAAAAATGATACCAGTGGTAGCTTTGAAAGTTACATTTCAAAATGTGCAGATGAGATCAAATTACCGCCTCTGTCTCTTTCCAGTCTGGAGGTGTGAGATTGATTATTATGCTCTGGGACTAATAGTTGGCAATTGCAGATAAATGAAGACTTTACAATCTCGGAGCCGAGAAGCAGCAGAAGGAATCGCCGTTACACGGAGAGCTGCGGCAGCAGTCTTCCTTGGGAAGATGGATGAGAATCGCATTGGGGATACGGTGCAGGGTTGGCAGTGCATGTTTGCCAATGAAAAATGCACACAAAATTATACTATTAAAGGGGAGGGTAAATAAAGATAAAGGCACTGGCAATTTTGCAGCAAGCCGATGGCACAAACAATACAAGTACTGGAGATGGGGGAGATGGGGGCAAACATTTTGGAGTTCAGGGCAAGCAGAACAAAAGTCCCCTGGGCCTTAGTAGCGTGGTCCTAAACACAGTTACACGCTTCTAAACCCATTGAATTCAGTGGACTTAGAAGGGCATGTAGCTCTGCTTCAGTTGATACTGTGAGTGGCACAGACAGTTTCACCTTCCTGTTATGCATTTCAAACAAGACTGTGTGTGTGTGTCAGCTGCCCTAACAGCCCAGACTAGCCTGATCTTTTCAGAACTTGGAAGCAGGTTTGGTACTTGGACGGGAGGCCATCAAGGAAGACTGGGCTGTTATGCAGAGGAAGGCAATGGCAAACCACCTCAGCTCATCTCTTGCCTTGAAAGCACCATGCAGTGGAATTTCAGGGAGTTGCTATGAGTTGGTTGTGATTTGAGTCACTTTTTATGAGATAGAGAGAGATCACTTCCCAGAACGGCTTTGGCAAATGATAGGTGATTTGAGAAGCAGTGCCTGGGAAGGTTAAGGTTTAGTAAGAATGTCACATCACTTCTGCATGGTGCTCTAAGAATCCCCTAATCTCCATGGTAAAGACCATAGAGACTAACAAAAATCCCTAGAAAGTCACTTCAGAGGCCATTTTGTCTTCTACTCAGTTTCATGAGAGCAGAACTTTGGAGGAGGGGATGGGTAATTCCATGTCTGGCAATTGGAAAGATGAAGGGAGGATTCTCTTATACACAAAATGAATCACTCATTAAACCTTCTACGAATTTTCTGAACTGAATTTCTTCCTGTTGCATTTGCAAGGGGGAGGGAATGTATAGGGTATGGAGATACAGCTGTACCACATTGTCCTTTGTCACCTGTGTATTAGCACTCTGCATCCCCAAAGCACAACCACTTATAACTTCTACTTATAACTTCTACTTCTCTTTTCCGACCCAAGCAGTTTTAGTTTTAAAGGGAATGTGCTCACTTAGTTCATTTGGCTCTTCCTTACCAACAGGTGTATTCATATCTGAGTATGATGCACACATGTCTACCGTACAAGGCCTAGACTTGCTGAAAACCAGCTGTGGAAGTTGCAAAGCACACTGTCATGGGCCCAAGTTCAGCCAGTGAGGAAGAGGAAGAGGAGAACTGGTAGAAAGACCCAGCTACATCAGAGTCCCACCTGGTTGAGCTCCAGAAGCAACCCGAAGCCTCACAGGAAGGAGGTGAGGCAGATCCCCAGATGGATCGAGAGCAGGAACACTAAGTGCTGACAAAATCACCTCCAGAGATAAATGTCAGAGCTGATGGCCACCTAGCTCCCTTAAAGTGGTTAGGCTTGCAGGAGCAACTTTGTCGAAAGTCTGTGACTTTCTGCCACACCTTTTGGACTGCTATCCCTGAACACAATGACCCCAGATTGGACCGTGTTACCTGAACTATGTTTGACTCTTGGCTGTTTCTTCTGACCTGCACCAGACTTGTTGTTCCTCAGAGACATTCAATAAGCATATTCTCTCCCTTCTCCCAGGCTTTACCTGCTACTAGCAGTAATTCGACACTCTGTGAACTCCACAGGTCAGGACACTCACTAATTTCAGCAACTAAAACCACCACCAACCCTCCTGGGAGATTTGACTGCCCTGAGAAACACTGGAATAGACCTAGCCAATACACTCAAAATGTACCAATTTTTCCCTCCACAGAATTATCATCATCAATTGGCAGCTAATCAAGACTGAGGTGTATGAAATAGCCTCTCTTGCTGTTTGGCCCCCAAAACTGGCATTTTAAGATATTTTTATAGTTGTATTTTATATCATTTTTAACATAATTTTTTAATAACTGTATTTCACATAATTTTTACTGCCCTTTTATTATTGTACCCTGCCCAGGGACTCTGGTGATGGGTGGGAAATAAATTTACAGAAAGAAAGAAAAGAAATAAATAAATTCAGAGGTATACTGAGGACCTTTTGGTAGTTTGCAGCTGTTAGATCCAGCTCCCGTGAATTTTATCCATTCCCTTTTAAAGCCATGTAAGCCATCGCCCTACTCGATGGCAGCAAATTCCATATCTGAAACCTGTGCTGATTGAAGAAATACTTCATTTTCTCTGTCCTGAATCTACTGCCAATCAATTCCATTTGTGAACCTCAGTCTATTATTGTAAGAGATGGAGAAGAATTTCTCACTGTCTACTTTCACATAACCTTTCATAACAGCTCCAGAGTTCTATTTTCTGCAAGGATTTAATAGCAAATTTATATATTCAAGTAATACAGTCTCATTTATTTAAAAATGTAAAATAAAATTTAATATTTAAGGTTTCACTGCAGCTTAGGTGGGACTCATTTATAGATAGAGCTTTCAAGGATGATTTGCTTCTGCCATCTCCCTTCTTCCCACGGGACCCCGGGGTTACTGTAGCAACCAGGAAAAAAATGTTGGACAGCTATCCACATATTACTGTTTTCTTGAAACCCTTATTAAAATGATTTCTAAAGCAGCTGTGCCAGCTTATGAGCCAGGAGACAGGCTTCTTCGAGCTCTAGTTCCCAGAAATAGTCAAAGGTGTTGGTTTGCTTGTCTCATTTATACCATCCCTCTTCTTAATGGGGACCCAAGGCAGCCAACATTGTTCTGTCCCCCATGATATCCTTACAACAATCCTATGAGGTAGGTTAGGCTGAGAGTGTATGATTGGCCAAAGGTAAATCAGCAAGTTTCCATGGAAGAGAGGAGATCTGAACCTAGATCCTAGTCCAGAGTTCTAACCACTACAGTACACTGCCTCACAGACAAAAAATGGCACCCAAAGAAAGGGCAGTGGCATCTAGATATCATAAACAAACCAGAGATTGTTGTGGGCAGAGCTCTGCTGTATTTTCAGGCACACACATTTTCCTCTCCTTTCACACATTACGCCAAGGGTTGATCTTCCTGCTTTGATCTCATTTAGCATTTTGTTATGATATTCCAGCGCAAGCACGGCAAGAAACAGGAGTTGGTTTCTCCACCACAAATCAATATTGGAACCCAGTTTTCTTCTTGAGCGGATCCCCTGTTTACAAGGAAATCCCAGTTTGTTAAGATGCCCACGTTCAGACATCAAAATGAACTGGAGCTAGATTGAAGGTGTCCTAAATCAGGAAGCCCCTTGTTTGTGGTCCTGATTTGAATCATTCACAGCATGAGTGGAAATCGAGGAGAACTCACAACTCGTGCCTGATTGACATAAGCTGGGGATGCCAGACCCCAGCCCTTGTACTTCTTAATGTGTCAATCAGCCTTCCAACTACTATTAAAATCATTTCAAAAGAAGTTGTGTTTGATAACAAGCGGAGAGGCAGGCTCCTTCAGGACCTGGAGCAACTCATGCAGCCATTAGGAGCTGTCCATGGTCAAGCGGACTCTTATAATTTCCCATCAGGAACTGTCCAAAGTACCTGACCCTCTGTTCTTTGCAGATGTTGCACACTGTGCTGCCTGTCTGCCTCAGGCTCTTTCCGCACATGCAGAATAATGCACTTTCAATCCACTTTCACAATTGTTTGCAAATGGATTTTACTATTCTGCACAATAAAATCCGGCTGCAAAGTGTGTTGAAAATGGATTGAAAGTGCATTATTCTTGAGGGGCCTCAAGAATCTGAGGCGGAAGGGGCCTCAGATTCGTCCTCACCTGAATGGCCCCCCCCAGATGTTGCCCAGCATCTTCCAGGCTGGAGTCGGACCCACCTCTTCCATGCAGTGTTTCCAGTTGTGCTCCATGTATTAATGGAACGGATGCTTAGAAGTGCTTAGAGGCTGCTGTATGTTTATTCAGCAAATGAAAAAAAATTGAACCCCGGAATGACTGAGTGGAATGACACGGCAGTTTAAATGCCTTTTAAAAAAAGGTTATCTTCATTAAATTGCAAGTTCTCCCACAAGCTGTCATTTTCCTGAGATTGATCCTATCTTTAGTGATGATTATGTCATGCACTGTAGCTGAAAGCCACATAAAAACAGCAATCAAAAGGCGTCCTCCTTAATTGAAACCTGTCTGGGCTCCCACACAAAAGTGAAAATGCTTTTGCTACAGAGCTGACTGAGCATGAAATAACCAATATGTGGGTTGGGAACTAGCCTTTGGGGATGGAGCGGCAATGAATATATGTTCCCTATTCCCCCCTTTTAAATATGCCAGTGCATTTTTCCATGGTTTCAGTTCTTTGGCTCTCCCTTCTGGTTTTGAAGATTCACTTGCCCTGGGTCTACATATTATAGAGTTTTACAGGCAACAAAGGCTGATTATCCACTGCTGCTCTGCCCCATGCTGAAGGGAGATTCTTTTGGGGGCACAACTTCTGTTAAGGATGCCTTTTCTCCCCTGTGCAGTAGATCCCATAATCTCCTCTGTTTGTGACAGCAGGCAGAGAGCAGTTTTTCTCCTGCTTCTCGGGGAAGATGAAACAAATGGCCCTGCATTGTTCTTCACGTTGAGTTTTTTGGCTCCGCCCACCTCCCTCGCTCTACTTCCCCCCTCCCTGATGATCTGGAGGGCTTTGTAAAACTTTAGCTCAATCTTGTACCATATTACATCTCTCAAAATAATGATAAATCTAATACAGAAATATCAAAATACCAAGGGATATTGAAAATCCAAGCCTCTCTCTCCTCCTGCAACAGCAGCAGCAGCGGCGGCAGCAGGAAATGCGTGTGTGTGTGCGTGGGGGGAGGGAGAATATCAGTTCTAGGACAAGTTCCCTTTTTTCAGCAGAGTGTGGTCCAGGGAACTGCTTTGGCTCTTTCACTGGGGGGAGGGGTATTTTTGGAAAGGGGCTACAATATCAATATAACTGCAATGACGGTAATTTAAAAGGCTTTAACAAATCTTGCAACTGTGTGCCTTTAGGAGTGAGTTGGTGGGTGAGGTTAAGAGAAGTAGGAAAAGCAGAGACCCTGGAGGGTTCAGCAGGCAAGCTGTGCAATAAGCAGCGGAAAGCATCCTTGAGTGTAAACTATGACCCCAGCGCAGTGGACCACCCCGAGGTAAACGTTTCATGCATAACGGGCCTCAGACACCTTTTCTGCAGCATTTGTACTGGTTGCCTGACAGGTTCTGGGTCCAAAGTAAAGGCCTTTAAAGTGCTTTATGGTGTCATCATACGTGAAGGTCTGTATTTCCCATAATGAATCTGAGCACCGGTTATATTCCCACAATTGAGGGGTCTTCAACTGTGTTCAACCTGTGGTATTGTTGGATGTGGAGAGTCTGGGGCTAATTCCAAACTGGCGATAGATTCCAAGCTTCATGAGAGAAGGCAGCTGTTTCCAAAAGGGCACATTCTGCAGAAACCAAGGTCATATTTGCTGGCACTTCTGCAGCACCTTCTGTTCCAGTGTGGTAGAGAAAATCCAGGATTGGCCTTTTGCTTTAAAGACAGGACACTTTGGGGAAGAAGGAAGTGAGCACCAAGAAACACAACAGTGGGCATCAATGCCCCAAAGAAGAAACCCAGAATTCTGCCCCTTCTGCTGACTGGTCAGTTCCTCCTTAGCCCATCCAAGGGTATCTTCTGTCACTGGACCAAGGATTTGAAGCAGGTTACCTGAAGAGGTTCTGAGGGGCAAATCAGGAACTTACTTTTGTTGTGGGAGAGCATTCTGCTAAGGGCCTTCTCACCTCTCACCCTCTTGGCTGCTCAAGCCTGAACAGGAGTGGGTAGAAGTTGCTTCACAAGGTGTCTGTTGTGGGGAGAGGAAGGGAAAGGAGCTTGTAAGCCACCTTGAGTCTCCTTACAGGAAAGGTGGGATATAAATCCAAACTCTTCTTCTTTTTCTTCTTCTTTCCACAAACCTCAGGAGCAAACTCCCCAGAGGTTTAGAAAGCTGTGCAGGACCAACTCATATAGGAGCACTTTCCAAATGTATGAATAGAAGAGTTTCCCATTTATGAAGTTTTCTGGATTTGAAATATCTGACTGGAAAATATGTATATATAACAGTAAAGGGGCTCTCACTATCGCAATGAACTTTTACAACTGCATTTTGGGATTTGCGCTTTCCGTTCATTCCTTCTCTTCAGGAGAAAAGTGAGGTAATCATATTTTAATTAAATAAGGAGGAGGTTTTTTTTAAAGGAGCTCTGTAGTAATTGTTGATAGAGAAGACTGGTGAAGGGCTATACTGGACTGGGGCATGTTTGTAAGGTCACCTGCTTGTTGATTTTATTGGACTCCATGTTTTTTTTTCTATAGTCTGGTTCTGTGAGGCACTTTTTTAAGCTGGCTTGAATCTTCAGAGGAAGGCAAGGGTTGCTTTGAAAAGTCGCTAAATAAATGTCCATACTGCTACCCCCAATGTGTGTTAGTTATACATCTCACACATTTATAATTATAATTTCTTGAGACAGAATTCCTGTCAGAACAGATTTAGCTATCTATCTATTTATTTAAAGCCCCCCTTTTTTGCTGAGACTCGCAGTGAATCACTCACTATAAACGGTGCGATCAGACAGCGCAAGATAAGAAACGAGGCAATAGCATTTGATGACAAAGTTGGAAAGACAATGCAAAAGGGAAAGGTATGCTCTCCTGAGCAATTCCATTTTACACAATCTACAGGATGATAGAAATCTGGGAGTCTTCCTGTCTTTCCTCAGGCAGGACATTCCACAACATGGAGACATAACAGAAAATGCACATTTACAGGCAGCTGTCAATTGACCCTATGCATGGGAATGCTTTCAGAAAGCTTTGCTCAAGCGAGGAAAGCAGTGCATGCTAGGAGAGGTGGCCCTGCAGGTATGCTGGTGCAAGGCCAGGAAGGGCTTTTTGGGTCATGACCAGTAGTCTGGATTTAACCTTGTATCACAGAAGTAGCCAAGAAAGTGACAACAGAATGGGTGCGATACACTTACTCCGCCTAGCCATTGATAGTAACCAAGCTGTGGTATCCTGTTCCACCTGGAATTTCTGAGTTGAATTCAAGGGCAGACCCATGTAAAGTGCATTACAGTAGTCTAGTTGCAAGGTCACCATGGCATGGAGCAATTTGGTTAGGTCATCCAAGTCAAGGAAGGGAACCATCATCCAAATTAAATGAAGATGGTAGAAGGTACTTTTTGCTGATGAATCGGCTTGCTTCTCCAGTGCTAGTGCTGGGTCCAGAATAACCCCTAGGGCTGTGGTGGCGAACCTATGGCACTCCAGATGTTCATGGATTACAATTCCCATCAATTGGCCATTACAATTCCCACCAATTAACCATGCTGGCAGGGGCTGATGGGAATTGTAATCCATGAACATCTGGAGTGCCATAGGTTCGCCACCACTGCCCTAGGCTCATAATAGAGTTGCCAAGAGTCAACTGTACCCCATCAAATTGGGAAAGCACAATGCACTTTAGGACCTCAGCTATTCCAACCAGCATTTTTCTGTTATGTCAAGATTCAATTCCAACTTGTTCACCCACCATTTAACCTCAGTGGTCAGGCAATGACTCAAGTCTTCTGATACATCACCAGGTGATTTGCAGATTAAACTATAGAGCTGGGTCTCATCAGCATGCTGGTAACACCCAACTGCGAAGTCAAGAATGATTCCTCCTAAGGGATTTATCTAGAGACTGAATAGCATGGAGGATAGGAATGAAACATGAGGACCCCCGTGTCACGTATCCCATGATGACGACAACTGGTCTCCAACTGCAACCATCAACTGGTCTCCAACAGCAAGGAACAAGTTAAACTTCTAAGCATGTCCTTTGACAACTATTTCTGTTTCCAGACATCTCAAAACAAGATGATGATAAACACTGATGATAAATCGAGTTAAGAGCAGCAAAGAGTGATGTCCTTAGTCTATGTTCAAAAGGAGATCATTTCAAGTCACCAGTACTAGACAAAGCAGATGTGTCAACCAGGAGAACTTGGACTTGCTTCACAGCCACTCTCTCATCTTGCCCAGAAAGTACAGATTAGAGACCTAGTCTTAACGGGCTACATCATTCTTTTACTGTGATGTTTTTAAAATAATGGATAGATAACCACCTCTTCAAGTGACCTCGGAAAGGCATCTTGTGTCCTTGACTGATTTATGATGAGCATGAAGGACTCATCAATAAGATCCTTACATGATTTCAACAACCAGAATAGACAAAAGAATGATTAGCTATCATACCCTGTGAGTCTTTTCCTTTTTGCAGACTGCCAATACAAAATACTGCTGGCACTAATTGTCCACTCCTTACATTGGGTGGACAGTCTCCCTGGTTATTGGCCTCCTAGCTCCCCAATGGACATCTTATCTGAGTTGGTGGAGATGTTCTTGAGCCTGGTGCTGGAAATACCTACACTGATGGTTCTGGGAGATTTCAGCAGTCATGTTGAGGGGATGTTGTCTGAGCTGCCTCAGGATTTTGTAGGCTCTTTAGACCCATGAGGCTCAATCAAATTGGGACAGTACCAAACCATTGAAAAGATGCACCTCAGCCTTCATTTTTGGCAGCGAGACTTTGGGGAAAGAGTGTGGATGTTTAGCCCAACCATTGCCTTTTCAAGGCATGGGTGAATGTGGCATCAACACTCCACAGGGTTGGGAAGCTGGTTCAAATGGTTGTTCTGCAGAGACTTATGGATACTCCTGCATTCCAGATTGCTCTGGAGGTGGGGAGTTAGGATCCACTAGGGCACTCTGTTGAGACCATGGTGGGAACTTGGCATGCAAAATCCCTTTGATTCCTCATCAATTTCTCTTGAATCCAGTCCCTTGGTTTACATTCTATGCCAAAAATCAGTGTGAGGAACTGGAAAGCCATGCAAAAATAAAGCACTAAAGATCTGATCTGCTCAAGAAAGGAGTAAAATTGCAAATGGGGATTTGAAGGTTTGAAACAGCAGAGGTGAGATATCTGAATTAATCAGTCCCAAGAAGAAGCAACTGGGAATGCAGTGGTGTAGTGGTTAAGAGCAGGTGCATTCTCATCTGGAGGGAACCGGGTTTGATTCCCCACTCTGCCGCCTGAGCTGTGGAGGCTTATCTGGGGAATTCAAATTAGCCTGTTCACTCCCACACACGCCAGCTGGGTGACCTTGGGCTAGTCACAGCTTCTTGGAGCTCTCTCAGCCCCACCCACCTCACAGGGTGTTTGTTGTGAGGGGGGAAGGGCAAGGAGATTGTAAGCCTCTTTGAGTCTCCTGCAGGAGAGAAAGGGGGGGGGATATAAATCCTACTTTTCTTCTTCTCTTCTATATTCCTACATGCCAAAATGCAAGTTACATTTATTCATATGTACTATGAGGTCCTCATGGATGAAGGCTGCCAGCCAGAATATGATGCAGTCAAAATGACTTTTATTACATTTCTGCCCCCATGTGTTCAAATCTGACTCCATTCAATAAAACTTGTCTCCCCAGTAAATCACTTTAATAGGTTCAGCCACTTGTTAAACTAATTCAAGGTGCTCAGATCTTTTTCTGTGCCTAAAGGAGCTTGTGGCTGACTGGCTCATAGAAGTTTGAACATTTTCATCCCACAGCCCCTGATGTAAAAAAATCTTTAACCTCCCCTGAAATAGTTATGGCACATAGCTAGACAGCTGAAATCTTACTGTGGTTTACCCCATAACTCTTTATGAGCCAGTTACCTTCTAAGTGAAAATTGAGAATAAGATTCTCGTTGCTGACCTACTCACCCAGCAACTCACCCTGGAACAAGAGGGGGCGGGAGTTTCAGAAAGCTACCCTTTAAAAATCTCTTCTAACAACTTGTAAGGTAACCACCTCATAACAGAGCCAAGCACAGGCAACACAACTGTTGCTGTTTATCTTCTGCCGTGAGTCACCTGTCACCTGCCTGCGAGCCTCTAGCTAAGGCTGGCAGCTCTGCGCGAAGTTATGGAATGTTCACAAATATTTTAAGGCTGGCAGCTCTATGTGAAGTTATGGAATGTTCACAAATATTTTAAGAGAAAATGAAATGTAACAAGTGGTGGAGTGGGAAGTGGAAAGTTTATTTGTTTGGGCGGATTATTTATGAGACGTAGGGCCCAAATACAGGTGCAGGGTTTTACTGTGAATGAAATGGGGTGAAGAGATGTGCAGGAGGCAGACAAACCTTTGGCAGTGGGCCCCTCACCCAGCAACATGTCAGACCTATACTTCCTATCATTTTGTTTTGTGATTTTTTTCTGTCTCCATTTTTATAAGGATTAAAAACCAAGCAACAGCAACTGTAGTAGTGTTGTAAACATCTATTGTTGGTGTCCATGCCAAGCGTTCTTCTTTCACGAACACTGTGAGGTTCTTTCATTACTTTAATAAAAGCCGTAGAGATATGACAGAATGCAAGCTAGAAACTCAGAATGTTGACTTCAGATTCTCACAATGATCAAAGGACAAGGCAGGATATAGGCATGCCTCACATAATTGGCTTGTGCATTATTGTACCTCGTCTCATGTAAATGGGAAAGCGTCTTCTGCATGCGTTTCTGGCATCATAACCTGCCCTTCGTGTTGTCAATTGTGCACTGTCAGTTGAATAGTGCTGCGATTAGAGAGCAGAATTGGTAAAGAAGGTTTTCTTTGTATTGTAGAAGACTTTCATGTCCGGAATCACTGGGGTGCTGTGTGGTTTCCGGACTGTATGGCCGTGTTCTAGCAACATTCTCTCCTGACGTTTCGCCTGCATCTGTGGCTGGCATCTTCAGAGGATCTTCTGAAGATGCCAGCCACAGATGCAGGTGAAACGTCAGGAGAGAATGCTGCTAGAACATGGCCATACAGCCAGGAAACCACACAGCATCCCAAAGTTTTCTTTGCTACCCAAAAACAATAGTGAAGAGGTGTTTGTTAATGCTGGCTTATTCCCTGACCTGGATGGCCAAGGCTAGCCTGATCTGGTCAGATCTTCGTAGCTAAGCAGGGATCAGCCCTGGTTAGTATTTGGATGGGAGACCACCAAGGAATAACAGGGCTGCTATGCAATGGAAGGTGACGGCAAACTCTTGCTTTGGAAACCTCATGAGAAGTGGCCATAAATCTGTGACTTCATGACACTGCATGCCCACACCATTGCCGATCAAAGGAAGGAAGTGATGGAGAGCTTGTATTCCATTTATATATTACATTGAACACGTACACAGGAAGCCACCTCCAACAGACTACAAATATCACACTCAATATTGCCTGCTCTGGTTGGCAGCAGATCTCCAGGGTCTTGGATAAAGGTTTTCCCCATCACCTACTCCTTGATCTTTTGAAGAAGAAGAGTTTGGATTTATATCCCACCCTTCCTCTCCTGTAAGGAGACTCAAGGTGGCTTACAAGCTCCTTTCCCTTCCTCTCACCACAACAGATGCCTTGTGAGGGAGATGGGACTGAGAGAGTTCTGAAGAACATTGACTAGTCCAAAGTCACCCAGCAGGAACGTAGGAGTACGGAACACATCTGGTTCACCAGAGAAGCCTCTGCCACTCAGGTGGAGGGGTAGGGAGTCAAACCCAGTTTTCCAGATTGGAATCCACCTGCCTTTAACCACTACACCATGCTGGCTAAAGAGATGCCTAGGGATCTTCTGTATGCAAACCCGATGTTCTACCACTGAGCCACAGCCCTCCCCTGTACGCAGTGGTGAAAAGTCATTTTCACATCTTTTTCGCATTTGCAAAGTGTCATCTAGCAGAGCTATTCTGGGCAGTGGATAGCTGAGTCATCTCAAGCACACTGGCACTTTTTCAGACACATTTGTCTGAATTTATCTCAGCTCAGAAACTGGTTGTTTGACTATGAAGTTAGAGCTTGAGGTGTGGGAGGTCCATTCCCTAGTTTATTTGGTATGACCCAGAAATGGGCACAGGAGCAATTTAGAATCACCTCAGCCCCGGATGTTAAAACGAGATGGGAAAACCCGGATCCCCCTCCTTCTTGAGGTTCTTCTGAAAGATTCTAGGATGTGGGACAGCCTCAAATTGTGGTTGTTAGTTCATTGCACCAACAGGCACATCTCAGCATTAATTCCCCATTCTACAGATCTGTGCCTGACAAGATTGTTGTCCAAATACAACAGGTAGTCCGTCTATCCACCAAACAGGATTGTCCTCACTCATGTTTCTCTTCACAGTGTTTTCTCTTCCTGCCATCTTACTTATTCTAAAAGGGTCATCATAGTATATATGAGGAGTACCCCACCTATCTCACAAGGTGTCTGTTGTGGGGAGAGGAAGGGAAATGAGTAGGGAAGCCACCTTAAGTCTCTTTACTGGAGAGAAAGGTGGGGCATAGAACCAAACTATTCGTCTTCATTCTCTGGGGCTGGGCCCATCACCTGCCAGGCCAGGCAGAGGCATAGCAAGGGGGAAAGCGCCCAGTGAACCGGTGCGTCCTCTGCCCCGCCCCCAAAGGGGTATGCACCCAGTGTGTCGCCCCCGCCCCCTTGTAGTTCCACCTCTGAGGCCAGGGCAAAAAACAGCTTGTTCACCCTGTCAGGCAGGGCTGGAGGGGCAGAACACAGAGGCTCACAGTGCAAGTGGGATATATTGTGGGAGCCTGAGAACCATCTCCTGTGGTTCTGGAGGCACTACAGAAGAGGTGTCCAACTCTGGCGCTTCAGATACTCGTGGACTACAATCCCCATCCGCCCCTGCTGATCAGCCAATTGGCCATGCCAGCCAGTTGGCCATGCCAGCAGGGGTTGATGGGAATTATAGTCCATGAACATCTGAAGCACCAGAGTTGGACACCCCTGCATTACAGTACACCCTAGTGGAGAAATCTGGGTTCAGCACCCGAGTAGGCTGGCCATCCAGTGTCTCATCTCCCATAATGCTGCTGCTATAACAATGGTGGCGAACCTATGGCACTCCAGATGTTGATGGACTACAATTCCCATCAGCCCCTACCAGCATGGCCATAGGTTTGCCATCACTAAAAGTGGCTATACTGCCTTCCACCAAGGTTGCCGGGAGCCAGCCACTACGTCTCATCCTAAACCATCAAAGCTGCTTTCTCCTCTGGCTCACCAGGAGGAGACAAGACACCTCTTTTCTCTTATTGGATGAAAGTTTTGATAATTTATTTATAGGGCAAATGGAAAGGCACTTCAGTGGAGAGGCCTATGCAGAGAGATGCAGCAAGGTTATCCTTTGTGCTGCAGACCCAGATGCTTTGTCATCCTGCATTGGAAAGATCTTTCCATTGTGTGGTGGCTCTGTGCTATTATCCCACCACATAAAGGATAACTCCATCCAAGCCCGTTTTCAGTTTGTTGTCATGGGTACAGCCACTTATTCATGAGCATCATTAGGAAGAAGAAAACGCTAAACACCTGAAATATGTATGTGAACAAAGTCTACACCTGCGGCGGCCCTAACATATGGTTGGAAGGTGAATGATGTAGCTGTCTGGCTGTAATTTAAGTAGAACGTGGACTAGCCAGAGATGTCTTTGGAAGCCTGTTCAATCTTGCATTGAGGAGCCAATCCCAAGAGAGTGGAGGGGCGTGGAGGGGTGCTCCAGGGTGGGGCAGGGGCGTGGCAGGGGTGCAGGGCACGTGCACGCCCCAGGTGCAATTCCCCCTCGCTCTGCCCCTGATTGAAAGTGCATTATTTTGTATGTGTGGAAGGGGCCATGGATTTTGAAGTATACCTTCAATTGTAAGGTTGAGAAACTGCCAAAAAAAGACAGGAACAGCCCAGTGTCTATGGCTCAGCCGTAGGACACGTACTTTGCATTCAGAAGGTCCCAAGTTCCTTGGAAACCAGGTGATATGAAGCAGCCTTACCCAAGACTCTAGAGAGGCACTGCCACTTTGAATAGACAATACTGACCTTGAAAGATCAGAGATCTCCAGGAATTTCTGGATGACTTATCTAGCCTAGACACCATTCAATCAGGTTTATCTCCTACCCAGAGACAGTCCGTCTGAGACATTCAGCATCCCATGTCCTTGCCTCTTGTTATTGTTAAGTTAAAGGTTCTCCCTCCTCCTTCCTGCACTTGTGCTGTTAAGACCAGGATGTCAGCCCCCAGGCAGGAAGGAGCTTAGCTTTTAGTCATATTTTTCTCATTGACTAGCAATTATTTTGATTAATGGTTGTCAGCTTACGTGCGTGCTTATTTTTTGCTCATCAGTCTAAACTTTGTCGAAGGCTTTCACGTCCGGATCCAACTGGTTGTTGTAGAAAAAATCCACCAGACCATGGCCACACAGCCTGGAAAACCCACCAGAACCAGTTGAATTTGGACGTGAAAGCCTTGTTGGTTCTATTTGCATGGGAAGCATTTGACCAATGGTTGCTGCGGAATGCTCAAGTGTGCTTTGCTGTTAGGTTTTGCTCTGGAGATACTATTATATATTTTTCCCCATTAGAAACAATGGAGTATGGCGGGGGGCACCGTATTCAGGTTCCCATAGAATTGGACCCAGTGTACTTAAAATTTGGTGATTCTTCAGACACGAAGTTTGGATGCCATTTCTGAAGTTTTGATACCATTAACTTTAACTTTAATACCATTAACTTTAAAAACAGCTCCTTCAGCTGCCACCCCCACCCCCAGTAATATTCCCCAAAGGAAATAATTGAGCCAAATAACATTGGAATCCGGGGGTGGGGGCAGATCCAAATACTAAACTGATACTTGGAACTTGAATAACTAAGGGATACCAGTCTTTTTCAGCTTGCTGATATCCACAAATGCAAATTCTTATTATGATAGTGGCGGTCTACTAAAGGGCAGAGTATATGGCAGCTCTATGCAGGCTGCCCACAGAGAGATATTGGATGGTGTTGTAAGAATTTTACCAGTGAGGGCTCAGGGGCCCCATGCCAGGGACGGAAGGAGAATTTCTGATTTCCCTTGAGCAGCATCACCAGGGATGGAAGTCTGTGACGGAGCAAGCACTGTCTTTATTTATTGAAAATATTTCTAGCTCCCTTTTCTCCTGATCATTAAGACTCAAAGTGGTTTGCATCAACAGGAAGTAATTACTTTCTCATCTCATGCAAACACAGCAACAAACCCCACCACCACCACTGTCAATGCCTCTCATGAACTATCAAAAGCACACTAGAAAAACTTCCCTTGACAGAACCTTGGAAAATCTTGCCAAGCTGGGGCCTTCCTCACGTCCTTGAGATGTCCAATCCATAGATCCATATCAACCATCAAGCAAATCCTAATGATTCCTGGTGTGATGGTCAGAACTACCTCATGGACCCATATAGGTGGAGGTGGTCCTGCTGATATGGAGGTCCAAGGTTGTGAAGGGCTAATACCAGCATCTTGGGCCTAAAGGCAAACTGACATCCATGCAACCATCTCAGACTTGGGGTAACATTTAACCCTGAGAGTTTGCTGAATGACCGTGTGCCCATCTCTCTCTTTCTCCACTCTAACCTACCTCAGAAGGTTAGTATGAGGAGAGAAAAGAGGAGATGGAAACGAATTAACTGCCCTGAGCTCATTGGAAGGAGAAGAGACTAAAATAAACAAGCCAGATAATTTCCCCATAGCAACCAATGACTTTTCTAACACAGAGAGAAAAAAACAGAGCTGAAATGAACTTTCCCCCAGAAATTCTAATTCAGCCTTGAGATAGCTGCTTTGCAGACCCCCTGTTCTGATCTGCAGCTTTGGGGTGATTTCACAATCAGTTCCTCCCCAACGTGATTGTTCTAGCTAGCCAAAAGGATGATTTTCAATGGCGGGGGGAGGTTTAAAAAAATTATAGGCATTAGAATCTTCTAAGTATTATTGTGGCAGCTGACAGGAGACCTGCAGGAAAATCCACTTTTATTGAAACTGGAAAGGTCATGGTGTTCAGCGTAGGCACGGTAAAAAGAATGAATTAAACATAAACACACTTTTTAGGATCCAGAAGCTAGTAAGTGTGGAAGAATGAAAACATACACTGGAGGAGGGAGGAGAGGAAAAATAGTAAGAAAAATCCTAGAGGTACTTGCAACATTTTAAAACAGGAAATGCATTTTTAAGGAACGGTTATGCACTGCCAGGTTCAAGGCCGCTTAGATAAAAATGCAACAGATGTGAGATGTGTGAAGATGAGATGCAGGGCATGTGTGAAATAGCTATCAGAAATCAATATCCTCGGTCTAACCTCCAAATCACAGGTGTGACCTCAAGTGTAGTCCTTTCCGTGGCATCAATTCACACATTCAACTGCTCGTCACCTGGTGATGAGAAATCAAATCATAGACATGTATTTATGAACCAGCTGCTATATGATAATGGAAGAGGAGGGGGAAATGTCCCATTTGAAAGTTGGAGCTAATCAAAATCTCATATTTGATGGCAGCAAAGTGTCCTGTTTCTGCAGCAATTAGATTTTCAAGGTCAGCATTTGCCAATGAATTCATAAACTGCACAAACAATTACCTGTTAGATCCCCATAATCAGTAGTGAGATTTTGCTTTCTTGTCACAAATGATCATGGTTGATTTTGGGGGCATCGACTTAAAGTGATCTTCTTTAGGCAGGCTTTTAGTAGTCACATTCTTGCCAATTAATGTGCTTTTAAAAACACCCACAATTGGGGATGGACTGTGGCTCAGTAGAACAGCGTGTGCTTTTCATGCGGAAGGTCACAGGTTCTATCCCCAGTATCTCCAGATAAAAAGATCAGACTGAAAATGACAAGAAGGCTTTGGAGAGAGGCTGCCGGTCAGAGTAGACAACTGACCTTGATAGACCAAGGATGTGACCTGGCAAAAGACCAACAGTACTGATGTTGGGTAAATGGAGGTTAGTTTTTGGATGACTGATATGTCACATGACACATACATCACATGAAGCTACTGAACCAGATCATTGATCTATCAAGGTCAGTACTCAGATGGGCAGCAGCTCTCCAAGATTTTAGGAAGAGGTCTTTCCATCATCTACTTCCTGGTTCTTTTAACTGGAGATGCCAAGGACTGAACCTGTGAATTTTTACCTGTCACGCTGATGATAAAGCGGATGATATACTACTTAGTCACAGCTTCTCCTGGTTTTCTTGCTTTTTGTTTGTTTTCAACTTGTTGCAGTGGCGTAAAGTCCATCTGGCAGACTGGGCTTCTGACTAAGGCATCGGACTTTTGAGTCACGGGGGGGGCATGTGAGCGATCCGAGTCACGTGCTCTGAGTTTTGACCAGGGCTCCATTTTGCCTCGTCATGCCTCTGACTTGTTGCAACCTGCTGCTGAAGATCCGGCAATGTTTGAAATAAGTAAATAAATACCCTCCCCCCAGAGTGAGAGCTGATCCTTTTTTTTGGTGTTGCCATGTGACCTGCCCTCCCTGGTCATTGACGTCCACAGTGGGTTAGATTTCCAGCCATTTGTGCTCTGGCAGACGAAGGTGAAGGATGATTCATGGGTTCATAACCGCCCTCCCTCCTTTCTCGGAACAAATATCCATGCAAAAACCAAGCAATTACTGAGTCCTACCAGATGAAATGTTCAGAATGCCCTACTTATAAAAAAAAAACAGCTTCATGTTTAGGGCAGTCTGCATTCGCCCTTCTAAATACAACCTTTGGTGCAAAGCATTCATTACGGTTCCATCTTCCAATTGTTATTTGCTCATCACTTTGAGAAACAACAGCAATTCCCCAAGGTGAGCATGGTTAATAAAGCAATTTTAAAACAGCCAGGCTTATATGTGCTTACACAGTGTCACAGTGTCCTGACGATATTTAAACAGCAGACTCCAATTTCCTGCCCCGGATTACAGCCTCTTGCAGGGTTCTTTGTCTTTTCCAGCTTCTGCAAATGGTTTGCCAGGACAGTAGCTTTCAAGAACGGCTTCAGTCTGCAACTCCACACTCAATGGTGTGAAATAAAGCCCAATTTTGTTGTTATGGTGGTGGCAATCTCACTGTACCTAAGGGGAAATTGTGCTATGCCTGACCTTCTCATATTCACATACACTATTTTGTATGAATAGGGCATTTATTTTTTTCAGGTTTGTTACGCAATGAGGGCAAAGCCAGATTTTTTAGGGTATTTATTTGCATGAAGCAAAGCTGGGAAAGGTGTACATTGCCTCGTTTTCACAAAATGGCAACGGTGCACATTGGGAGGACTGCAAGTAGCACACTCTCCTATTATACAAGGTTGAAACATGAAAATTTTAATGACTGGATTTGGTTTTTTCCCAGTGAGTTAAGCGGGACTGGCTGTTTTTTTCAGGCATTTCTATACCTGGGAAACAAAGGGGACAAATTAGAGTGGTTTTTTTCAATCAATGTTTCTTTCTGGTATACTGGAATTCTCAGAGATGGAATTATAAAACTTATACTTGTTTTATTTCAGCCCATGGCTTCCTCTGAAGAATTCTGGAGATTTTTTTAATGAAGCTGTGGATAATGCTTTATTATAGATGCTTGTGTCCAACATAAAACTACAATTCCCAGGGTTCCTTGGGTAAGGAAATTATACAAGCCTCAAATAATACTGTTCTGGTTTTTTAAAAATCGTGACATTTGGCCATAGCTTTGATCTATAGTATATATGTTTTTAGGTATAATGTAAAAAAGAGTTACAATTAAGACATGGTGTTTTCATGAGAAAGCTGGGCTAATAGAGAGAGATCTCTGAATCACAAGAGTTTATTCATTCACCTTCAGAAGTATATTCCTGGGGCTCAAAGCAGCTGGCAATTATACTGCATGTATTTCCTGTCTGCAGTGATGCCTTTTGCTGGCCTGGGGCGGATGCAAAGCTGCAGCCCCTTACGAGTGGGCAGGTCTGGCACCGTGACCCCCTCCGTTCATTGGTTCATTCGTTAGTTCATTAGTTAGTTCATTCATTCATTTGTGTTTGTGATACCAGGCATACCTGTCATCAAATGGGCTGGGCATTTATGTTGGGATAAACTCCAGTGCCCTGCCAAATATAACCTTGATATGATATACCAAACTGGACTTCCAGGATGATTGAGGGACTGGAGCACCTTCCTTATGAGGAGAGGCTGCAGCGTTTGGGACTCTTTAGTTTGGAGAGGAGACGTCTGAGGGGGAATATTATTGAAGTCTATAAAATTATGCATGGGGTAGAAAATGTTGACAGAGAGAAATTTTTCTCTCTTTCTCACAATACTAGAACCAGGGGGGTATTCATTGAAAATGCTGGGGGGAAGAATTAGGACTAATAAAAGGAAACACTTCTTCACGCAACGTGTGATTGGTGTTTGGAATATGCTGCCACAGGAGGTGGTGATGGCCACTAACCTGGATAGCTTTAAACGGGGCTTGGACAGATTTATGGAGGAGAAGTTGATTTATGGCTACCAATCTTGATCCTCTTTGATCTGAGATTGCAAATGCCTTAACAGTCCAGGTGATCGAGAGCAACAGCCGCAGAAGGCCATTGCGTTCACATCCTGCATGTGAGCTCCCAAAGGCACCTGGTGGGCCACTGCGAGTAGCAGAGAGCTGGACTAGATGGGCTCTGGTCTGATCCAGCTGGCTTGTTCTTATGTTCTTATGTATGATGCCCGGCCTGAAGAAACAGTTAGGGTAAAATGGATGTCAGCTTGGAAGTGAGACCGTGGTGTCAAGAAGGTCTACTTGATACCTGACATCATTCATCCCCTTCCTGAAGGAATAATGCAGATCCTCAGAAAGGGACTTTCCTGAGGACATAACCACTCACATTTAGTTGACAACAGCCTTGCCTTGAGAAAGTACACCTGACTTCGGTCTTGCAATGAACTTGCACCTTAAATTCATCAGCAAATTTCCTGCACTGCCTTGTACCTTTTTTCTGTCAGAATAAGGAATATGAGCTTTATTCTGCAAACCTCCTATCCGATAATTAATGGTCACCAAGATTCCTGAGTTTCTTTGTTTTTATCTCATCAGCACTGCCCAGAGTTGGATGGAGCATTGTCTAATGTGCAAAGGAACTGAGAAGAAGACCCAGCAGGGGGCAGACGAGTGGTCAGCTAGAGATGCCATAAACTTAGTGAGCCCATAAACTTAGTGATACTTAGGCTGATACTCTCCTGTCTAATATCCTGCTTCTTCTCAGAAATCAGTACCAGAGACTCTTCTTAGCTAGCAAGATGGCAACATGCTGTCTTTCCCTATTTTCTATCCTGAATGTAGTTCCTAATAAATATTTACCTTTCCCCACTTTAATCGGTGTGCTAGACACTTCTCTGTGCAATAAAACCCAACACCCCAAACTCATCAAGTCTTGCACTCTCCCAAGTTTAATCTCATCAAATCATTTCCAACAGCATTGTCCGTGCCTGGTAATGGAACTTCGTATTGTCCCAAGAAATCAATGCTTTTATTGTTGCCAGGGGATCCATTTTTTTAATAACTGGAACTTTCAAAGCCTTCGCTCTTTGCACTTGGACTTCCTCCTTGCACCCGACATCACGCTCTGTGAGAAATGCAGGCCATCATTTCTCTCACACTCCCTGAGACCTCTTCCCTTCTGGAATGGTAATTATCACCCTTCCAATACCCTAATCTATTCCCATTATTTGTCATCCCTTTATTTTTTAGGCCTCTTAATTCTGCGTGCATGTGTATTTTTATTATTATTTTGATTCCTTAACAAAATTGTAACCTCTTTTATTGCAACTGTGGATTTTGACTGATCTTCTTGGGAAACCGATCTTTGTATACACAGCTGTTAGATCTCCTACCCGCCTCTCACATAGCTGGTCTGCCTTTAGCTAATTCCCCCACTATCCCAAGAGGCAGCCAGACCCAAATGATTTGAGTAATATTTGGGCATTTGATACCACTTTTCTTCCCAATGTGGCTTACAAAAGAATACAGCTGATAGAAACAAACAAAACCAAGTAAGGTCCTAGGCAGGTCCTGATCTCCTGAGCTATCTAATGCCCATACAGTCTTCAGGCCCCAAGCGAAGGATCAAGAGTCGAGAGCCTTCCGGCTCTTGTCATTTGGCTCAGGGCCAAGGGCTGCTGTCTCAAGTGTACATGAAGGCAGAGGATTCCTTTTAAAATTGCAAACACATTAGAAATGCTCACCTCAAGAAACAAAGCAGAGTAAGGTCATTTTTTGAATATGTCATATGCAAGGACGGCAGTCCGTGTTTATGCTCTGGGTTTTTTTAACAGTATGTTAATGTCAATGAGTTTTTAATGCTATTTTATGGATTCTTTAACGTTCCAGTTGGTAAGCCAACCATAGGCAAGGAGCCCTGTGTAATAAAAGCAACTGGTAACTGAACTACTGAAACTACTGAAAGTGTTTTTTAAAAGGACTTTGATAATAAAAACCCAGCAAAGAAAGCCTATCTATTCTACAGTGCTTTTACAATTCAGCTACCAATTGCCTTTATTACATAAAATTCCTTGCCTAAGGTTCACATTATACCATGTTTACCATCAGTTTGTAAGCTTCCTCAACCAGTCTCTTGGGCAGGGGGAGCGGGAAACAATAGCATATAAGTTTCTAGAGCAGTGGTGGCAAACCTTTGGCACTCCAGATGTTATGGACTACAATTCCCATCAGCCCCTGCCAGTATGGCCAATGGGCCATGCTGGCAGGGGCTGATGGGAATTGTAGTCCATAACATCTGGAGTGCCAAAGAGTGCTCCTACACAGTTCGAGAGAGAGTGAGTGGAGTGCACTTCTTGCAGCTTCCGTCTTGACTGTCACTACTTCTCCCTTTCTCTATATAACACCAGTCAGGCCCCTTCTGCACATGCAGAATAATACACTTTCAATCCAAAGTTTGCATTGGGGAGGGCCTCAGCAGGGCATAATGCCATAGAGTTCACCCTCTAAAGCAACCATTTTGTCTGAGGGAATTGATCTCGGTCACAATTGGAAGGAGGAGGAGGAGGAGGAGGAGGAGGAGGTTGGATTTATATCCCCCTTTTTCTCCTGTAAAGAGACTCAAAGGGGTTTACAATCTCCTTTCCCTCCCCCCACAACAAACACCATGTGAGGTGGGTGGGTCTGAGAGAGCTCTGAAGAACTGTGACTAGCCCAAGGTCACCCAGCTGGCATGTGTTGGAGTGCACGAGCTAATCTGGTTCACCAGATAAGTCTCCACAGCTGAAGTGGTAGAGCAGGGAATCAAATCCGGTTCTCCAGATTAGAGTGCACCTGCTCTTAACCACTTCATCAGGTTGGGTACCACTTGGGGATTGGCAACCCTACTGTTCCCAAGGTGGGATTCCACCAGCTCAGCAACAGGCTAGTACAAGGGCAGGATGATGAAGGCCTCTCAGGGAAACCCCGTTCCTTGCTGATATATTCTAACTTCTGCAAGCCCTCCCTCAAGATTCTCATCAGAAGGCATTAAGCAAATCAAGTCAGCAAATGCATGTTTGCATAATATGTTTGGAGGATAAAAATTTGATTTTTTTTCCTTTTGGCACAAAGCTCAGTCAGCCCTGCCAGTGTGCATTTCCCTTTGCAACTAAATGAAAACATTCTTTTTTAAAAATAATGAAATCCCTGAATATGCACACGAGAAAGAATAATGAGGATGCATCTGGGTTGTCAGGTTAGAGGCGAGCAGTTTAGCGTTGTCACTTTCCCAGTGTGTCTGCTGTCAGGGAGGGGTCTTGGTTTCTTGGACGTGCGTCTTGTACACCCTCGTGCTGGGTGGCAGCGTAAGAGGTCTGCCTCCTGAAAAACAAAACTGCATAGTCATAACAACACGTTTCTGAAAAGCGATTGCAGAACTGCCCAGGAAAGGAACGAGGACACAGGAGTGAATTGCACAGGAGTTCATACAGTTAATTCAATTGTAATGTTGATTAATGGAGCAACATTACCAAGTAATGTGAATGCATGAGGCCCGGGGACACCAGCAGGGGCATACTTGGAGGCAAAAATGGCCTTTGCCCCATCCCCACCCTCACCCCCAATGAAGGGGGGTGGGAAGGAGCAGGGTCTTTGCAGCTTCCACCACCCACATTATGCAGGGTGAGCCTGGAGCCAGCAAGGCACCCAGGTCTACTGCCTGGAGCCGGTGAGTGCAGGCTGGGCCCGGAGCCCCCATGTGATTAGATGGTGTGCGCCCGGGGACATGTGATACCCCATGTCCCTCTGGCAGATACGCCCCTGCAGTGAGGGCTGCTAGCTTGTGCTGTGGTAGCACCAGGGCTGGAGCGAGGGGGAACAGTGTGTACACCCTATGGCCATGCCACGCCCCCACCTCACCCTGGAACACCCCACATGCCCCCGCACCAGCACACGCCCCCTCCCCCTTGGAGCTATGGTCGTGGGTAGCACCCACTTGCCTGACATGGAGCAGGGGGCTGCAGGCTTCCATGAGGCTGGAGTGCAACCAAGGAAGGCAACCCGCAATCCAACAGGCCTGTTCCCTGTGAACTGAGTGTGCAACCAAAGAAAGCATTCCCCCCCAGAATTTTTTACCATACACAGAAGTTCTGGGACAGAAGTCAAAATGGAATGGGTCTCTCAAAGGGAGGCTTACCCAGCAGCTACTGAGTATTAGAGAGTTTATTTTAAACCGGACAGCGGCAGCTCAAAACGAGTAGAGTTTCCAGCCCCTCGCAAATCCCGGCAATGCAAAATGGATCAAAAGCAAGGCCAGTTAGTTCCTCGCTGGGAGGCCTTTTGAAACGCTCGCTTGCAGACTGTCTGGCCCTCGAACGTTTGATTGGAAAATAATAAAATTCTATTGCTGGGCAATGAGCGACTTCTTGAAGATCGCTTAAGCCTTGCCTGAGGCAATCTCTGCATATTCAATGGAATGGCTCCTCAGTGATGTAATTGAATCCCTGGCTCCTTACCCCCTCCTCTCTCCAATCCTCCCAAGCCTTGCTAGTTGGCATGCTCAGTAGCACTTTCTAGACAGAATCCACCTTCTTTATCCCCACATCACTGGACCAGAGAGGTCTCTCAACAGTTTTCCTGAGCAAAGTTTGATGCTGAATTCTCTCCAGATGTTCTCTGCCTGACTGAATAATCTCCAGGTAGTTGGTTGTTGTGGTTTTTCCGGGCTGTGTGGCTGCGGTCTGGTAGATCTTGTTCCTAACATTTCACCTGCACCTGCACCTGTGGCTGGCATCTTCACTGATACACCTCTGAAGATGCCAGCCACAGATGCAGGTGAAACGTTAGGAACAAGATCTACCAAACCACAGCCACACAGCCTCAAACTCCACAATAGTTGACTCCGACCTTGAAAGCCCAACACGACGAAGTAAACCAGTGGTTCCTCCAACCTGTGGGTCGCGACTCCTTTGGGGGTCGAATGACCCTTTCACAGGGGTCGCCTAAGACTCTCTGCATCAGTGTTCTCCATCTGTACAATGGATAAATGTTAGGGTTGGGGGTCACCACAACATGAGGAACTGTATTAAAGCGTTGCGGCATTAGGAAGGTTGAGAACCTCTGCTCTACAGGTAGTTAGCACAGGTGAGCCAGTGTTGTAGAGTGGTTAGGAGAGATGGACTGTAATCTGGAGAACCAGGTTCAATTCCCCTCTCCTTCATATGAAGCCTGCTGGGTGACCTTGGGCCAGTCCTAGTTCTCCCAGAACTCAGCTCATGCAGAGGCAGGCAATGGCAAACCACATCCGGATGTCTCTTGCCTTGAAAACCCTACAGGGTTGCCATGAACCAGGTGTGACATGATGACATTTTCCACCATCACATTCAGCACAGGGGCAGTGTCAACATACCTGGGGGTAGGGCAGCTGCCAGGGCCTGTGTCTGGCAGAGGCAACTACTTCCAACACCCGCTGCCCACTCACTTGCTAGTACTCAGCCACCCATTTTTCCCGCTGCATGCACTGCCAGGTACCACTGGAGGAAAGATCTGCAGGCAGCTGTGAGCATGGGCAGTGAGCAGACAAGGAAAGGACAGACAAGCTAGTGGGGGGGGGGGGGAGGACGACATCACTGGAAGGGTCCCCTGATAATTTTGCATCAGGAGGGACCCAAAAATCTGGAACTGATCCTGAATCAACATCTTTCTCTGTCTGTCTCTGCCGCCAAATCACAAAAGGTGATTTGAGTTTAGCGTTTCACAGACATGGAATAGGCATATTCCAAGCAACCAATGGATGCATTAAAGATGCATTAAGTACCTAAACAGTACTTAAGCTGTTCCAAACACACATAAGCTGTTCAACATCAGTGGCTCTGATTTAAGCGACTCTGGAGGAAGGCGTCAAACTTTTCTGAGCAGAATGATGGATGCAAAGCACGGTGATGATGTCGCTTTCCGGTTCCTAAATGTCCCATCTTGACAAAGTGGGGGACAAGGAGTTACCATTTGCAGGGTCTGCTGTTTGGTCCATTTCCATTTTTTGCCTTATCTGCCCTTGGCAGGACTACCAAATTCCAAATATCGTGATTGATGGAAGACTCTTGCATATTTCATAGGAAAACTTGGGAACTGGTAACATATTCTATTCTAGCAATATATGCAGAAACAGTTCTCCCACGATGAGAAGACGGTAAGGAGATTCTGAATAATTCCTCTAAGATGTACAGGCTAAGCTTCCTCCTCTCCCCGCACGCAAACCTTCCCCACCAATATGCTGTGGCTCGCTCGGGACATGCAGGATGCTAACGGGAGGAAACAAACATGATCGCTTGTGCATGCAGTTCGGATGCCATAAATTGCTTAGAACTGTTTACATTAAAATATCTCCATTCTATCTACTGTTTTGCCAGCCTTCAAGAAGACACATGTCATTTGCCTTACATTTATTCCTCAAGTGTCTGCTTTAATTTATGCCCTTGGCAGACTTTTCAGAGAGTCTGCGTGTGAGTGTGTTTAAAACATTGCATGAAAATCTTCTCTGGATGCGGTTTCCTGCAGCCTGTTCCCCTTAACTATGTCGGTCTCTTCATTTCCCTTAATTATTAGCCAGACGAGATGGCGCAGAACTGTAAGCTTAGAAACCAATGGCTCATTATTAATGAAAGTCATTTTCTCAGAAATTCATTAGCTTGTTCTGTTGCTGGAGAACCCGAGCAATTCAAGTTGATTGTTGTCTCAGATCAGAGGCGGGGAGGGGCGCGATGCACTGGGTGCACGCCCCTGTGGAGTCATTCAGGGGGTGTTCCAGGGTCGTGGCTGGGGCAGGGTGGGGCGGGGCATTCCGGGGCATCCGGGGGCTTGGAGGGGCGCAGGACGCATGGGCGCACCAGGCGCACTTCCCCCTCGCTCTGTCCCTGTCTCATATTAAATCCGCAATGCTAATTGACAGTCTTGCTTCACTTCCCCTCCCATTTCAATATATAGAATTAACAATATGCCCCTGGCCTGTAAAGGCTGGATGGAGATGAATGGGGTCCCCTGTGAGACCCCTGTCGCTATGGCTTGGCCGACTCTGAATTTATCCCAACCATATGTTACAACCAACCACCAATATCTCGCTTATGTGCCAGTTGGTGCACCCATGAACACAGTGATACCCTTGAAGTCAATGAATTTAGAAAGGGATAATGTGCTGCTTGGGTCTGAACACAACAGGCTAACAGATACACATGCAGAATAATGCACTTTCAATCCACATTCACAGCTGTTTGCAACTGGATTTTGCTATTCTAATCCACACAGTAAAAATCAGCTGCAAAGTGTATTAAAAGTGGATTGAAAGTGCATTATTCTGCATGTGTGGAAGGGGCTTGAAATAGCCAGGGAGTAGTTGCACAACTTAAGCCTCTCAGGTGCCTAGGCAGGTGGTATAAGGTAGCACAGGTCCAGCCGTACAGAGGTCCAGGCAGGTAACATCTATAGGGATAGGTCAGGCAGTCCAAGGTTTGAGGCAGGCAGCATTCATAGGCAGAGGTCAGGCATTTCCAGAGCCTCTGACCTTTGATTTACTACTTCTGCTTCTGGCTCCAATTTCACTGGCTCCTCATTCTTGGTAGTTTGGTTCATGACAGGTAACTCAGTTTAGGTTTGCACTAGATGGGTTAAATCCAGACTATGTTGTCTACTCAAGCAAGACACTTTTGTGGATGGAACACAACGTTCCTGCCTCCCCCCACACTCCCATTGCAGCCCACTGATCTCCCCCAAATGTGGTTCCTGAGGGGTTGGGATCCCTTAAGAGTGCCAGGAGAGGAAAATGGTGGGGGTGGGTCTGCATCTAAAAGAGGGATTTAATGGAAATATGCTCCACCTCTTCCTTTAGTGGAATGTTTATTCTGGATCCAGCCTGAATTGTGGCATGGATATATTATGTGTCCTCTGCTCCAATCACCAGGCCAGTCTATTTGTTTGTACAGTCTTACTTCAGTAGACCACAATTTACCTTTGAATTTCTGGCAAACTGTTCGTGGCAAAGAGCAGAGCAATCGGCAGGGAGTGCCTGCAGCAGGTGTTCTTTTTAAAAATGTTTCACGCTGTTATCTGTCACTTTGTTAGTACAACACAACTTTTGTAGGATGGCAAGTGTTTGAATTGCACAAGCGTCTTTGTAAACGGGCCATATTGCTTCCTCCCTGTACTGGCACGCTGTGTGTCTGGTTTGCCTGCCTTCTACAGTTCAGTATTCTGCTTCATATTTGACCTTGGCCTCCTTTGTGCTACAGAGCTTGTTTCTGCTCTGAGGTAAATATCGTGCCTCGAGCTTCGATGATTAGGTGCAAAAATATTCAGTGCTCATCTCAGGTTATGGATAACGGCTACTTTCAGCTCACTATAGGACTGTAGTATAAAGTTAGCCAACACATACAAATATTGGGTGGAAGGGAGGCAGACTGTTCCATTGTAATGTATATAGTAAATATACCACACTGAAGCCCACATAACAAGTCTCGTACTGATGACAATTGGTTCCCTGCAACAGTGCTCTGATCCATGTGTGTGTGTGTATGTGTGTGTGTGTGTGTGTGTGTGTGTGTGTGTGTGTTTGTTTGTTTGTTTGTTTGTTTGTTTGTTTGTTTATTGGATTTGTATCCCGCCCTATCCCCGAAGGGCTCAGGGTGGGTCACAATATGAAAACAGTTATACAATCACTAAAATCATTACCATAAAAACAAATCCAATATTAAACAATAAAGCAGTACAATAAAAACATTTAAAACATTAAATCATTAAAACAACATTTTAGTGCAGATGGTCATTAGATGACAAAAACTGATGGCAAGCTAATAGATAATAAATAATCATCACCATCACCTCCCTCCCCCCCTCCTCCCTCTCCCCCTCCCCGGAGGCTGAAAGGAGATGGTCATTTGGTCCAGCTGGCTAGATGGAAAAGGCCTGGTGGAACAGCTACACATATATATGTGCGTGTGTGCGCGTGCGCACCCACGCACACATGCTCTATGTAGTCTCTTACGTTGACTTCAGCAAGAGGCTTTCAAGGAAAGAGAGAAGTGGAGGTGGTTTGCCATTGCCTTCTTCTGCAGAGTCTTCATTGGTGGTCTCTCACCCAAGCACCAACCTTGCTTAGCCTGCAAGATATGACAGGATTGGGCTATATCATGCTGCTTCCTCTCTGATCCATAAAGAATTATTTAATCATCCCAAAACACAACTGATACTTCCTTCAACCTTGACAAGACTGCGTGGTTCACTAGGCCTGGTGACTTGATAGCCTATTCTGAGGTCCCTTTTTCCCAGGTGGGAATAAAAACTCAAATAGTAGGGAAAATATAGAAGGTTTATTTTCTGTGCAGAAAAGAATCCAATGAGGCACAGAATTCCTTCTCTAAAGGCATGCCCCCCAATAAAAACATAGTTTAGACAGGTTGTTGTGGACCTTCCAGGCTGTGTGGTGTATCACAGAGAGAAGTGCACACTTCTCTCTGTGATACACTTCTGAAAATGCCAGCCACAGATGCTGGCGAAACATAAGGAACAAAATCCACCAGACCACGGCCACACAGCCCGGAAAACCCACTGGAACCAGAACCAACAAGCCCAACAGAATCAATGCTGATAAGATTTTTCTCCTACTTATTGATGTTCTATTTTTTCCTTCTAGATCCTAGTCCAACACTCCGAACTTTACACTACACTCCAGCCAATACACATATGGACTCCTGCAGCTTGGGATGTGCAGAACGGAAGCTGTTGCTGCTGCTTTTTGAGAGAATGTGAGAGTGTGGTTGGGAGTGTCTTCTGCTAACTGACAGAAACCAATGAAAAGGCCTCGTTTAGAAATAGTTGGGAAGAGAGATCAGAGGAAGCAGTCATTTTCTGGATGTTGGGCCAAAAGGTCTTGCCTTTATCTTCTGTAATACTCTTTAAATCTCTGTATTAGCAGCCAATTGTAGAATCATAGAGTTGGAAGAGACCACAAGTCCAATGCCCTGCCATGCAGGAGCCCACAATTAAAGCACTCCCAGCAGATGGCCAGTGGAAAAGACCACAATCCACCACTCTCCTGCATCATCTTCCATGACAAGAAATGGATTTTCCTTGAGAGAATCTCTATTGGGTTATGCCCAAGATGATTAGCAAGCCATTTCAGACATCTGGGCTTTGCTCCTGGGGTTTGAAGTTGATTCAATTCAAGGAGTCATTTTCAGCAAAAAGTCCAAAATCTGTAGGCCACCAGCCAGCTTCAAGTGTAAGATCTAAAGCAAGGATGTAAATTGCTTGGTGTCACTTTGATCTCACTCAGCTGAATTATAGATTTCAAACTTTTCAGGTTCAGTTTTGTACCAACCACTGAGATCTGCTTGGCTGAGGGGACAGAGCAGGGAAGAAAAGAACACAAAAGTAAAAAAGCTGTGCCAAAATTTGAATCTTTGTGTCTCCTGACAGCATCTCTTGACTGCAAGGACTAAAGCAATTTAATTGCTATTTTACACCTGCTAGGTCAAACACCCTTGATGTGTTTCTACTTCTTCATGTGTGTGTGTGTATGTATGTGTGTGTGTGTGTGTGTGTGTGTGTGTGTTTCTTGATGTGTTTCTACTTCTTGATGTGTTTGTTGTGTTTCTACTTGATGTGTTTCTACTTCTTGGGGGGGGAATGACAGCTGTAAAGATAGAAGCAGTCACAAAGAATTATAATAAATATACTCAGATTAAAAACAGTCATCTCTTAACTGTTTTATTGGGCATCAAATAAAAAAATCTCCTGAGCAGAAATACCAAATATCAATGCATGTTATCTATTAAACACTTGCCAGGGACTAAGGGAGCAATTCTAAATAGATCTACTCAGAAGGAAGCCCTATGTAAATTCAGTGGGTGCTTATCAGAGGTGTAGCTCCAAGGGGACAGGGTGGGTGCACGATGCATGGGGCATGCACCCCTGTGGAGGTGTTCTGGGGGTGTTCCAGGGCAGGACAGGGGCAGAGGACGCACCAGTGCATCGGGCGCTTTCCCCCCTTGCTATGCCTCTGGTGCTTATTCCTAGGAAAAAAAATAGATTGCTGCTATCGTGCCATTTCACACTCACTATGAAATATCAGTGTCGCTGTTCATTACTCCTGTTAAATATGAAAATGCCTCATTTTTTCAATGCTTTTAATCTTCAAACATCAGCATCAAATATAATTATGTTTGGGGCAGATGTGTGAATATCCACAGATGTCTTGGAGAACACTTAGTATCATCCCCCCCCCCCCACGCACACACTTTGGGTTGCACTTTTGGTTTCATGTACCAAATTTCATGTACCATACTAGAAGATTTGATCTTCTAGTATGAAGAGGACAAAACCTGAATTTGTGTGTTTTATAGCCCCTCTAGCATGATATTTTTAAAAGGGGACTGAGCCACAGATGAGGAAGAGGAATGGGAAAGCAAATGGGAAAAAAGGAGGACATATTCCTGCTGCGGGTGAAATCATTTTCTCTGTATCATCAGAGGCTTACTCAGGAAGCAGACAATGGGTCTCTTCTCCATTGCAGATAACTTCTGGCAGGAGGGGATCATTAAGCCTGACATTTAGATACCTCCCTTTGGTGCTTAGACCCTGTTGTTCATCCATCTGCCAAGCATACCTTTGAAGTTGGGTGGAACGCTGAATTGTTCAGTGAATATCTCTGAGGAGGCTGAATGGATAAGTCACAGAGCCCAGTTGAGAATGTATGGCGCCTGGCAAGCCATTGTAACTCCACAGTGAACAGTAAGGATAAGGAAGAGGTCAGGGCTAGAAAAGGGGGGAGGGAAGGTCTCTGTTCCACTGCTCCTGTTGGCAGGTCAGGCAGAGCTAGGGACATGTGATATGGCTGCATTGTTCTCAGGGGCTTCTGCTCTCTCTATCCTTTCAGACAGCTCCTTGGTTCCTGCTGTCTAGCTTGGCCATAAATTCTTCCTGATCGGGCCTGACCTTTACCAACAGGCGTATTTGGGATGTGTCTGCGTGGCTCACCATGTCTCCATTCTCCAGTTTCTCTCTGTCTCTCTGGCGTTCAGCCTGCCTGCTTTCCCAGCACTGCCAAAACATCATCCTCTGCTTCTGAGCTCTGGGATCCTCTTCTGCTGGGAAGGATTTGTCTCTCCAGCATCTTCTGCTACCAGCTTTCCAGCTCCCCACTGCTGACAAACCAGCCCCAGAGGACTTGTTCTGCAATGGCTGTCATGGCTGTTTCTGGCTGGGTAGTTAAGAAAAGCTACTCCCTCCAGAGTTTGCGATCAGGACTGATAACACCAGCCTACCTCACAGCATTGCTATAACAGATGGGAATCTATGCTAAATTCTTTGAACATTCAAAAACATGACACCAATAATGAACATTGTTATTATTATTTTATTATTTATTAGGTTTGTTATACTGCCCACCCTGAAGGGCTTCAGGCAGTGAGGAGAGCCTGCTGGATCAGGCCAATGGTCCATCTAGTCCAGCATCCCACTTCACACAATAGCTAACCATTTGTCCTGGAGCATAGCCAACAAAGAGGGCATAGATGTCAACCACCACTATTATCCGGACACTGTGTTTCAGAGCGAGAAAGGAGTTAACAGCTAATACATCGTTGTTAATAGGGTTAAAGCTAAGTGGTGTCCAGTATGGCAGGCAAAAAAATGAACTCATTCAGTAATTCAACTCAGATCTTGAACATTTGACTGCACTAGAGTGGGGACAGCAGACACTCCTCATGCCTGATTCCATACCTCAGACTGCTTTTTGAAATCTCCTTGGGCTTTGTCATGCAACTTCTGTAGGAGAAATGAAGGTCCAAAGCCCTTTTGCTGTGTTGAATTAGCTGCACAGGTCTGAAGATCCAAGCTACTATATCCCAGCTGTTATATCCAGTTATCTCATCAACTATCACAAGCTCTCTCTTTGCTTCAAATCCCAATGTAAAATCACCTTGGCCACGAAGATTGTGGTTTAATCCATTCATCCTAACATTGCTGAGTTTGTGGGCACTTTTGGAAGTATGAGGTTGTGGTGCCATTACAAAATGGCTGCCAGGGAGGCTGTGGTCAGTAACAAAATGTCTTCTGCAGAGGCTGGAGCCAATCCTAAAATGTCAGTTGGTTTCAAGCCAAGCATCCTCCAATGCGGGAAGCAGCTGTTCCTGAATATGTTCCCTGAAGGTTATGCCAGAAAGCAGCTGAGTCAAAGATACTCTCATAAGGGGCCCCTCAAGGCTCTTGAGGAAAATGCACTATCGGGGACTCTGGAGAGACCTAAAACCTCTGTTGCCCCTTTGCCCTGTAGCTGCCCACAAAACCCCTTAATCTTCCAGACAGTAAATGTAAACTGCAGACCAGCAGTTTGGAAAACATTAAAAGTAATGAAAGGTTCATTCTAATAATCAGGTTCTTATATCTTCTAGGCCAGTGGTGGCGAACCTTTGGCACTCCAGATGTTATGGACTACAATTCCCATCAGCCCCTGCCAATTGGCCAATTGGCCATGCTGGCAGGGGCTGATGGGAATCAATCCATCTGAGTATAGGTCCTCCCTACAATTCCAAACAATGTGGCTAAAAAGACAAATGAATGAAGAATACCAAAGACTTGGACGGGCCAACTGCCCAGAATCCAGCCTTCCTCTCTTTGCAGTATATATTGGGCATCAGCAAGAAAAGGGGAGCAGAACTAATCCGTGATGTTCATGAGTCAAATCATAGCCCACCAGAAAGGGTCCCTCAAGAAGATAAGCTCCAAGACAAAAACAAATATCTCTCTCTCCCCACACGAGGACCTTGTGGCCTGGGTGGGAAGCCAGATGTTTATATATAGTACAATCAAGCACAAAGTTATCCAATCTGAATTTTTGAATTGAAGGGGCTTGGATTAAAATAACTCTCTGTAGGGTTGCACTGTTCATTACTTCCCCCAAGACCTTGTGAGGATATTTAATCAGCCTCCTCATTTGCTTCAAGACTGGTTTTCTTTATTTGGAAGGTGACCTCATGTGGTCAGCTGTAGATTTCCATATGATCTGAAGTGCTTTCAGAAAGAAGTGGGTTTAATCAGCCATGGGATCTGCTCCCCCAGGAATTTCCAGAGGAGAATGGAACTCAGGGGCAGGAAGTTTTGTGTTCGTTTGTTTACTTATTTTGAGATGTGGAACTTGATAAAGAGGGCTCCACTGGAGACCGACCTCCTTCCCCAGCAGCTAAACACACAGTATAAAACAATATTCATTTAAATTATATGTATAAGCAGCCACTAATCAACAGCAAACCACCAGCAGCAAAGGAAGATAGATGAGGTGTCCCTGGGTTAAATGAGAGCTACACCAAGAGAAGTCTGTTAATTAGTGATATATGGGTATGTACGGCCTCTGGATTCTAGAGGGGGGGAAAAACTCCTCAACAGCCTAGAAGAGAAAAAAAATAGAACATCAATAATTAGGAGTTTATTACAGATCTGTTACCTTTATCTGCTTCGAAAGATCTATGGTAAGTCTCGCCGGACAAATAAGGATTTTTACATGCTTGCTGACTGCTATGTAAAATATGCAAAAGGATAAAGGTCACAAACTTCAGGTTGGATCCCACGGATCTGTTTTACTAATGAAGGCCCGTTGCTCTACCACAAGTAACTTGAGTATTCAAAAACATGATTTTCATATTGGCACGTTCGTCCAGATGCAGCTCCTCAACACTCAGCGGCATAGACCATTTTGTTGGTTTAAGAGATATAATGGCAGGTGAGGAAAGATGGGAACATGTGAAAGGGATCTGGACCGATCCTTTGTTTCTCCTCTGCTTGCAGGTATTTAGCCTGAGCATGGCCAGAGGCTCTTCTAGCAGGGGACAGAAATAGGGAATATCCCTTTGCCATAAGAATGGGTACTAGAGGGATTTAGGAAAGACACCCTGTCATCAGAAATGTCGGGATTATAATTTTGATCTACTTTGAAAGGATGTAATCTAAAAATATTTGAGAAGAGCTTTGTAGTGTTTTAGAATTTGTTTTGTGGTGAAGAGTGGTAAGGTACAGTTCAAAGTGTGCCTGCTGTTGTATTTGTTTTAAATTTAGCATTTATGATGTTTTAACATTTCTATTTATTGTATTTATTGTGTATGTTTTTACTGTAAGCCACCTTGAGTCACAAAAGACAAGGCGGGAAATAATACATACATACATACATACATACATACATACATACATACATACATACATACATACATACATACATACATACATACATACATACATACATACATACATACAACCTGAACTCGATCCCAGCAGAAGCTTCAAGGTTGACACAGCCTTCCAGCTGTCCAAGGCTGGTAAAAGGACCCAGCTTGCTGGGGCTAAAGTGTACATGACTGGGGAGAACAATGGCAAACCACCCCATAAACAAAGCTTGTGTAGTAAACATTTTGATGTGACATCAACCCATGGGGTCAAGAAAGGCCATGTGCTTGCTCAGGGGACTAACTTTACCGTTTCCTGTTATCAGTATATTACCTTTAAAGGAGTCACTGAGTGGAGAAATATAACAGGACCATGGAGAGTGACATGCTGACTCTTTGGGGAAGCTTTGCTAAACCAGCTGAATTGGCCGTGGCAAACCGTCCTCTGCTCATGTTACCTGAAACATTTGATGGATGGTGAGTCAGTTCTGGCTCCACAGCCTGTTCTTCTTTGGGCAAGCAGAGCACAGAAGTACCACAGGAAAAAGCTACGTCCTTCACTCATACTGGAGAGTCCATTCCCCCCTCATACACACACACATACACAACCGATCTCTTCGCCTGTGAGGCAGTCAACCGTTTTTGGACCCCACAAAGAATCTTGTTTTTGTGCCCAGAGCCTGGCATTTCCCCACTGCTTATGAAAGCAGGCATGGAGTGGGATGTTTCCACAGATAGAAAAGAATCACCAAATGGCATTCTTTCTCCATGGCAGCATTTTCAGAGAATGTTGGAATATGTATCAATTGTAAAAGAAAAAAATGCAGATGTTATTTTCTTTTAGGTGCCAGTTTCCTACTTATGTGAAAGGAAGCATGGATGCGATTGTGAAGCAGTTGAAGATCCAGTTCTGCCTGCAATGTGTAATTGGGGGGAAGCAGCGGCGTATTTGCCCAGGGACAGGGGATACCCTCTGTCCCTGGGCGCCACTGATCTGGTCATGTACCCCCCCACAAAATCGGTCCCTCGGGGGCAAGATTATAAAAGCAAAGGCCCCAGCCGGAGTCTTCCAGTTGCTTCTGCCTCCCAGAGGGTAGGGGGCTCCCCAGTTGCTTCTGTCCTCCCCATGCATAGTGGGGGGGGGGGCTCCCAGAGAACGGATGTCTCCAGGCACCATTTTCCCCCGGTACACCTCTGGGGAAAAGGAGCATGATATGATGCCAAATTCTCTTCATTGTACCTTTGATGGTCTGTTATTCAGTGCAATCCTTGAAATGATTTAAAATACTGTATAAATTTGGTAAAAAAACTTCATCAGCTAGCATTTTTTTAAAAAAGCTATTATCCTCAGCAAGAAAAGGGTTGACTAGATCTGCTGCCTGATATAAGAAGGTCCCTTATTCTGACAGATTATGTCCTTGTGGTACAGGTGAAGTTGAGACTATGGGTCATGTTTTCTTCTACTGCCCTTTTTAGAAGGAGATATGGACAAAGATTCTTCTCCTCTCCTCGACAAATTTCCAGCCTGTTTGGGCAAGATTCGTTTAGAAAAAGTGCTAGCCAGTGAATTACAGAGGTGCACTACCAAGGTGGTATTTGCACGAGTGCACATGTGTTACAGATGTGTACCACAGCTGTGGTTCCGCAGCAAGACTGGCACATAACAGATATGCTTCACCACAGTGATCCTTATAGAAGACTGCCCTGGACTGGCCTCTTCAGCCATCAGAGGAAGTATAATTCAAACTGACCCAAGCAACGTATCATCTTATGAAAATGGACGTTTGCCATCTGGTTGCTGCTTTGCATTTCTGGAGGGGCTGTTGCTTTGTGTTTTTGCAGACTTTTGCATTATTGAGCGATGAGAATGGGGTGTGTGTGCAGAAACAGTAGAGAGAATACGGTAGAGGAGGGGACAGGAAGAGAGAGAAATGTATTCCCATGAAAGTTCAATTGACTTAGTTAGATGAGATTAATTAAAATGGGATTTTTCTCATGATCCCAACAATCTGCTGTCTGCTTTCTCTTGGTACTACTATTATCCACTTTCCATTCAGAGGAATTACACTCTCTAATGAAATACAGTTCCCTCACAGGGAACAGACTCCCAAGACACTGGGGAGGGGAGAACCAGCTCATTTTGTTCTAGCAATCCCAAGAAAGATCTCTCTGCAAGCATTTTCTCTCTTATGAATTGTGGTCTCCTGCTTTTATTGGAACAAGGTTTCTATCAATATTTGATGCACTGACATTAGCTGTGTCAAAGACCCGTGCTTTGAGAGAATAATTGCATCCGGGAAGATTCCGTTAGATGCCCACAGAAGGTCACCGGCTTAAGAGCCTTGTGGTGTCATAATGGGATGCTTTCCACTGAGCCCATTCTGCCTTGGAATGTTTTTGGATTTCCTTTCTACCCACCTTAAGAAGATCTCCATGGTGGCAAACAACACAAACCTTAAAACAAGCTTACACACATACACACTGTGTGTGTGTGTGTGTGTGTGTGTGTGTGCGCGCGTGCTCTCTTCATGTGAAATACCTCTTTTGCTATCCTGCCCCTGTTCTTCACAGCTGTAGGCATGCCAGTCAATTCAAGGTGCTGGTCAAAATTTCCTGAGGTTCTGTCCTTGGCTGGTAAGCTGAGTTCATCTTGGAAGGGATGGACTCAGAGGCTAAGCTGGCCTGATGCTGATGCAGGAAGATTAATAAGCTGAATATTAGCTTTCATGGGAAAATATTTTTAGATAATGGTGTGGCATGAAGCATCAGGGGTGGGCAGTTGGCAGCTTAGCTTTGGAAACAGCGAGTGGGCGCTTGCTGTGTACCTACCATCTGTTTTCCTCCTTTCATAAACAATGGTATTGGTCTATGCACAGCAAATTTGGAGTATAGTTCATGAACATTTCACAGCACCAAATTATTAATCAGCCTGGAAATATGGGAATTGAGCTGTGAGCATTCATTGCACTTCATTGGCCCTTTCTGCGCAGCAAATTTAAACAGGTTGCAGGTGGGGTACATGATCTTGTCCTCACCCCGGGCCATTCACATGGCTGGCCATCCCGTGGAAAGCCAGCGCACTGGCCGGGGCACTCACCTTCGCATGGAGGTGCATCTTTTTAAACTTACCTCCCACCAATGCGCAGCTACACAGACAGGCACACATGAACCCCCAGAGCCTTGCTGACACCTCTTGTCCTCAGAAGTGCCTGCGGGGCTCCACAGATGCTCAGCCATGGCTGCGAAGTGCATTAAAACAAAAGAATCATGATTCTTGAAAAACCTGGGTTGCGGGGGAAAACGCGGAGTGGACTTGCATTAGGAGCAGGATCCATGCAAAGTTCCCCCCCAGCCCAGGTTTTATCCCATAAGAACATAAGAACGAGCCAGCTGGATCAGACCAGAGTCCATCTAGTCCAGCATTCTGCTACTCGCAGTGGCCCACCAGGTGCCTTTGGGAGCTCACATGCAAGATGTGAAAGCAATGGCCTACTGCTGCTGCTGCTCCTGAGCACCTGGTCTGCTAAGGCATTTGCAATCAGAGATCAAGGAGGATCAAGATTGGTAGCCATAGATCGACTTCTCCTCCATAAATCTGTCCAAGCCCTTTTTAAAGCTATCCAGGCTAGTGGCTAGGACCACCCTTAACCCATGTTTATTGACTCATGCGGAAGGGGCCATTGATAGAATACCAGCAGAACTTCCATCCCTAGCATCTCCAGTTCAGTTAAAAGGTTTCAGGTAGATGTGGTTGTGAAAGGTAGATGTGGTTGTCTGGCTGGAGCCTTGGAGAATTTCTCCCCATCAGAGTAGACAAGGCAGAACTAAATGACTGGCTCATTATACATTTTAAAAGCTTTCCTGATCATCAGGAGGGTGGAAGCAGAGTGGGGGAGGTGGGGTAGTGCCAAAAAGACGCCCTGCTTGTGCTGTTCCTTTCAAAAACCCTCTCTGTTGTTATTACATCAAAATATCAATCTCTTGATATGAGCACTTAGAGAAGCAGGAAGGAGCCAGCAGCATGAGGGGGGGGGAGGTATGTAACATAGTATGAGGGGGTGGGAAGGCTGGCTGTGGGCAGAGGGAAGATGTCGGGGTAAAACTGTGCTCAGTGGCAAATCTGCCTGCTCTGGCGGTGAAGCAAATTAAAAGTCATGGTAAAAGTGGTCGCGCTCGCAATGGAGAGGATGGAAAGTGAAAGTGGATCTCCAGGGACCAGGTCTGTACAAGAAATCTCACTGCGATGGACATTCGCCCCCATCCCACAGCAAGCACATTGTGTACAATTGGCCACCATTTGGGGCAGGGCTGTGGTTCAATGGAAGAACATTTGCTTTGTGTGCACATAGTCCTCGGTTCAGTTCATGGCGTCTCCAGTTAGAAGGCTCAGATAGGATATGATATCAAAGGAGGTAAGAGGTGATGTCTACTCTGATAGGTAAGGGCAGTGGCGTTCCTGCCTAGGGACAGGGGGTACCTTCTGTCCCCGGGTGCCCCCCATTTGGTCACGTGCGGGGCGCCACCATTTCAGGATCGTTTGTGTGATTTTTAATTTTTTTAGTGTTTTTCACGTTTTGGCCTGCAGGGGGCGCATTTTTAAGGCTAGCAACACCAAATTTTCAGGGTACCATTCAGGGACTGTTCTGATGATACCACCCAAGTTTGGTGATGTTTGGTTCAGGGGAAGCAAAGTTATGGACGCCCAAATGGAATGCCCCATCCCCATTGTTTTCAATGGGAGTTAACAGGAGATGGCGGCTACCCATTTGAGGGACCATAACTTTGGTCCCCCTGAACCTAACTTCACCAAACGTGGGTGGTATCATAAGAGTAGTTACCAGATGATACCCTGAAATTTTGGTGTCACTAGCTTTAAAAATACACCCCTTACAGGCACCCCAAGAAAGTTGCCCAAGATTCTTTGTTTTGCAGTGACTTTGCTCCATTGTAGCCAATGGGGAATTTCTGAGTGTGTAGGCAGGCTGCACATTTTTGAAGATAGAGGCACCAGACTTTCAAGGTGGCTCAGGAGGCCTTCCTGGTAATAGCATCCAGGCATAGAGACCTTTGCTTCTGAGGGTTCAATTTTATGGACCCCCAAAAGGCTTATTTTGTTTCCACGCTCCTGCACATGAAAGCCTGCAGGCTGAGTTCTCCCAGAACTCTCTCAACTCGTTCCCCCCCCCCCACTCCAGAAGCAAAGCTCACCAAGCTTGGATGCTATTACCCAAGACCTCTTGGAGCCACCTTGAAAGTCTGGTGCCTCTATCTTCAAAAATGTGCAGCCAGTGCTTACACACTCAGAAATTCCCCAGAATCTGCCAGGCTCTTTAGCAAGTTCTGTGGTGGGAAAATTACTTTTACCACCATAGACTTCAATGGGGCTTTCTGTTATGCCCAGATGGCTCTGTGGTAGAGGTTTCAATGGGAGGCACTGTGGTAGGGGTCTTGCTCTGGGTGGGGGCATTTCCTGCAGGGCTGCTGGTGTGAGTCTCCTTAAAGGAACCAACCAAATTTGCTAAAATGCTGTGGGCACCAAGTTGAAGGTGAATCTGATGCCCACAGCATTCGGCCATCCCAGGCAAACTTTAGTGCCCCCACCCAGAGCAAGACCACTACCACATTGCCTCCTGTTGAAACCTCTACCACAGCGCCAGCTGGGCATAACAGAAAGCCCCATTGAAGTCTATGGTGGGAAAAATAATGTTTCCCACCATAGAACTTGCTGAAGAGCCTGGCAGATTCTGGGGAATTTCTGAGTGTGTAAGCACTGACCACACATTTTTTAAGATAGAGGCGCCAGACTTTCAAGGTGGCTCCAAGAGGCCTTGGGTAATAGCATCCAAGCTTGGTGAGCTTTGCTTCTAGAGTGGGGGGGGGCAAGTTGAGAGAGTTCTGAGAGACCTCAGCCCGCAGGCTTCATGGGCAGGAGCATGGAAACAAAATAAGCTCCTTCTTTGGGGTCCATGTATTGAAAACCCCTCTCAGGAAGCAAAGGTCTCTATGCCTGACAAGCTATTACTGAGGGGTTTCCAGAGCCACCTTGAAAGTTCAGGTGCCTCTATCTTCAAAAAATGTGCAGCCTGCCTCAGAAATTCCCCATTATTACAATGGAGGAAAGCTCACTGCAAAACAAAGAATCTTGGGCAATCCTTCTTGGGGTGCCTGTAAGGGGTGTATTTTTAAAGCTAGTGACACCAAAATTTCAGGGTATCATCTGGTAACTATTCTTATGATGTTACTCCACGTTTGGTGAAGTTAGGTTCAGGGGGACCAAAGTTATGGTCCCTCAAATGGGTAGCCGCCATCTCCTGTTAACCCCCATTGAAAACAATGGGGATGGGGGTATTCCATTTGGGCGTCCATAACTTTGCTTCCTCCTGAACCAAACATCACCAAACTTAAAAGGTAACATCAGGGCAGTCCCTGGATGATGCCCTAAAATCATGGTGCTGTTAGCTTTTAAAAAATGCCCTCCCTGAAGGTTACCGAAAAACACCAAAAATACCTCCCCCCCATAATTTTCTTCCAAATACCTTGCATTCACATTTGTTCATATTTGGGCAGGACATAATTGGACACTTTTTGTCCAAATGTGCCTAAATTTGCCCAGATTCCAGCTGAATCTGGTATTTGTTTCATCTAAATCTCCAACCCTCAAAAGTGATGTTGTTCTCAGGGTGGGGGAGAATTCATTCTCAAACAGCATCACTTTCACTCTTGTTTTGAACCTGGAGACCCCAGATTCTCCCTCGAAGGTGGGATGTAGTAGAAGAATCTGAGCTCCCTAGTTTAAGCACCATTGAAAGTGATGCTGTTCGGGGGTGGATTCCACTGGAGGTGTTTTGTGAGAGATGATGCTGACATTTGTTTGGTAAATGTTTTGCTGGGGGTGGTTTGTGAGAGATTTACATGCTTAATACCCACTCTAAAATTGGTCTGAGTTGTTTTCTGTGGCTAACAACCTACCCCATGAGGGCTTAAGCTGTGGATTTCTAGGAAATTAGGGAAAAGTAGTTGGTGGGGAGAGAGCCATGTATGTTTTGCTGGGAGTGGGAGGTGTTTTGTGAGCTGGTGCAAAAAATAATTGTTTGTTCATGGTGGAGGAGGGTGGCTGCCCATTCGGCCAGGCAAATCCTTGTGGTTTTGTCCCTAGCTCCCATGAAACTAGGTTCGCCCCTGGGTAAGGGTGATCCCCAGGAGGCAAAAGTGGAGGTCCGGGAGGGGACAATGGGAGCCCACCAGTTCATCCCACGCAGCTACAGTTGGGCACAACCCAACCCCCCTGCAGTGAATCAGCACCACTGTCATTGTGGACTGGTTTGGGTGGAGAACTGATCTGGTGAAAATGGTACTTGTATAATGAAAGTTGGGCTGGATACAGCTGCCCCATGGAGAAGATTCAGAGCATAAATGGGTAAGGTGGCGAAGAATCAGAGAGCTAGGACTGTTCAGCGGATCTGAACGGCCAGTCGGCACAATACAAGTTGACAGGTGAACAACGTGACTCAGTTCTCACTAATTTCATGATTTAGTCTCACCCATTTTTGTCCTCTGTTCCATTTTCTCCACAATCTTGCCTGACACTCCTGGGAGGGAAAGGGGCATAGAGTAGCCTAGTCTCGTCAGATCTCAAAAGCTAATCAGGGTCTCTGGCTGGGAGAATACCAAAGAAGGCTCTGCAGAGGAAGGCAATGGCAATCACCTTGACTTCTCATTTGCCTTAACAGTCCCTTGACGGTCACCAGAACTCCGCTGTGACCTGAATGGCATTTATATGCGTCGTCTGACATTGTCACCCATGCTCCACACTGGTGCTTCCGTTCCCTCTTCAGAATTGCCCCGTGCATCCTGCTGTTGCTAAGGACTCCCCCTGGAAGCGACCTTGCTCTGCAACTCCAGATGGTTGATGCTGATGCAACCCAGCAGGAACCAGGAAGTGACCTTGGAGATGTAACCTGTCACAGTGGGAGGGGAGAGCAAAGAGATTCTGGAGGCTTCCTCGATGTGTCACTAAAGACAGAAGCACCATCAACTTCAGCTACCGTTTGGGCTTCTAAAAGAAAAAGAAACAGCATTTCTGTCAGCTGAGAAGGTTTCTGTAGCACGATTCCCACCAACGCCCCATTTGAAGCCAGGCTGAACTGTTGCCATGTGATTTTTACCTTGCTCACCCTTCACATTTTGTTACATTTATTCTTGTCAGGACATGATGGGTGAGTAGAGGTGTAGAAGCATTAATATAGAGAGCTGCAAGAAAGGGAAAACACAAGATGTTCTTCTCTTCTGACAGTCCTTTTGTAACCTGATTGTTCCAAGGCTAGCAAGAGGCTGAAGCAGAATCTCTGGATACCAGTTGTTATGATTTTGGAGATCCAACCAGGCATACAGGGAGATTGACAGTCCCTTGTGAGTTCTCCATCTAGCATAAATAGGCCAACAAGGGTTACCAGTTGGTAACTGGTGGAAGCGTTGGGGGTGAGGGGCAGAGACTGCCAACAATGGTGCCACATGATACCCTGACATCACTTCTGGGCAAGCTCCTGGAAGATATGTCACTACATTTTATGATGGTCTAGGAACTTCCCTGATCTCTGTGGAAAAAACCATAGACACTAGGGAAATTCCTAGAGTGTCACACATGGCGGTGATGTCCCTTCTGGCTACTCACCTGGAAGGGACACTGTAGTTCACATGATGCCATTCTCTCCTCCTTTTTTTTTTTTTTTTTGCTCACACCGCTTATTCGAGCAGGAGCTGGAGGCAGTTGATGGGAGGTTGCCCGCCAAAACAGGGTTCCGCCTGGGAACCCAAATGTCAACCCATGTATTTTACACTCCACTCAACCATGTTTTCAGCTTCCCTCCAATCCTTCCTGCAATCAAAGATGCTCCTTAGTCGGGAGGAAGGATGTCCATTGGAAGAGCAAGGCAAGAACAAGGTTGTTTGGAGCCACTTCAAGTAGAAGAAAGCTCCTTTGGCTGAAGAAGGAGGAGGAGGTTTGGATTTATATTTCCCTTTCTCATCTGTAACAAGACTCTAAGGGGTTTACAATCTCCTTTCCTCCCCCCCCCCCAACACCCTGTGAAATGGGTGGGGCTGAGAGAGCTCCAAAGAACTGTGACTCGCCCAAGATCACCCAGCTGGCAAGTGCTGGAGTGCACAAGCTAATCTAGTTCACCAGATAAGCCTCCATAGCTCAAGTGGCAGAGCAGGGAATCAAACCCAGTTCCCCAGATTAGAGTGCACCTGCTCTTAACCACTACACCATGCTGGCTCCAGAGTTTTTCTCAGCTTCAGGAAGGCTGTTCTGAGCCTCTTCCACTGGGGGGGATCTGCTTATGACAGAGGAAAGTTTCAGACAGGCTGCCTGCAGCAGTAGGATACAAACCATTACAGTTTGTTAAAACCATCAATGGACCAACTGTACCATTGTACACCCTAGCAGCTTAAGGTACATGCAAATTTTCTTGGGAGTAAGCACTAATGAATGTAGCATGATTACCTTCTTTTGTTGGCATAAATATATGTAATATTCACAGGTTGCTCCCAAAAGCTTCAATTGTAAAATCAGAAGAAAATATCTGTTTTGACAAGCACTGATGAGTCACCCCCATCCCTCCCTGCAAATTTCCCCATCTAATCCGCAAACTGAATCGTAAATCACAATGGAGGGCAGGGGAAAATATCATTATGGAGCTTTAAAAGCATAGAATTTGAGCAGCACCATTAGGATGTATGTGTTTGGAAAGGGATAGGGGGGAATCAAAGTATTTTAAAAAGGGAGGGCAAGGGTGTTTGTTTTTGTCCATGGATGAGATCCCCATGAAAAGTTTTTCATTCAGTTAGAGGACTCTCCTTGAAAATGGCTTGGGATTTCTCTGATTTATCCGTCCTGTAAGACATGATTCATTCTTTAATGGACAAGCCCAAAAGGTCTTAAAATCGCTTTTCGGTCATAGATGTAGAACACGATTTCTAGAACTGCAAAATGATATACTTCACTACCAGCAATGCTCTGGCAAGTGAGACAATGTCAGGTTTGGGGCTGTTCTCAGTGCTGGATTTAGACAAAGAGAGGCCCTCGGCTATTTCACTTGCAAGACCCCTCCCAACTCCCACTCCCACCACCAGAAGAAGATATTTGAAAAATAACAGCCAAAACAAAACCGAGCAAAGCTTCTAGGATGACGACGAATGGAAATTCGGCACCGTGTTCCTCCCTCCAAAAAAGACACACGCATATTGTCAAATACCATAGTGATTACGGAAAAAAATGCATAAATGTTAAAATTAACACTGTGAGAAATGTTTGCCATAACCAAACTTTGTAAACATTTCGTGCAATAAGCAGGGATTTTTAGGAAAATGAACATTTTACAGTATTATTTTGAAATGGAGTGCAAGGAAAATTACCAAAGGGTTGTTTAGAGATGACAGTGAGTTATGACAGCATGTGTAAAAAAGGCCTATGACAGTGTCAAAAATATTATACACCTCGGCCAAAGACCCCATAGATTTTGAGGCTTTAGGCTTCAGCTTGCCAAGCGTATAGGTGAATCCGGCACTGGATGTTCCTCAAATTGCATGAATATATTTTAGTGCAAGGCAACCAAACTGGAGTTTGACCAAGAAAATGAAACTGCCAAAGGATTCATTACAAGATATTTCCATATCATATGCCCCACAGCTGTCTGTGAACCAGTATACTGTAGTGGTTATAGTAGGATCTGGGAATCCTAGGTATGAAATCTCAGTCTGTCATGGAAACGTGCTGGGTGTCCTCAACCCACTGACACATTCTGGGCGATTCCGCACACGAGTAAAATAGGTTCAACTCAGTTCCCTGAGAAGGGTACTAACCTAGGTCGAAGCCATTGTTGTTCCCCACTGCAACCAGCTTGATCCCAGCTCGGAGGGCGGAATCATCCTGTGTCTCTTCGCCGCTCCGTTCCGATTGGCTACTGTTCTACGGCCATGTTCTGTCTATCCCCACACACGTTATTTAAAAAACTGCCACAGGAATGGCGGGACGGAGGTGGTGTTTTTTGATTGGCCAGCTGTACACATGTTCGAAACACTCAGCTGTGATTGGCTGAATGGGGGACTCCTGGCACCAGAGATTCCGCACTTTACTGGAATCGAGCCAAGTTTGAGCATGGTTCCCTGACAAAGTAGTAGTTCCCAACTGGAGTCGGAAATTTGACCGTTACACGGGGCGACGCTGGTACAAACGTCCTGTTGTTGTTGAATGAGTCTGCGCTGAAGATCAGGGTACTGTACAAGTTCAACAATTCCATCATGAATCCTGAAGTCAGTTCACTTTTAAATGGCTGTCAGGGTCAAGGCCATCTGAAATGACCTGACAGAAAGCTGACAAAAAAAGAGGACAACCTCCTTTAAGTGTTTCTGGAAATGTGGAGGCTGTAAGCATGTCAGGGCTGAATCTTTGAATCAGTCAGGGCAGAGATATGGGACAAAACTAGCAGGTAGGCAGCGAGGGAAAGCAATTTTAAAACCCATTTTCAGCTCTGTCTACCAGTTTTGCATCAGGGAAAACAGAAGCCTGAATTCCTCCCACCACCCACAAGGTACATAAACCTGGATCAAAATGGAGCCTAGAGACAGCGATTCAAAGGCCATTCCAATTCTCCTGATACGTAGGGAGGTTATATATAACGGAATTATCACACCTAAGAAAGCTGCATAGCTACGCGGAGGGAGTACGAATGCTGGAGGAGTTACTTTTGAGTAAACTTGCGCAGGCTTAGGCTGTGCCACTGAGAAGTAAATCAGGACAGCATACATTTCAATTTCTGTCATTTTCCATTTTCCTCCCAAACTCTGATTAAATTAAGACCCCCCCCCCCCCCCCCCCGCTTGCAAAATGCAAACATTTTGAAAAACTTTGTACCTCCGGCTATGCCTTACTCAATTATTTATAGGCACAAAACAAAGTGATAAGTGGGCTGTGTGTGTGTGTGTGTGTGTGTGTGTGTGTGTGTGTGTGTGTGTGTGTGTGTGTGTGTGTGTGTGTGTGTGTAAGAGAGAATGAATGAATGAATGAATGAATGAATGAATGAATGAATGAATGAATGAATGAATGAATGAATGAATGAATGAATGAATGAATGAATATTAGTAAAAGCATTAAGTTCAGCATTTTTAAGTTAAGGAACCGTGCACGTAACGGCTGAAGAGCTGAACTCTGCGGAGGGGCCATGACTCAGTGGTAGAGCATCTTTTTAGCATGTACAAGATCCCAGGTTCAATTCCCGGCAACTCCAGTTAAAAGGATAAGTTAGTAAGTGACATCTCAGCCCAAGACTCCAGAAAGCCACTGCCAGTCTGAGTAGACCTCACAATAGGAGGACAGGGATAACTCTTCACGGACTACTTTCCCAGTCAAAACTGCCCCCTGCCTTGAGTTGTTTGTATGAAAAGAAGGCAGGCAAAAAAGACGGGCATATCTTTTTCCTTTCACTAGCATGGAAGGTGACTTCAGGTGGGGCAAAGGCATCCGCAGGCATAACTGGCGCTGCTTTTTCCCTCCTGGCAACTGCTTTCGATGGCTCCACACTGCAGGATCTAATCACAGCTCAGAAGACCTGCAACACACCTCCGCTCTCCCTGCCCCGCTTACAAACGTGCCTCCCATTGCTTGGTTTTCTTAGTGTCAGTGATTCTGAATGAGATGCTACATTGCAAATGGCCAAGGAGAAGAAATACCTTCTGTAAATGCATGACATGAATGAATGCAACATTTCAATAAGCAGTGGGGTTTCAGTAATGCTCTTCCCCCAAAACAACATATATACATCAACAGCAGAACTATGCATAACATAGTCACTTGGTCCTATGCCAGACTGATTTTGGACTCAAGCTAAAAGTAAAGGTTGTCCCCGTGCACGCACTGGATCATTAATGGCCCATGCAGTGTTGTCACATTATGGCATTTACTAGGCAGACTGTGTTTACTGAGTGGTTTGCCATTGCCTTTCCCAGTCATCTATACTTTACCCCCAGCAAGGTGGGTACTCACTTCACCAACCTGGGAAGGATGGAAGGCTGAGTGAACCTTGAGTCGGCTACCTGAAACTGACTTCTGTCAGGATTAAACTCAGATTGTGGGCAGAGCTTTGACTGCAGTATTGCAGCTGACCACTCAGAGGCCCCTTCCACACACGCAAAATAATGCGTTTTCAAACCGCTTTCACAACTGTTTACAAGTGGATTTTGCCATTCCGCACAGCTTCAAAGAGCACTGAAAGCAGTTTGAAAGTGCATTATTCTGCATGTGCAGAATGAGCCAGAGCCACAGGGCTCCTATGTTGATCTCAAGAGCCCCCACGAATTGTAGATACCAATTCCCTCAAGCCAAAATCAAGGCAGCACCCCAAGTTCCTCCAGAGGTGGACAGGCCCTTTAGTTCACTGGGAATGTTCCTGATGGGACACTGCCTCGGAGGGCCACTGGCAGCCAGAAATAAGCTGAGCCCAGTGGCCTTGGTGGCCACTCAGCCCACTAAATGAACCTATCCCTGTTGTCATTATTGGCATGGGCCAATATGGCCTCTGCATGGTGATGGTCTAGGAATTTATCCTAGCTTCTACAGAAAAGGCTACAGAGACAAGGAGAGGCAGCCTGTAGCATCGCCTGGAAGGGACAGCACATCTTCACCAAATCTGTCCTGCCCATGTAACCCCCCCCCCCCCGCCCCCAGATCTCACAACATTTGACTGGGCAATGTCAAGAACTCTATGGTCCAGGTCCAAACTTAGAGGCCCCTGTGGTGTTGCCATGACTGGAAGGGCCACTCTGTTAGGCTTGCTCTAGGGTTGTGTTAACATCCCAGGCCAAACCCCTGAGTACCTCCACTTCTGAAATATCCTTTCCAGACCCAGGATAGATGTTCTCAAGTGTTAGGATTTATTAAGGTCTGGTAGCAGCTATTTCCAAGGCTGTCCCTGCCTGTATTTCTTTGTGAGAGAGCCACAGCAGAGCTTGGCAGCCAGGTTGTGAATTGCTGCTTTCACGCTACCAGGGTAATAAGAGTGGGAGGGAATTAAATGCAATTCTATTTTTTTTTCCTCGATGCCTCCTTAAAAGGAAATCCAGGATTTCAGAGATGCCCCTGAGACAAACGATTACATTTAGCTCCAGAGTTTCTGTTTGAGTATTTTCTGTCTAAGTGACTTAAATAGCGGGGAACGGTTCCTAAGGATTGGTCCGGAGCGTGCAACCCATCAATATTTCAGGCTCCATTATCAAATTCAGAGGAATCCCTGGCTTTCTGTCCTAACTCTTCATTTTCAGGTTTCAGATTCTGTTCTGACATTTTAGCCTCTTTCAGTGCATTTCTGAGCGGCTAATGTTTTATTAAGGGATCCATCAGACGGGAGGGTGTTTGAATATTTATTAATTTTATGAGGAACTAACCAGTTTTCTGCTTGCCTCTCCTTTAGAACAAAGATTTGCACTTCTCGGCTATTTCTGGCATGCCAACATGATGCCGTGCGATCAGGGAAAGGAGCCGCATGTTTCATTCTTTTCTCTCTCCCCTGTTTTCTCGGGGTGAATGAAGACACCAGAGAAGACAAGCCTCTCGGTCATTCATTAAAAAAAAAAGGTCATGCTTTGCTTTGCTCAAATCACCCTGGAAAAGGAAAATTTCTTGAGTGCCTGTATAACTACTAGACATGGTGTTCTTTGCCATTATGGGTGGAGAAGGGAAGAATTGCAGGTTTTGGACTCTCCTGTCTCACAATACTATCGGTGCAAGAAATCACTGGGTTTATTTGTTTGTTTGTTTTAATTTGTAGTCTGCCCTTCTCACTGAGACTCAAGGTGGATTACTCGGGGTAAGTCAATACGATCAATGGGCTGGAATACAGAATAAACAATGCAACAGGGCTTGGATTGGAGAAGTCTGAAAGGAAGCAGAGATCTGATACAGAGCTGAAATGATGCCGAGAGCTCCAAGCACTGACACATGAAACAGTGCAGACATGACCTGGTAGGAGCACCTTTACAGCAACAGGCTGCACAGAGTAGTATAGTTTACAGTCCCTACAATTTTGCCAAAGCTTATTCCTGTACCGTTTCTTTACAGTACAGCCCTACTGCTGCTGCTGCTGCTGCTGCTGCTGCTGGGAGTGCCTTGATTGTGTGTTCCTGCATGGCAGGGGGTTGGACTTGATAACTCTTGTGGTCTCTTCCAACTCTATGATTCTATACGACGACGACGACGACGACGACGACGACGACGACGACGACGACGACGACGACGACGACGACGACGACGACGACGACGACGACGACGTTTTCACTGCCAAATAGTCAGAAGTGTTGCACCACATCTCCAGAGATCCCCTTCTCCCACTTGGTTCCCCTCATATCCCATCTGCAAGCACTCTACGGGGTAATGAGAGCCAGGAAATAAAGAAGGGTCATGAAAACTAGAAAATCTGGTATTATAGCTTCCTGCTGTTATATTCCTGGCTGTATACAGATTATGTTGCTCTTAACTGCTACACCATGCTGGAGGAAGGGTTCTTAGGGTGCAAAATGGCTCAGAAGAGTTGTAAGATGAAGGCCAGATAATTTTAGCTAGTTTCTCTCTCCCTCTCTCCAACTCAGAAGGCAAGGTCAGTCCCAAGTTTTGGGGGATCTTGCCCAGAGATTTCCAGGGACCCTCCCATGTTCACCACCCAGCCCAGCCACTTGCCTTCCAGCTAGTGTTGCTAACTTCAAGTTAGGAAATACCTGGACAGTTGGAGAATGGGAGCCTGAGGAAGGTGAGGTTTGGTGAGGGAAGGGGCTTCAACTGAGTATAAAGCCATAGAGCCCACCTTCTGAAGCAGCCATTTTACCCTTCAGGTGAACAGCTCATTATCACCTGGAGAGCAGGTGTAATCCCAGGAGATCTCCAGCTACCACCTGGAGGCTGGCAACCTGGAAGCTGCTTCCTACACTAGCTGCATGCCCTTTCCTTTGATGTTGCTGAGCATGGGTACACCTGAGAGGGTCATGACCATGGCCAACAGGAGTGCATATGTCAGATCCAAGCCTGTCAATGCCCAGATGTCTTGCTGTGAAAGAATTGCAAATGTTTCCTGTAAATTATTTCCTGTTTCCCTCTCCCCTCCCTGGCAATTCCCTGGCGCCAGCCCTCCTGCGGGAAGGTGCGAACATTCCTAGGTTTCTTGAAGCTCTGTAGTGCATTTGTGAAACACATTTGATGGGAATCAAATGGGGGGGGGATTGAAGGATAGAATCTCTGGATCTAAGCGGGAGAGCTTAGATTCAGCTTTCTTTGTTACTCTACGCGTTGTAAAAATAAACTGCTTTAGGACTTTCTTACGGTCTCTGTTATTTCCATGTTCAAGAGCCTGACAGCATATAGGTAACCACCTATATGCCCTTCCCCGGCAGTCCTGGCAGCATATGTAGCCAGGAGTATGGGTGAGAAAGCATTTGCAAGCAAGTGGAAGAAGGATGTCATTTTGTGCATCAGGAGATGTACAGGTGCAAAGTCAGCATCACTGGGTCCCAGCAGAAGCCCTGGACCCCAGTTGCTACCCCATCTCAAAGTATCCTGCATGAAGGAACCACCCCTCCGTACAGAAGCCTGTGGTCCAGCTCAGATACTCGTGTTGGTCACTTTGGGTGGGCAGTGCCTTTTCAGTCATGGCCCCAGTCGTTCAGAACAGACCGCGGAGGGACATTTGAAAGGGCACCCTCAGCTGCAGGCTTCCATACAGCCTGCAAAACTGTCCTTTCTTTTTCGAAGCCCCCTTTTAAACTGATTGTAATTTATGATTTGTATATCCGGGGCACATTTAATCACTGTTCAATATTTGATGTTTTACCAGTCAGAATGGTTCGACTTGTTTGTTAATGCTAATTGTAAGTGATTGCTAATCTCCACAAGCCACTTTGAAGAGGATAGCATGATTTTTTTTTTAAAAAAAAAATCTGTTTGCCAGTTCAGTCACACGTCAGTGCGCTCAAGAAAGGAAAACTCAGGGTGGAGGAGTAGGTTGCTAACAGCCTGGAGAGAGAAAAATTTGCCCCATTAAGAGAAGATCAATCAGGTGATGTTATTGATTGAAGGCAAAAAGGTGAAAGCCAGCCTGGTGTGGTGGTTAAGAGCAGGTGGATTCTAATTTGGAGAACCTGGTTTGATTCCCCGGGTTTGATTCCACATGAGTGCAGACTCTTATCTGGTGAACCAGATATGTTTCCGCTCTCCTGTATTCTTGCTGGGTGACCTTGGGCTAGTCACAGTTCTTTGGAACTCTCTCAGCCCCACCTACCTCACAAGGGGTCTGTTGTGGGGAGAGGAAGGGAAAGGAGCTTGAAAGCCACCTTGAGTCTCCTTACAGGAGAGAAAGGTGGGGTATAAATCCAAACTCTCTTTCTCTTCTTCTCTGTTTATTGTTGTTGTTGTTGTTATTTATTCATTCATTCATTCATTCATTCATTCATTCATTCATTCATTCATTTATTTATTTATTTATTTATTTATTTATTTATTTATTTATTTATTTATTTATTCGATTTAGCAGATCGTTCTACCCCGAAGGGCTCAGGGCGGTTCACAGGCCAACCAAGGACAATACATTACAACTAAAAACAAATTGAATAATCCCAATAAATACAGTAAAAACAGTAGCAGCAACAACCTTATACACATTAACCTTCTATTAAAGGAATCAGGCATTTTTCTCCAGGGTTGCTGGCAACCCGAAATGCTGGATTATTTTACAGCTCCATGGATAACAACCGCCAAAAGGAAATTAAGTTTTTATGGCCTGTCTCAACAAATGCTTCTCCCTCTGGGTAATGAATGGACCAAGGAACTGGTAAGAGCAAGAGAATCAACTATCAAATATCACTGGTCAGAACAAGAGTGCAGGAAGTGGAATGCCAACATGATTGAAATAGAATGCAAAATCCTTTGTTTGAAGTCCATCTTTTAAACGGGCTCTTGCCGATGTCTCATTTTTTCAATATAAGTAATTCGGAATGTAGGGGAGCATTTGCATTAATATGATACAATTCTCCTATCAGCATGGTTAGAGGGAGAAAATATAAAAAACTTCCAATTCGAGAACGGATGTGTATCTGTCAGGATGGAAGTACAGAGACATCTGAACATGTGATGTTTGATTGTGGTATATATAATCAAATTTGCCAAATTTGTTACTTCCCATATTTTTTTACAGATATGCAAAGAGCTGTTAAACTAAAGAAAAATTCTTTCAGACAGGAATAACAAGCTGTCGTGCAAAGCTGCTAAAAATGCAAGGTTGGACATCAAGTATAGAAGCACTTGGTTAAATTCTTAGAAGGGGAATAGATAGAAATGAATTTTGTGGAGAATGAGGCTATTTTACTGTCAACGGAATTCGATTTTCTGGAAATGTGCTTTTAAATTCAGTTTGTGTTTTGTAAATGTTGTACTGGTCAATGACCACAACAAATTTTGAATATGAACTTGGTTCTCCAGATTAGAGTCCGCTGGTCTTAACCACACACCACGCTGGCTCTCTTAGAATAGGCAATTGAAGCCTGACTGTGGGTGACTTAGGCCTGACAGCTGAGGATTGCCCAGGGAGGCACGGTGGCTCAGTGGATGAGCAACTGCTTTGCATGCAGAAGGCCCCAGGTTCAGTTCCCACAGTTCCCAGCTGAAAGGATCAGGTGGCATCTATTTGCTTCCTTGACAGCGTGCCTTTCTCACTAAGACTCAAGATAGCAGGTCCGCTTTAGATTGGGAAGATGCTATCAGTCAGAACAGTCGATACTAACCTTCACAGACCTAGAGTCTGAGGCCCCTTCTGCACATGCAGAATAATGCACTTTCAATCCAGTGCACTTTGAAGCTGGATATCACTGTGCGGAACAGCCAAATCCACTTTCAAACAGTTGTGAAAGTGGATTAAATGTGCATTATTCTGCATATGTGGAAGGGCCCCCACTTTATATTATCCACCTTCTTCTTTAAAGGACTGAGCTTCAGGCCTAGAGCATGTTCTTTGCATACTGAAGGTATCAGATTCATCCCCCAGGGAGGTGATGTGAAACATCTCCAGGTGAGGCCCTGCAGAGCGGCTGCCAGAGCAGGTAAGGCTTCCCTGGATAGGCAAGGCGGCTTTCAGGGTTCCTGAGCCTGTGCCCAAAGCAGACTCTCCTGTCATATACAAGCCTTCCCTCTCTGATCATAACAGCAGACATTCTGCAAGTCTGGTATAATTCTCAGATTGTCTCTACAAAGCTTTGCCTGGGTCATGTGCATTATGATCCTGGCAAAGCTACCTAAATCCACACATTGATTTTCACAGGGCTCTTGGAGACTAAGAGTGGAAGGCAGTCGGCCTAAACAATTCACATTCAGATAATAAATCTGTTCTGTTTGGATTGTGTGTATGTGTGTGTGTGAATGAGTGAGTGAGTGAGTGTTCTAACCTCTCCTGATTTCCTCCAAAGGAGAATCCATTCTGCATCCCTGGTGGAAGGAAATGCAAAACCAGCAGTGCCCAAAAGGTGAGGGGAAATCAACAGGATGCAAGCTATTGATTCGTCTTCAATTATGGCTGGGTCCGGTAACTGTGGAAGGAAATCTAAAAATAACAATAAGGAGTGGCCAGGAAGGGCAAAAACTGTGTGATGGGGGAGGATAAAGGAGGAAAAGTGGTTTAGACCCACCGAAGGTTTGTGAAAGGGGAGAGTATTGAGTGTATGTTTGGGGAGGTGCTAACAGGCTGAGCTTTAGGTGGGAAAAGATCTCTGAACTGCCCCCAAAGTCACCTAGTCTAAATTGCTTTTGCAAGACAGAGAAGACCACCTGTTTATCACCAGTACCACCCAGTACAGATCCTGAAAGTTACAAAGCTTTAGGGAAGATTTAATATTGATATATAAAATATATTATTTTGCATTGTATGTAACAGTTAAAAAGCCAATGTGATGTCATCATTGGAATGTTGAATTAGGATCTGGGCATGCCAAGTTCGAATCTCTGTTCTGACTTAGAAGCTGATGGGGTGACTTTGGGCCAGTTACTGAGTCTCAGCCTAACCTGCACTACAGGGTGGTTGTTGTGAGGTTAAAATGGTGGACAGTACCGCAAACTACTTTAGGCCCCCATTAGGAAAAGAAGTGGGATATAAATATCTAAGACTATATGTTTGCCAGTGACATTCAGGTGTATCTAAAAATGGAAACTCCATGTTCAAAAGTAGTATACCTCTGATTTCCAGTTGCTTGAGGAGGGAGAAGAACAAGAAATGGCTGTCTCTCCATCACAACTTGCTTGCTTTTTCTTGCTAGACAGACTTTAGTCTGATCTGGGAAGTTGGATTTTTGGAGGCGGCGGTTTTAAATTCTGAGATGGATTTACAAAATGGGGGTGGGGGAGAGAGCATATGGCCTGCCTTGTAGACAGCATCAGGACAGCCCTGCTGGATCTGGCTGAAGGTATTTGATCCAGGATCCTATTTCCAGCAGCAATTACCCAGATGCCCCCAGGAAGTCCACAAACCCTGCACGAGGGCCAAAACCATCTCTCTCTGCTTGCTCCTTCTCAGCACCTGGTATTCCAAGGTGAACTGCTCCTGAACATTCAGATTCCAGTTAGCTATCATGGCTAAACACCTCAACAGACCTGCAACCAGAGAACCATGCAGCTCATGAGGACTGAATGTCCTTGAACGAACCACTCTCCCTCAGCCTGTCCTATCTTTTAGGGGTGTGTTAACCTAAAATGTTGCTCTTAGTACTTTGGCAGTATATGAATGTAAAAACAAAACAAAGGATCGGAGAGTATCTAGCATACTTTTTAAAAGGTTTTTAAATATTAATGAGTTTTTTTTTCAATGACATATGTTGCCTTAAGTATCTTTGGATAAAGAAATTAGCTGATAACTGCTATCAATACACACATTTTTATGTGCTTACTAGAGAAGCTAACCTAAGGAGAGGTAAGTCCCATTTAATTCAATGGGACTTGCTGCCAGAAAAGTGCTCTTAGGATTGCATAGCAGCATGCAGTGACTCATAAGCTTGCCTGCAGGGGCTGGGGACAGTTCTGTCCCTTTAATAGATTCTTAATGGGATATTATTTACCAGGTAATACCGTGAAAAGCATCCAAGGCTTATTTCCATACATCAACTTTTTAATCATTATTTTTATTATCATTATTTAAAGGGAAAGGACAGTTTTTTTCCAGGCTGCTGACAGCCCTAGTAATTCAGCAGAAATAATGATCCAACTTGAATTGGGGATGTATTTGGAGAAGATTTTGTTTCAGCTGTATCTGGGAAAGCATCCTTAGCAAACTTCCAGCTGCATCTGAGATCTCTTTTTGGAACAGTTCTCTGCAACAGCCAGGAGAGGGGGTTGCTAGCGGCTTCTAAGCCCGTGGAAGAATCCCAGGTCCAGTGGAGGTAACTTTTAACCCCTTCCCTTACATGGACCACAAAATGCTGAATGGTTGATTTTGTCCAGGGTTTAACAAGTATGACAGGATGAAAAAAGTCATCTGACACCCCCCCCTTTTTTTTGCTGTTCTGTCCTCATTTTCCATATCATGACATACCTTCCATGCAGAATTGTTTCGTAGGTTAAAGAGCCAGACCACCCCAGAGGAACTGATGTTATTTTGACTCGGTAGTAAAGGTACCTGCAACTTGTTATGGCTCTTGAGACCAAGGTTTTACTGGGGTTCTATCCACTGGGCAGCGTTGTCTATTGGTGTGTGCTTAAGGAATCACACTGAGCTAATCTGGCTATACTGATCCATGTAACTTTGGCCTTGAGGCTGGATTACTGCAACATACTCTACATGGGGCTGCCCTTAAAGCCAGCTCAAAAATAACAGTTGCACCAAGATGTGACAGCTCCATGTCTGGCTGCAATCCTCGGAGCACTTTCCTGGACTAAAGCTCCTTGATAAAATGAGACTTACTTTTGAGTAGACTTGCTTAGGATTTCTCCCTTGACAGTTTGACACCTGTCATTGCACACATGCATCGGTTTCTGAGCCAACCCCTTGCCTCCAGTTTCCTGCTGCAACAGCTGGAGAAAGTGGAGGTTGAAAATGCAGCGGTTACACAACCAGAAGTGACATCACACCCCATGGCCACTCTAGCAATTCTTCAAATCTCTATGGTAAACCATAGTGCTAGGGGGAACTACTAGAATGTTGTGGTGATGCATGGAGACATGCCTGATGTGACAACCAGAAGTGATGTTGCAATGCTATGCGAAGTGTGGCCACACCTGCAAAAGCTCCCAGATGAGGGCTGGCAACCGTAGCTTGTGTGAGTTGTAGGTAGGGCTGAGAGAATTCTGAGAGAACTGTGACTAGCCCAAGGTCACCCAGCAGGGAACCCCAATCCAGTTTGATTAAAGTCAGCCACACGTGTGGAGGAGTGGGGAATCAAACCTGGTTCTCTGCAGTAGAGTCCGCCGGTTTCAATCACCACACCATGCTAATGGCTCAGAGCAGCAGACTGTAATCTGGAGAACCAAGTTCAATTCCCCACTCTTCCACATGAAGCCTTCTGGATGACCTTGGGCCAGTCACAGTTTTCTCAGAACTCTCTCAGCACACCTGGAGGCAGGCTATGGCAAACCGTCTCTGAACGTCTCTGGCCTTGAAAACCTTTCAGGGTCGCTGTAAGTTAGCTGTGCCTTGATGGCAAAAATCACACACAAGGGCTAGGCTTTTGAATAGGGTGGAGGCAACGCACAGTTTTTAGAGAGGGAAGGGGTTATGTTAGTGTTCATTGTATTTTTTTAATGAATTTGTAAGCTGCCTTGAGCTATGTGAAAGGCACTGCATGAATATTTTAATAAAATACACATAAATAAAAAAAGGACCTCAGGACTGGATAAATGGCACGCAGGAGCCCACTGACTCACCCCCCCCCCCATCAGCCAGTTTGCTCCCTGTTGCTGCCAATGGATCCGAGCAGGCATATTTCACTGCGTGAGGCCTTGTATTAAAGATGAGACATGAATCAAAGTCTCTTTTAAACAAACATATTTACTTTATGGGCATGTTTTCTTAAAGCTGCTCCAGCAGGGAAACTGATAGGACCCTCCATAATCCGAAGACCAGTTAAGTGACAGTTCTGTTCTGTCAGGACCAAACTGACAGCAAGGAATATACCCCTGGGGACTGTGAAAGAGAAGAACACGCACCCGATTCCATCCAGCCATGCCAGCATGGGGTGATATTCAGTGGGTTATGACACTTGGTAGAGCCAGACGCGGGCACTTCCCTGAGAACTGCCAAAGCAGGGGAAGAGTTTTGGTTCTCCTGACAGGCCCCAAGGGGACTGGATCTGACACCGTGCCAAAGGGCAGAGCAAAAACCCCTTTACCAGCTCAAGAAGCCAAATGGCCACTAACCCTTGCAGGGATGCAGCTTGCCCATCGATTGATTGGTTTTACTTCATCTATTTAATTAAGAGCTTTCAAGTCCAACTAACTCACGACGACCTTGCATGGGGTTTTCAAGGCAAGATCGGAGCTGAGGTGGTTTGCCACTGCCTTCCTCTGCATAGTAGCCCTGATCTTCTTTGGTCCATCCACCTGTGCTAACCCTGCTTACCTTCCAAGATCTGACATGATCCAACTAGTCTGGGCTATTCAGGTCATCTTTCTCAAAGTGGCTTCCACCGTTCTCCCCTCCTCCATTTTATCCTCTGAACAACTCCCCTGTAAGGTGGGCTGGGAGGATGAGTGTGTGTGATTGGCCCCAGATTCGCCAACAAGTTTCCAGGGCAGACTGGAGTTTTCAAACCTGGTTGTCCCAGATCCTAGCCTGACATTCTAACCACCACACCACGCAGTTGCCAATTGGTTATATCTGTGTGTCCACAAAATCCCTGATTTAGACTGGATTGATGGCAGGAATGCCACAAACATTACTTAGAACATGATCAACAGCAGGACTTACTGAGTGCAACTGTGATGCTCAGACCAATCAGCAGTTTTGTGCTGTTCACCACTGAATGTTCTGCATGTGGGCCAAATGGGTTTGCCCTGTTTATTTTCAGAACTGCACATGTGCAAAAATTGCAGCTGATCCAAACAGATTGGCAGTAATTAATGTCACTGCATAGACAAAACCAAATGGTAGGATTAAAAACACACACACATACAGTACTTATTTATAATTGCTAATGACCAAGAGCCTGGAGAATCTGTATGGTGTGTAGATTCTCTTCTTAGTAGATTCTTCTTCTTAGTGAGCAGCAGTGGCGTAGTGGCTAAGAGCAGTGGCTAAGAGCAGGTGCACTCTGATCTGGAAGAACCGGGTTTGATTCCCAGCTCTGCCGCTTGAGTTGTGGAGGCTTATCTGGGGAATTCAGATTAGCCTGTGCACTCCCACACACGCCAGCTGGGTGACCTTGGGCTAGTCCAGGGGTAGGGAACCTGCGGCTCGAGAGCCGCATGCGGCTCTTCTGCCCTTGCACTGTGGCTCCATGAGCCGAGCCACCGGCCCCATCCTTGCCCGCCCTGCAGGCAGCAGGGTGGGTGCATCCATGCGCTTCTCAGAATGAGCGGAGTAAAAGGTAAAAAAAAACCTCTATATATAGTGTTATCTTTATTTTAAATGTCAAAAATTATTTGCGGCTCCAAGTGTTTTCTTTTCCCGTGGAAAACGGGTCCAAATGGCTCTTTGAGTGTTAAAGGTTCCCTACCCCTGGGCTAGTCACAGCTTCTCGGAGCTCTCTCAGCCCCACCCACCTCACAGGGTGTTTGTTGTGAGGGGGGAAGGGCAAGGAGATTGTCAGCCCCTTTGAGTCTCCTGCAGGAGAGAAAGGGGGGATATAAATCCAAACTCTTCTTCTTCTTCTTCTTCTTCTTAGAGTGACATTCTCTTCTTAGAGTGATACATCTTCTTAGAGTGACATTAGTGTGGCTTGCCTAGACAGTTGGCTTTGCTGGGGTCTTACACGGAAACCTTCATTCCCTGAACACACCATTGTTTTTTGGAGGGGCGAGGCTGGGGCCTTCTGTATTCAAGCCATGTGCTCTGAGGACCACTTGCAGACCACACATTCCTGTACCTGGTTCACAGATATGGGCTGGAATCTCTAGGTGCTCAGAACTAAATTCCCAGGTGTGGGTCGATCTAATTCGAATCCGGAGAGGAGTGTGGGTGGCGAAGCCACAAATGCCATTTTCCCAGCTGGAAATGCCTTGCTGGGGACACGTGTGTAAAGACTTCTTCAGGGCACATTAAGTTTCCTCAGTGGGGCAAACAGTGACTCCCTGGCACCATTTCAGGCCTAGAAAATGCCAGGGGTTTGGCCTCATGGCACTGTGTTATTGATCTGAACCAAGGATGCATGCACCTGGCATTAAAATCTGAGCATAGAACTCCTAGCACACTTTGGATAGACATGCACCCATTGTAGACACGTTTGAACTGGCCTTCAGCTACGTCCCTTCCTCTCCAGAGCAGAGCGGACATGCCTTGCTCCAAACCCTTCTCTGACCCTGGTCTCACCAATTGTGGGAGTTTGCAGTGCCTTCAAAAACCTGACCTGCACGTAATAATAACTGGGCACCGTCAAGACACAACTGACTCGTGGCGACCCCCAGGACCCGGTGTTCTGCAAGCAAGAGGTACCAAAGAATTAATGCAGCCCAGCATTTTAAAAAACAGAGAACCGCCTCGCTTTTTCTTAGCAGACAAGCTTGAGCTAGTTCAGGATTCATCTGTAGCATCAATAGCCCAGAGCAGGATGAGATCTTCTCTGTAGTTTCGGCCAAGTTTCTTTTTTGTAGTGGGCACATCTCTGATGTTTGCGCGAGTGAAACAAACAGGCTCGCCTTCTGTGGAAGGGAGGCGGAATTCTGCCGCCAGGAGCCGTAGGAGTTGCTTCCCCCATCCTAGGCAAAGTCCACAGCCTCCCGCTCTCTTTGGATAACCCGCAACACACAACTCCTTCTCAGTGTGCGCAGCCCCTCCCCTTTCCTGCCAGCTCCTTCTTGGCTTCACCCTTTGGGCAATTACTCACAATGGCACCCTCTGGGGGACGGAGCCGGGCTTATTCGCCTTTATAACAATAAATCAAAATTTAGTTAAAGTGGGAGATGGAATTGCGAAGAGAGTTATGTCTGGAATAAGGTGCAACCAATTTCCGTGAGGTTTTCTGCTCCCAGCCAGGACATACGCACACATCTATATCGTTCTGCCCAGGTAACCAGGCTCAAGCTGCAAATCCACCTGGGATTTTTCAACTGCTTCGTTAGTCAATACGTCGGGTTCTTTTATCCCAAAGTCGAGAGGCAAGCAATGTGCCATTGCAGATTATTTTTTTAAAAAAACCACACATATATAAATGACAGGGGAGCCCATCAAAATTAATTTCTTCTATAGGCAATGAATAATTCAAGAATTTGCTATACTTTATTGTTTGTGTAGGGGGATGCTTATAGAGGGGGGGGGGAAACAATTCCGCATTTTAATGCAGTTTTTATAAACAGCCCCCTAGGATCAAAAAAATATGCTTGTCGCATGATATTGTTCCTGCGGTTTCGTTGCAACCCTTGATGAAAATCCATTAGTTTTGATCAAAATTAAAGCTATCTATCCATCTCTCTAGACAGTACAGTTGCTGTATCTTGCAAACATACCAATATAGTCTCTTTATCAGAGATAAACAGATAAAGCGCTGCCTAGAATGCGGGAAGCAGCCGTCAATGCCGTGGAGTGGTTAGAGTAGTTGCGGACATCAGAGTTCTGAGAACTGGGTTCGAATCCCTATTTTGCCACGAAGCATGTGCGAAGGAGAAGGCTCTCTCTTGCCTAATCAATTTTAATGCCTAATGTTGTGAATATTGGAGAAGTGGGAAATCCTGACTGCAGCGTGAGGGCAACCTGATAGCTTTGGGCTAGCCATGGTGTCTGTCTCAGCCTTACCAACCTTACAGGCAGAGATTCCCAACCAGGGTTCCGTGGTACCCTGGGGTGCCATGAGCATGTCCTAGGGCAGTGGTGGCGAACCTTTGGCACTCCACATGTTATGGACTACAATTCCCATCAGCCCCAACAATTGGCCATGCTGGCAGGGGCTGATGGGAATTGTAGTCCATAACATCTGGAGTGCCAAAGGTTCGCCACCATGGTCCTAGGGGCACTGCGGCAATACTACCGGCCCCCCTCACTTTTACGGGGTCTCCCACTGGCACCACCAGCAAGGACATGGAGCTGGCCCAGAGAGCAGGGCCTGCCGCAAGGTCAGCAGCCACTTCCCCCCCCCTGCCCCCATGCTTCCCTTCACCCTGGGAGGGGAAGGTGGGGGGTGGCAAGCAGGGGAACTGGGAGGGGAAGGTGCGGGGAGGATGGCAGGGGTACCGTGAGATATGAAGAGTGAGGTCAAGGGTACCGTGACATCGAAAAGGTTGGAAAACACTGCTTACAGGGATATTGGAGGGATACACAGGTGAGGCTCAAGTCGTTGGCGACAGGGTAATAGTGCATTCAAATAGTTTCCCCCAGCAGGTGGTCATTTCTCCGCGTTACTGGGAACCAGCCACACACCAAGGAATGGGAAATTTCCCTTGCCTCGTCTTCACAGCTGAAACGCTTCCCTGAAATTACTTTCTTTGTAGCTGTTTGCCAATTTGTGGGATGAAGATTATTGGGGGGGGGGGGAGGCAGAAAACTTTGGCAGATGCGGGCACTAAAGGGTCCCCCTACTTCCTGGCAGCGCACGTGCACCGCGGGGCTCCCGAGTGCTCCCTCTCCGGCTCTGGCTCCCTCTCCGGCCACGGCTTGGCCAGGCCGGCCTCGGCGCGGGGCAGCCAGAGCCAGCCAGCCCTCCTGGCGGAAGCGGCAGAGCGGGAGCCCCGGCGGAGCGGCGGGAGGGCCGGTGCCCGGGCGGCTTCTCTCGGGGGCGCAGGGCCAGCCAGGCTCCCTCCGGCGCGGCTTGGCGAGCAGGTTGCCATGGCGGAGGCCGGCAGGAGGGAGAGACGCCGAGAGCAGCAGCAGCAGCAGCAGCAGGCAGCGGAGGAGGAGGAGGCAGCCTCGGCTGGGCTGTGCCCTGCAGGCGGGGGGAGCATCCCTTCGCCGGGAGCCTCGGCGGCGGCCGAGGAGGAGGCGGGGCGGGCGCGGCGGCGGCCGGGGAAGGAGGGAGGCGGCGCAGCCCAACCCAGCCCTGCCCAGCCCTAGCCGGGCTCCACTCGGTTCCATGCGCGCCGGGCTGTTGGCCGCAGTTTCCCGGCTCTCGGCTCCTGCTGGCCGGGACGCAGGTGGAGGAGGCAGCGGGGAGCAACGGGCGAAGCCAAGAGGCGCACACCTGAGCGCTGGCCTGGCGCCACCTGCCGCAGGGGCGCGCCGCCCAGGTGAGTTGCGCCGCCGGCTGCGGACCGGAATGGGGGGGGGGATGGGGCAGTCCGGCGCGGGCTTATTCACAAGCAAGTCTCGGGGGACTGAGGCAGGGGGCAGCTGGGGGGAGCCCGCGCCCGGGCACACTTTCACGACCCGGCGGTCAACTCCGTGACTCGCGGGTCGCAATGTCACGACTTCGGCGTGGGGGTGGTGGGTCAAGTTGACCTAGGAGCCTCGCCTTCTGCTCGGCGAAAGGGCGAAGGCACTTTGCACACGCGCAGAGGCTCTTTCCTTCCATCTGGTCCAGAAAGTCTCCTCTTCCCTTGGAAACAGTCAGCTTTCCGGGGCTCAGGTTCAGTCTGCTACACAAACCCCCCCGGTCCTCCTCGCCGCTTTTGACCGATGGCGCCTGAATGCCAAGTGGGGGCGAGGCAGTTGTGGACCTCCGAGTTTCCACGTGCATCTCTGTTGGGGGAGGGGGGGAGTTGCGAAGAGGTGAACGTCTTGAAGCTGGACGGGACAAATTGTTGTTTGCAAGAAAGTTTTCGGTTGCAAATGGGGGGAGGCGCTGCATGAGAGAGAGGGCGCCCGAGATCCAGAAGCCCCCCTTTGGGACTTCACGGTTATTTAGCAAGAAGGCGCTTCTTTCCCCGCTAGCCCTGAACCACCCGATCCTGGGTTGTCGGGGGGCGTGGGAGGCATGGTCGTAATGGGCTACCTGGTTGGGGGCGAAGAGGCGCGTGAGTGAAGGGTCTCCTTCTGTTTTTAAGTGTCCAGCCCTAAGCGGGTCGACTCCGAATTATGCTCAGTTCTATTCAAGGAGGCTTGCGCTCCAGGAAAGTGTGTTTCAGGATCGCGCTGCCAGCTTCAGCTGTATGGAGGGCACCGCGCAGCCCAGCCCTTCTGCCGCGCGGTCGCAACGGGATTTGTTCTTAGCGGCTTCTCCGCAGCGACGGGAACGCCACCCCGGATCTGTAGGGCTGGGGACAGGGGAACATTTTCTGAAGTTAGGAAGGGCTTGGACACGAAGCGCAGGTTATCTCTGGGGGTGAAAGTCTGCTGGGGAAGAAATGTTTGGTGCCTGATGGAACTTTGAAGGCTTTCAAAGCCCTTGGTGGACATTGAGAAGGCCCTGCCTGCGAGGTAGGTCTGTTTGATTAGCCCCTCTATTGCAGGTGGCGGCTGTGAGGAGGTTGACTGGCTAATGGCCAACTTTTAAAACTTTGTTTTTCTTTTAAAAAAATATATTGTAGCATCCAGCCAGCGACGGCTTCTGGTGAACTTGAAACCTCGTTATGGGTCACTCGGCTGGTCTCAATAGAAGATACCCTGCGGATGGGGTGGTGGCTCTTTGGATTTCACCTAGGGAAGGCATGGCATGGCATGGCCACAGAGAAAATTGTTGGGGTTTGGGATAGGGTTGCAGCCCAGCAATAGGGTCTCTATTGCTCTGCATTCAGAAGGTCCCAGGTCCAGTTGCAACTTCTCCAGTTAGAAGGATATCAAAGACATCTGTCTGAAGTCCCGGGTCAGCGGCTGCCAGTCAGAGCCTAGCAGTTTAACGGTCTGGTTCAGGGGTCTGCAACCTGCGGCTCTCCAGATGTTCATGGACTACAAATCCCATCAGCTAATTGGCCATTCTGGCAGGGGTTGATGGGATTTGTAATCCATGAACATCTGGAGAGCCGCAGGTTGCAGACCCCTGGTCTGGTTCAACAGAAGACAGATTCGTGTGATGATTAGATGCTGCCTGGTTTAGACTGAATCTTTGAGATATTGGCATGCAAGAAAGCATGAGTGAGACTGAGAGCCAAGGTAGGATAGCAGATAGGGCACCGGTCTCTCGGGTTTGGGAGATCCAGGTTCGAATTTCCACTCTGCCGGGGAAGTTTGCGCTGGGCGACCTTGGGTGGAGCGAACACTGTCAGCTTCAGCCCCCTCACAGGGTAGCCGTGAAGGTAAGGAGGCTCGTGTAAGCTGCTTTGTGTCCCCCACGGGGTCCAGATCCTGGGCATGTTTATTCACAACTCTGTAAGCCTGCTTAGGGCTGCAACTTTAATTGGAAAGTCAGTGGAAGCTGATCTCCACAGGCGGTGCATTCTTGGAAAGGGGCACCAAACCCCTTTGCTCCTCTGAGTTTGAGGGTCTTTGTGGCTGTTCCACACAGCACTGCAGTTTGGGAAAGCTGCAAACTGGATCTCCCTCCCCTCTCGTGGACCGCTGTGGATAATTCCAAAGGAGAAGGTACACACACCCGACGATTCTAAACAAGAGGGTGCATTGTTTTGCCGCTGGTCAGCTTGCGAAATGTGTGGCACAGATCAGCGCAGGTTTCAACAGGCATCTGGATTTCTGCAAAAAGTAGGATGCTGGGATGTGGCAAGGAGCTGTCCTGCCTGCACCTGACTACCTGGGAGATTTGTGGAGCGCCTCTGCAAGAAGCTTTCCTGGGGCAGAACTCCCCCACCCCCCACCCCGTTACGTTAAGTGGCTTTATGCTTCCCTCCTTTATGCATCATTTATTGGGGAGAAAATGTAGGTATATAGATATATATATTTGGATGCTATCTCTTCTTTCGCCTGCAGATAGAGGATCTGGAAAACTTTGACCCTAACAATACCAAGGGAGCGGCAGCGACTCCTTTCTTGCCTTTAAAACACTAATCCTGGGGTCATTGTGAGTTAATTGCAACTTCACAGCCCATTATAGCGCTGGATGTTAACTGTACCTTACATGCCTTTGTGTATAACTGAGTCTCAGCTGAGCTGTTTTTCTGGAAAGGCAGCTATGGTAAAGAGGGGAAGCAGAGAAAGACGGTGCACGCGCGCGTGTGTGGGGAAAGATATTTAACTGTTAACCCTTTCCCCACCGGGTGCAGTCCTGCTGCAAAATGCGCACATCTGCTTTAGCCATTTTTCCAGATTTGTTTTTGACCTGGCAAATGGGGGCAGCTCTGGTATAACCCCTGGTTTGCATGTAGAAGAGTTCAGGTTCAAACCTCAGCATCTCCACTTTGAAAAGGCTGGGTCACAGGTGATGTGGAAGGAGAAGAAGCGTTTGGATTTATAGCCCACCTTTCTCTCCTGTAAGGAGACTCAAGGTGCCTTGCAAGCTTCTTTCCCTTCCTCTCCCCACAACAGACACCTTGGGAGGTAGGTGGGGCTGAGAGAGTTCTGAGAGAACTGTGGCTAGCCCAAGGTCACCCAGCAGGAATGTAGGAGTGCGGAAGCGCATCTGGTTCACCAGATAGGACTCCTCCACTCATGTAGAGGAGTGGGGAATCAAACCCGGTTCTCCAGATTAGAATCCACCTGCTCTTAACCACACTGCCATGCTGGCTCTCAGCCTGAGACCTCAATGGACCAGTGGACTAATTCAGTATAAGATTTGTGTGTTTGTATGTATGTTCACATGTGCTTCTTTAGTTGCCAGGGGCGAGGAAGTGATTTGGGTTTGGGTGTAAAGAAGCAGCTGGTGAATCCTCCATGTCTGCGTTATGCACACAGAGCCTCCTTGAATGTGAGGTTGATGAGCTTTAGTTGAAGAAGAAGAAGAGTTTGGATTTATATCCCCCCTTTCTCTCCTGCAGGAAACTCAAAGGGGCTGACAATCTCCTTGCCCTTCCCCCCCCTCACAACAAACACCCCGTGAGGTGGGTGGGGCTGAGAGAGCTCCAAGAAGCTGTGACTAGCCCAAGGTCACCCAGCTGGCTTGTGCGGGGGTGCACAGGCTAATCTGAATTCCCCAGATAAGCCTCCACAGCTCAAGCGTCAAAGCAGGGAATCAAACCCGGTTCCTCCAGATTAGATACACGAGCTCTTAACCTCCTACGCCACTGTTGCTTGGGAAGGTTTGCCACCTTCCGACAGATAGAAAATCTATAGTTGGGGTTCCTATGAGCGCAAAGTCTTATTAATTTTTGGGCCATCGAGTCACAGCTGAGTTATGGCACCCCCCATAGAGTTTTCAAGGCAAGAAACACTCCGCCCCCTTCCGCACATGCAGAGTCATGCACTTTCAATCCACTTTCAGTGCACTTTGCAGCTGGATTTTACTCTGCAGAATAGCAAAAACCCCTTGCAAACAATTGTGAAAGTGGATTGAAAGTGTATTATTTTGCACGTGCGGAAGCGGCCCCAGAGGTTATCTGCCATTGCTTGCCTCCGTATCACGCTCCTGGTATTTCTTGGAGATCTCCCATCCAAATACGTACCAGGGTTGAAGCTGAGAGAGAGTGACTGACCCAGGGTCACCAAGCGCGTTTCTATGGCATTTGAACCTGGGAATTTTAACCACTACACCATACTGGTTTTCAGACCGAAGTTGCAGCATGATTTTAACACAGCCCGGGAGTGCTCATAAGAGATGTCGGTTCCAGAAAACCAGCCAAAAAAATCTTTGGGCACCTTGCAGGCTTACAATTTACTTAGCCCGTAACAGGACTCTTTTTATTTCTGTTTGTTTTTGCTCTGACATTCCCGGTATGGGAATCCTCCCTTGTCAGACAGAGTACGGCCACACTGTCCAGCTCTTATTGAAACGCTTGAACATATCCTGTTCCATTGTCCAAAATATGAGTTGCTCAGGGAAGCCCTTCAGTCACAGTATATACATAACTGCTCCCCTAAAGCTGATATCGTTAAATTGCTCAACAGCAATGATCCTTGAATGCTAGGCACCACAGCCCAATATCTGCTGCAGTCTCTGCTTGCAAGGGAAATTTAATCTGATCTGTCATAATTATCGTTTTATGATTTTATTTTGATATTTGTGCCTAATAAAGGTGTTGTTGTTGCTTCTCACAAATGCACTTCGATTGTATAAAGATGAGCTTATTGTGATAAGAACCTTTGCTTTTCTGGTCTAGTCATAGCTGGTTTATGGCAATCCTATGGGGCTTTCAAGGCAAGAGACGTTTAAAGGTGATTTGATATTGCCTATGTGCAGTAGCAACCCTGGTATTCCTTGGTGGTCTCACATCTAAATATTAACCAGGGCTGACCCTGCTTAGCTTCCAAGATGTAACAAGATCGGGTTACCCTGGGCTGTTCAAATCAGGAAAAGACTAATCTGTTTGTGCACAAAGCAATAAGTGACACTGTACTTTGTTTCTAAATGGAAGATGAAGAAGAAGAGTTTGGATTTATATCCCCCCCTTCTTTCTGTAAGGAGAATCAAAGGGGCTTACAATCTCCTTTCCCTTCCCCACCCCTCACAACAAACACCCTCTCAGGTGAGTGGGGCTGAAAGAGCTCCAAAGAACTACAACTAGCCCAAATTCACCCAGCTTGCATGTGTTGAGTGCACAAGCTAATCTGATCCACCAGATAAGCCTCCCCAGCTCAAGTGGCAGAGCGGGGGAATCAAACCTGGTTCTCCACATTAGAGTGCACCTGCTGTTAACCACAACACCATGCTGGTGTTGTGGGTTTGCATTTGTAATGATTCGATAGTCCCTTGCCTGGATTTCTGTCTGGATGTTTTTCTTTCATCTTCAGAGTATCCAGAACTGGCAGTAGAGCACGACCAATGTGGAAGAGACCTGGTATCCTTTTAGTTCAGGAATCTTGATGGAGAGATCCTGCATTCGAGTTCAGAGTTAGCTAGAAGGTTTTTTAATAGGGACTGCGCAAAGAGAGGTTTCTCTTTGCCAGATGTTCATGTAGACTTGAGTTTAGGGCTCTTGCCAAGAACTGAAGGGGACAGTTTGCTTGCCAGCATCATTACGGTCCCTCTTCTTTACACATCTGAAGAGCATTTTCACATGGGAACCTTACAACTGTTTCTCTAAATTATGCAAATAGATGCAAACGGCATGCATAATTGTGATCATTTTCCTTTGATTTATGTACCACGTATTTAAAAATATTTATGTCCAGCCTGTCTGTCTAGTGGCCCAATCTGGGGGACTGAATTGTATTGTGGAGGTGGCGCAGACCCACGCCATTAGATTTGCCCTCCCCTGAGCAATTACCCTGGTGGAGGGGCAAATTCACTGGTGGGCAAATGCCCCAACCCTCTGGGATGCATGGACACAGCACTGGGTGCTGCATCAATGCTCCTGTGCCACTGCTGGGCATGCTTCCCAGGGGGAAGGCAACACCCTGGCTTTGCGGCCAGTTTAGCTTTCTTTTGGCATCTGGATTTAAGGTATTTTAGAATTATTTAAAACTAGCATGTACCCTAAACAGTTCCGTTTTCTGACTTAATTCTCCATGGTATTGTTGAGGCATGTTTCATAATTTGGTAACTTCTCACATTTGTTGCAAAAGAAGTATGCCAGGTCAAATTCTCGGCGTTAAAATATGTTTGTCTAAAAAGAGATCCTTGGGGCTGTGTGGAAATGGAGTGTTCTTGGCCTGTCACACCCACAGGTTCCAATGTCCGTAATGGCAAAGCTTGGGGAAACTGTTGAGATTATGAATATTTCATGCTTGCACACTTTTGCGCCGCTGCACAGGAATGTGCGGAAGGGCTACGGCTCAGGGATAGAATGTTCGATTGGTATGCAGAAGTTTCCTGGTTCAGTCCCCACCATCTCCAGTTGAAGGGATAAGGTTATGTGAAAGACTTCTACTTAAGTCCCTGGAGAGCCATTGCTGTGGTCTGTCTCAGAAAAAAAATGTTAGTAGGGTTATGTATTCCTCTGCCACAGAGCTCAACATGCCGGACCATTTTTGTTGTAGGTTGCCCTGCCTGGGTCCTAGCGCCTACCTAGCCCTGCTCTATCAGCCATATTGCCAATAAAAAGTATGATGCAATTTGCAAAAGGCAAGTATTGGCGATAGTCGTTCAATGAACTATAAATGCTCTTCTGTCGAAGTCCCTTGTTCAGTAATGCACAAAATAATGGTTTTGACAAAAGCTGTGCATAAAAATGAATGACTGTTCTCATATTTGTTTGGGACTATATGCTACTGCGGAAGCATGCAATTTTCTCGACCACTGCACCTCAACTTACTGTACTAACATCTTTATCTGAGACTGAGTATAATCTGAGTAGACAGTGCTCATGTTGAATGACCAAAGGATAACACCATGTCATGTGTTCAATTGTGATTATCTCTTAGGGGAAGACCTGTTGTTCCTCTGAACTCTCTTATCCTGCATCACACCGAAGACCTCATATGATCAACTGCAGCACAAGCATTATAAATATAGCTTATTTATCAAGGCAGGACTATGACCTATAGCCCCATAGCACAGGGAGCAATGTATGCAGCCTTGGACTCAGCTGTTACTTCGCCAGTCGACTGCGTTGTCTGATCTGAGCTATGGGGGCCTTGACTCGTGTAAATTGTCATAGTAATCATGGTAAGTTAGAAGGCCGATGACGTTCGGGGCAGAGCTCACGGGATCTTGGATGAAAACTAAAATCGCAATGATTGTTCAATCCTAAGCAGAGTTACAACCTTCTAAGTCCATTGACTTTGATGGAGCTTGGAGCGTTTAACTCTTCTTAGCATTGCACTGTAAATCTAGCCCTTATCAGGCATTATGCAGGGAGAATGCATTGCATGTTGTACTCCCAGTATATGTAATTGCCATTTCTGTTGGAAAGGGAAATACTCACATTTTCAGCCTCAGGATCTAGAGCATAGGTGTCAAACTCGCGGCCCTCCAGATGTTATGGACTACAGTTCCCATCATCCCCTGCCAGCATCATGCTGGCAGGGATGATGGGAACTGTAATCCATAACATCTGGAGGGCCGCGAGTTTGACACCTGTGATCTAGAGGCATTGCTAGGGAAAATGTAGCTCGGTGCAAAATCTGTTTTCCTCCCTCCCTCCCTGCCCCAGATGGGTGGCCGCCCTCCCCCACCACGATCAAACAATGTTATTTTGCACCAGATCTTGAAGTCAGTTTATGGACCCAGGAGGAAGGAGGAGGGGTGTGGAGGGCGGGGGCGATTTTCCACGTGATTAAATGGCCACAGCCCGGGGACATTTGTCCCCGTATGTTCCCCTGGGCATTACGCCCCTGCAAAGATCCTGGAAAGTCAGGGTCTGGTTAGGGATATCATCAGCATTATGCAGGCAACCGCTGGGAAACTTATCGAGTGGAGGTGGCCCTTGCAGGTGGCATGACTGCAGGATGATGTGATTTCTGCCATGCAGAGGCATAGCAAGGGGGGGAAGCGCCCGGTACACTGGTGCACCCTCCGCCCCCATCCTGCCTCGGAATGCCCCTGCCCCGGAACACCCTCGCCACACATCCTGCCCCCTTGGAGCTCTGCCTCTGCTGCCATGACCCGGAAGTGACATCACTGCATACAGTTGACGCTCTAGCATTCAAACTCTAGAGTCCAGGACAAACGCTGGAGTGTCACTCAGTGTGATGACAGTACTTTCTGGCTAAACTGGAGGAGACATCACCATGTCATGTTCTCACCAATTAAGCCCTCACAATGCAGTGAGTCTCCTGACACCCCCTGCCCCCGGTTGCTCATGAATTTTTTTGCCAACCAGCTGAGCATCAGCAGGCAAACTTGGCGGGGTTGGTGGTGAGGGGGTGGGGGAGGTTCTTGCCAAAGCAGGAGATTTGGCCTTCCTTGTTCCAGTAAGTGTATCCCGAAGCTGGAGTGTACGCATATTTACTCCTTTCAGACTAAAAGTAATTGTACGCATCACAGAATCACATGTAACATGTCTGTGTGCAAAGTCAAACATAATGGCTAAACAGGGCTTCTATATTCCACACAACTCCATAGTTAGAGTTGCTTCTGTCTTCAGGTTTGCTGCCTTCCTCTGATGTGTGGGGGAAGTCCATATGGCTTTAGAAGCTTCTGGCTTCAGGAGCAGAGATTATGAGATTGCAGATAGACATGGGGATTGAAAAAAAAACTATTATGCGCCTCCCTAACTTCTGAAAGAAGCCTTTTTCTCTCATAAAACTGTTTGCTTTTGAATAGAAGAATTTTCTGTCCTCTTAGCCTCACCCCCATGTTTTTGTGTGAATATCTGACCTGGTTGTAACTCCTGACTGGAAGGAGTCAAGGTCAGATCAGTGAATCATACAGAGACACGCTGAGAAACCTCCTCTGAAGACACATTTCTGCTCAGTCTATACAACAGGATTGATTAAAAGTGCCAAAGTGAGGTAGAGTGACCTGCCAGTCAAAAGATGTTGATTAGAGGGAAGCCGGACCAGAGCAGTAAATCATACAGAGATGCAGCAGGCAATTTTCTCAGTCGTTCTTTCACTTTGAGGTCACGGGGTGAGCTTTTAATTTATTTTCAGAGCACCAGCTTGCCCTGGCTCAGGCTCTGGGAGAACCCCCAGCCTAAGTGGAGCCCTCCCCCCTGAAGAACGGTCCCTGGCCAAATCCTCGTTATTTATTAGTGATGCTGCCATTTGATGAAAGGATCTCATTTTGTCAGACAACTGCCTTCTCATCAATTCCCTTCATGTCTGTGGGATTTGCTCTTTATTCCAGGAGAAGGCCATGAAAAGCTCTCTGTGCTGAAGAATAAGCTCTTTTGAATTCATGGGTTTCCAAATTAAACTTTGGCTGACACCTGCTACCTAGCACAGGAGAGGAGAGAGCACAGTTCGGGTGACTGTTTAGGTCTCTCTTACGCAGCAAAGCACTTCTTTAAAAGGAGAGAGAGAGAGAGATAAATTATAAAAATTATCTCAGGCAGAAGATGCTCAAGTTTGATTTCCTCCTGCTTTTCAGTCTGATGAAGCTGCTTCACGAGGGGGGGGGGATGGGGACACACACATGGAACAGTGAAACTCCCAGGATGTTTTCAGGAGAGGTTTCTGATCGATAGCAAGTCAATGTGTTGAGTAAAATCAAACTTACAACAACAAACATATAAATGAGTATTGACATTGCGCCTGGTTTGTCTCCTCTTCCGTATGAAAATTTAGTGCGTGCTAGTTCCCGCTGCTGAAAAATTTAGACAGCTCCATAACATAAGGTCAAAACTTAATTATTTATGGTCGAACATCAATCAGCGTGTGTGGATGATTTATTTATAAATCACCCGAGCTGTAAAGTGAAACCGTGAATTCTGATTGGGGGGGGGGGGTAGAAAAGGGGATATGTAAAGGTACGCTGTGATTTCTCTGACCTGTGGAAATTGGGGAAAGTTCTGTGTGGGTTGCAGGGTCTGAATGGTGCCCATAGGTCCCCAACCTTGTTAAGCCTGTGTTGGCTATTGGGACTTTGAGTACAGGTGGTGGGTGCCACTACAAAATGGCTGCCAGTCATGACATTGTGGTTGGTTCAAAGCAAAAACATCCTACTTTGATGGCAACAGGTGTTGCCAAATAGGTAGATACAAAGTTGTTGCCTCCTGGGTCCTTCTGGAACACCTTCTGCACCAGTGAGGTAGAGAAAAGTCAGAAATAGCTCTTAGAGGAAAAAGATGTGGGTATCAAGAAATGCATCTGTGGACACCATGGTATCATGGTTGGGATCAGTACCCTGATTCTGTAGTGTGGTTATGTTGTGCATTACGCTGCGTCATAATGCTGTGGGCCATCTTCAGAAACAGGAACTCAAGGCCATTGCTATTTCAGATTAATCCCACCCAGAGGAGAGCTTTGACCACTGCAAGGTGTAATGTGTCGCCAACAGCTCTTCTGGAGGGAAGATTTAAGAATATAGAACGTTCCAAAAGGGTTCGTTCTTGTGATCTGGTTACGGCTGAAACATTTGACCATTCTCCGTTTGTATGCCCTAGATATGATAAGATACGCATGAAATATATGAATTCTATTTTCTTGCAACGTTCCAAGTGGCAAGAGTGTTACAAGATGCCCAACCTCCTGAACAGCTCTGACGTGCTCTTTTGTGAGACTGTTGCAAATTTTATACTGGAAATTAGTAATTTTAACTGTGTTTTTAAATCTTGTTTTACTCTGAAATTTCATCCTGTTTTGTATGCCAGTAAAAGCTTGTTGTTGTTGTGTTAGGTATTCTAGTCTTAACTCTCTTTTTTGTATTTCATTCTTTTAAATTTTCCAGTTGCATTCAGAATTGCTATTTCAGATTAACCAGTTTCAGCTGTAATTTTGGTATATGCAGTTTGTGCTCTTCAGAGAGTTCCCAACATTAGTTCAGCAAATGCTGGGAGACCTGGGAAGGGGTCATTCCTGGGGAGGAGGTACCTGCACTTCCAAGTGATGTTCTAGGTCACCTCCCCTGGTCTGTATGGTTTTTACCATGGAGACTGAGTGAAATTCCTAGTGGAACAGAGGCCATTATTTCTCCTGTTCCTCAGTTCCTTGGGGCTGGGGGATTAGGGCTGGGTGAATGCACAAAGCTGGTAAATAGAAGGCCTAGCTCAGGGGTCCCCAAACTTTTTAAACAGGGGGCCAGTTCACTGTCCCTCCGACTGTTGGAGGGCCAGACTAAAAAAAAACTATGAACAAATTCCTATGCACAAATGATTGTGAAATGTTTGATTTCACCTTTCAGCCTTTCTGTCTACTTTTAGAACAGTGACCAAAATGTAATGTCCAAGGCTGTACAGAGGTGGAGGCTCCAAATATTGTTGGGAGGCTGCGGAATACCCAGCTTCCCTGTAAAAACAAAAAGCAAGAACTTTTCCCAACAATGAAACAGGGTACAGCACAGTAAACCTTTGTTAGCGCATAAAACATTCCCATCTAACCCAGGATCAGAATTTATCTTCCTGGGTTCTTTCCTCTAGCAGCCAGGTGAGGCGATTCGGCCCAGCCTGGCTGGATGCCAATGGGAGGAGGCGGAACAGAAAGCCTAGAAAGCAACACATGGAGTAGCTGACTGAGAGGAAGAGAGAAAGTGGAGCAGTATGCGTTGCCACATGTAAGGTTTCCAACTCTGGGTCAGAAAATTCATGGAGATTTGGGGGTGCCATCATGTAACTGCAATGAACAGCCGTTGGGGCCGGTTCCTCCTCTCCCTTGAGCCCTCACTGCACATGAATGGAGCCATCGCCGCCATGCCTGGCGGTCCGAATAAATGCCTTCAGGGGGCCACATTTGGCCCCCGGGCCGTAGTTTGGGGACCCCTGGCCTAGCTTATTCTTAGCAGTAGGAGATACACAGTGTATCCTGTGACATCACTGCGCTGGAAGATTTCCTGTTCCTTCCATTTGCTGCTACTTGTGTGACCTACTATCACCAGACCAGAATATTCTTAGACTGGAAAGGACAGAGAGGAGAGGAAGGCCTGGTTGTGCTGCGGGCAGCAGCCAATCTGCATTTGCTGAAAATTCCAGCCTTAAAACTCTTTTGCGAAACTGCAAAACAAACAAACAGTTCCTGGAGTGGATCCAAACATCTTCTGAACTTGTTTTCAAAGTATTGCCTTTTTTCTTTTCATTTCACAATTAATGCCCCAAATCAATTGGCTATCTTCCCTTTTTAATGTTTCTGCTGATCACAAACAGGCTGGCTCCATAAAAACATTTACAGCTATCTGATGGGAAAATAGAACTGAACGCGTCGGCTCTTGTTTTAGAACTTTTGGAAACAAAACTGGTCCTGGAACACTGAGTATTTTCCTGTTTTGAGTTCTGCATAGGAAGCAATGATGTTAAAAGTAGCAATATTCTCAAAAAAAACCCCCCAATTAAAAATAGATTTTCAGTGGACGTACATTTACTGCCTTTGAATCATGTACAGCATTTTTGTTTCTCCTGACTGAAAAATGGTTTGGTGTCATTCCTTTCTCACCACAGCTTTGCTTACATTGTCTTTCCCATCTTTGCTTAATCAGAAACCACGTAGCGAATGGAATGGCCCATTGGTATGTTGGCTATCCAGTCCAGTGGTTCCAGGGTCTCTGTTAGAGGACTTTCATACTACCAACCACCCAATCTTTTTAACTGGCTGTGCGGGGACTGAACCTGGGATCTTCTGCATGCAAAGCAGATGTTCTTGTCTCCTCTTTAGAAAAGAAATAACCTTATGTAAAATCAGACAATTGATTATCGTCAATGTTGTCCCAGGGGCGTACCGCCCAGGGAGACATGTGGGGTCAAATGTCCCTGGGCTCCGGCCATTTAGACACGTGGGTGGAGGAAAATTGCCTCCCACACCCCTCCTCCTTCCCCCCGGCCCATATACCCCTCCTCCTTCCCCCTGGCCCATGCACTGGTGCAAAAAATTGTTTGGTTGTGGTGGGGGAGGGTGACGGCTCATATTGGGGGGCGGGGGAGGGACAGAAAACTCAGATTTTGTACCAGGCTACATTTTCCCTAGATATTCCTCTGCACTGTCTGCTCAGACTGGCAGTCACTCTCAGGAAGAAGATCTTTCACATTACCTCCTATCCTATCCTGTAGCTGGAGATGCAGGGGGTTGAGCCTTTCTACAGGCCGAGCAAACAATTTCTACCCCCTTGGGTGCTGTGTGGTTTCTGGGCTGTATGGCCGTGTTCTAGCAGCATTCTCTCCTGACGTTTCGCCTGCATCTGTGGCTGGCATCTTCAGAGGATCATCAGGAGAGAATGCTGCTAGAACACGGCCATACAGCCCGGAAACCACACAGCACCCAAGTGATTCCGGCCGTGAAAGCCTTCGACAATTTCTACCCCCGATCGACAGCCTCACTATGTGTGAGGACATCAGTCAGGGCCGCTGAGATTCAGCACCGTCCTTCCATGATTTCCCACCAGCGTGATTCCCAGGCAATCAGGGGTCACATGGCGCGAGGGACCTCAGAATTCTCGATAAGGCAAGTGGAGGCAATTGAGAGTATGAGCAAGTGAGAACCATGTAAATACACAAGTGAACATTTCATAAGACAGACAAAAGTTTTTTTAAAAAGGTCATTAGAAAGAGGAGCTAAGTTTTTTGCTCGGAACTTTTTGCAGCTAGCGATGAATTTCTTAAGCCCTCAGACCTTCAGAGGACCGGATAATCGGGTGTCAGCAGCCCCTTTGGCTCTCCCTGAAATGTTCCCTTTCAGGATTGTCACTGGGTATAATTACAGCGAGGGATTCACCCAAGCATCCTCTGAGCTGAAATGTGAACTGCATCGTATTTGTTTCCCTGAGCTCTAGAAATGTCAAGATCAAATTAGCTGTGGAAGAGAATGAAATGTGAAGAAAGCGCGGAAAAAGGGGGAGACAGCCAGAAGCATTGGGAGTGGGGGAGAGAACTATGAAGGGAAACCTGCCGCCACCATCCTAGCTGTTGATCTCTTTCCCCCTTCCCTTTCAACCCTCCCAGGAATGACCAAATGTAGAAAGCTCTGGGGTGCCCCTGTCCATATCCTGGCAGTGGTCTGAAGACGCTAAAGTTATTTTGCTGCACAAACGGCATCCTGTTCTCCCAACAAGCAAAAACAGCTGACCTCTAGAATAAATTTAGACACTACAGGCTTCACCGTTATCCATTTATTTTGCTTGCCGAACTTCTGAGTCATGTTTTCAATTTAGTTCGTGGAGATTCCAGCTTCCAGGTGAGACCTGGGGATTCCCTGGAATTACAGCATCTTCAGACGACAGAGATCAGTTTCCTTGGAGAAAACAGATGGGTGGATTCTATGGCCTTGTATCCCACTGAGATCCCTGTCTTCCCAGTGCTCTATCCCCAGATCTCAAGGTTGACTCGGTTCCCTTCAGTGGAGGGGACATGCATTCCAGGCTGTCCCCATTGCAGCAACTTCAGAGTTGGCCCTGGGAACTCGAGCTAAGTGAGCTGGGATCATCTTTATGCCTGTTTCGCTTCCCTCGATCGTGATTGGCACTTCAGTGTTACCACAGGAAGCAGGGAAGCGTTCTTTTTTTTTTACAGTTACATGGTCACGGCTTTTCTGCCCACTGAACACGACTCTCCCGTTTCTGCACATGCCACCCAAAGCGGCTCATGATTGGTTGAAACGGATGAGGTGTCGCTTCCGACCTCTCTTCCCCCCTTTGAAGCTTCAAAGCAGTAGCGACCTTTTTCCGGCAGAAAAAGGTGCTTAGTTTATAATCATTTCACGACAAGGATGTCACAGTTCTACTGCGAGAGGGTCCGAGACAAAACAATGTTGAGCTCGGTGGCAGTGGGGATTCACTGAGGCGAACCTAGGTAGAAACCAGTTCAACTCTGTCAGTGGGGAAAGCCCCTGGGAGTGTCTACTGAGGTTAGTTCTCAGAAGAAAATCCACAGAGAGGAATGTGATACAAATTTGACAGTCCTTATTGTTGGGAGAAGGGGTTGTACAAGCATCTGATTCAACTCAGCAAGCACACACCCAGAGTTCCTAAGATATAGATAGGTTGGAAAAATAGATTTTGGAATAGAAATAGGCTTTGGGGCAGATGGGGGATACAACCTGATAGTGAAGTGAAGATCCAATCGGCCAGTGTCTGGTTCCAGGGGTGGGGTGGGGGGCATGTTGCATGCGTGGGACCAACAGCAAAGACAAAGAGATGTCAATGGTGCTGAACAAAGGGTGTTTTTTTGAGGGGTAGGCTTTTTATACTCTGGGAGTGGCAGGACTACCTTTAGGGGCTGACGGATCAGTCTTTGGGAGGGTTTTGGGTGGATGTTGTTGAGAAACAATGGAGTTCTGTGAGGTGGTCAAAAGATGTTAGTTACAGGAGGGAGTTTTTGGGTTAAGATACTCAGGGAACGGAATGACCTCAGCAATTGTCTTGTGGCTGAAATGGGTGTTGTATTCAGCTAGGATACTGTGTCTGCGGTGTTGCCAAAAGCAGTTGCGCTCTAATTCTCAGATACTGACAGATGTCTACTCCCTAACATCCAGTATCACCACTTCAAATCATGGCGTGTCCAAAAGCAGAGCCCTAATTCTCAGAGAATACTTGGCCAAAGGTTGCCCCTGTGGAGAATATTTGGAGAGCATCTGACATGCAAATTAATCCAATTTTTGGATGCAAGTTGGTTTCAGTTCTGAGGCCCATACAAGGACAAAGGTGCAGAGATGGACAGAGGCATTGCCTCAGTTCTGCAGGGAGCGCCCCCTCCCTGGTCATGCAGTTTGGAGCATGTGTCATGCGCACGGAAGCACGAGGTGGCAGCTTTTGTAGATTAGTCATGGCCAAAGCAGGGTTTTCACATCTCCCCTGCGGAAGAGGTGCTAAGGGGTGAAACACCACCAGATGGTTAGAATAGGTTCTAATTGAGTGGAATAATAAATGTGTGAGAATGAGTCATTGGGCAGGAAACAGCATTTCTTTCTGCCTTTAGAGGAACAAAATATATGCACACATAAGGGCACAGAGTCCAGTCACACGGCGAGCTTTAATGAAGACTTGGCAAGAGAAGACCACTCCAAAAGGGATGGTTGCACTTTTTGGCTGGCAAAATGCTGAGTACAGAAATGAGACTTAGTCCGTATGTGGGGCACAGGAGATATTCACCACTTCAGGATTCCAGATATAAGTGTGGGGGATAAGATGGAGGAGGACTGAACATAGGTGGGTGTCAAGGTGGGACCAGCAATCCTGCCATCCATGATAATAGGTAGGAAGCTGGTGGGGGAAATGAGAGGTACTTTATATGTGGGGGGCCCTTGACTCAGACCCCTTTCGCACATGCAGAAAATGCACTTTCAATCCACTCTCACAACTGTTTGCAAGTGGATTTTGCTATTCTGCACAGTAAAGTCCAGCTGCAAAGTGGATTGAAAGTGCATTATTCTGCATGTGCGGAAGGGGCCTCAGAATCAGGCTTCCTTCTGAATAAAGGCCTGTTCAAGCGTCATGGCCTGCAGCACAGCCAAGAATTGGGTATTGCTGGAGATGCAGACAGGGAAAAAACATGCATTTTGCAAAAACCATTTGTCTAAATATTGGTCAAGTATTTAAAGAATTGATTTCATTCGAGAAATCGAGAAAGCGTGTTGTCATTTGCTAGTCTGATACTAGTTCTCACTGCCTAAAGAAAGGAATTGTTGGGGAGGGCTTCTTTAAAAAAAACCAGTTATGAATTATTGTAACGTTTAGCATGGTTAGTTAAGGTTTCTATACATGTGAATGATTCCCTTGGCTTTTAGCCTGGAACATCAAGGTCAGTTTACAGTTTCAATTTAAAAAACAGTTTATACCAGAAGTAAAGGAAAGCAGCAGCAGCCATTTTGGTTTTTCAAGTCAGTTTTTCAAGGGAAGCTCTGCAGGCCCATTCTTCCAGTTGATGGAAGTTCATGCAATTGCAGCAGATGGCCGCTTGGAGGAATGTTGCGCTGCTGTTTAGTCCACCTGCAACAGGTGGACCACCTGGGATAGGGGGAAGGTGGTCCACGCTCTTGCCCTTCCTAGCAAATGATACCAGACTGAAATAAGGATGGAATTGCCAACTGTAGATTGGGACATTCTTGGAGATTTGGGGGTGGAGCCTCAGGAGGGTGTGGTTTGGGGAGGGGGAGGGACTTCAGTAGGATAAAATGCTATAGAGCATAGGTGTCAAACTCGCGGCCCTCCAGATGTTATGGACTACAGTTCCCATCATCCCCTGCCAGCATCATGTTGGCAGGGGATGATGGGAACGGTAGTCCATAACATCTGGAGGGGCGTGAGTTTGACACCTATGCTATAGAGGCTGCCTTCTGAAGTTGCGATTTCTTCCAGCAGAACGGATCCCTGTCGTTGGGAGGTCAGTTGTGATTCCAGGGGATTTCCAGGACCCACCTGGAGTTTAGCAAAGTACTAAATAGGGGATTGGGACAGTACATAAAGTAAACAGCAAGGAGAATATATTAGTGCACCAAGTACTCTCTCTGAGGAATTGCAGCACTGTTGCAGATAAGAATCACTGTCGAAGACATTAAGGATTGTACTCTTGAATGTGTACTTAGAGGTAAACTCAGTTCCTGAATTGAATTTAAAAGGTTTGGAACTTTCTGATGAAGAAACCATCAAAAGAAGCATAACCCAGGAGCTTGTCAACTTTGCAATGGACTCTTTTCATTGCTACTTTAAGAAAATAGATCATTTTACTGGTATTCTTCACATTGAAAAATCCAGTAAGGTTACTTTTGGGTTGGAAATATATTTGATTTAAGACCCATACTTGACCTTTGCTATATGTAAACCTGTGTTTACAATAAGTCCATCTACTGTATATAAGGAAAACAGATTCGAGCAGTGTTTGTAAAAACTTCATTTTTGTAACATCTATTTGTTTAATAAAACTATATTCAGTGGTGGGATCCAAAAATTTTAATAACAGGTTCCAATGGTGGTGGGATTCAAACAGTGGCGCTGCTGCACACACGCACCTCCAGTCCCTATTGGGCAGGGAGGTTGCTTTAGTAACCCCTTCTCGGCACTCAGAAAAAATTAGTAACTCAGAAGTAGTGAGAACTGGTTGGATCCTACCTCTGACTATATTTGATACCGTTCTCTCCTACTCAGGGCCGGATGAAGTCCGACTGATGCCAAGACTCATAAATCAGTTTGCTTGCAGGCTAGTCTAACAGATTTTGCAATTTATATTCACAATATATCCTGTTTTTTATTTTGTTTATTTAACACTTTACAGCAAAAACCAATTTATTTGCTTGAAGCCAGGGCTGGGCAGTAGAAAAATGCAATTTTTCAATCGTTTTATGTTTTAAATTTCCATAAGGGACCCATGCAAATAAAAATGTTAAAACTTACCTATATACCCTCACAGACACTGCGATAATATGTATATACAAGTTAACTGGCTGCTCCTGGTGGTTGCAACGATATCAATGTTTGTTTGTTTATTGCGTTTTTCCCTGCCAAATCTCTTAGAGGACTCAGGGCAGCTTGCGATAAAAGCATATAAAACAATAATGCAATAAATAATACAAAAATATACACATTAAAAGGCTTTTAAAAATGAGTTACAATAAATAGCATAATTCCATATGTTACAGAAGTACCAATACAACTGCAATACAAATCAGGGAGGCCAGCAATAATAAAAAAAACCCATCAGTGTTAAAATCACTCGGTCGAGCAGTTGGCCGCCATGAGAATCACAAAAATAACATCAACAAACCACCTAAAAACATGGCAGGCATGTCAACAGGAGAAACTATTCAGATAAAAAGAAGAAAACTTTTTTTGCAAACCTGCTAAAAAGGGAGAAACATTCAAACAACCTTTGGAAGACTAAATATGCCCCAGGAGTAATGAATGTTAACCACTGAGAAGGATTTGGATATGACTCCGCCCAAAAGTCTGCAGAGACTTTGTCGGTCTAGAGTAGACAGTCGACAAGAGGGCGAACCAGTTGCCAGAACAAAATGCTCCTACATGCCACACGGAAGTCTGGGAAGGGTGTACGTGTGGGGGGGAAATTGGCATGTGTGTGCTTATAGTCAGTAACTTTAGCTGCCAGAATTTGCATTCCTTAGGTGGTGACTCTAAGGTGGTATAGACATGTCGATCTTTATGCATTTTAATTAAAGGTATTGGCTATCTATCTGTGAGATATACATGTATGTGACAGGGGCCTTTATTGTGGGACCCTAGTTTGCCTGAAGTTGAACAAATTTTTTTGTGGGGTGCTACACCCCCCCCTTTCCCCACCCACTGTGATTTTTTTTAAATCGGTGGTGGTGCCCTTTTCCCCTTTCTGTGCTGCCTCCTTTCCCCTTGGTGTCCTCAGCACGTGCTTATTATGCTTAATGGTTAATCCAGGGCTGCTCCTACCTGGAATTTGACAACCATAAATAAGGAAGGGAAGCTGACACTGAGCCAGGACTATTCAAGGCTTTATAAAATGTTTGTCAGTATTTGACTGTGGACAGGTAAGATTGATGGGTGTACGGTAAGGGCAAAAGCTGGAAGGAATGGGGTGAGTTTCTGAGTCCTCACAGCCAAGCTTCTTAAGCAGAAGGAAATTTTCAAACTTGGCTGAGTGAAGTGGAGGGCAAGGTTTTGGCCCCTGTGTCCACTTAGCTTTCTTCTTTGTACATACTGTCTTCTTGCAATCCATGTTTGGGAGATAACTATCTATTTGGCCTTTTAGGGAGCAACAGTGGTGTAGTGGTTAAGAGCAGGTGCATTCTAATCTGGAGAACTGGGTTTGATTCCCCACTCTGCCACTTGAGCTGTGCAGGCTTATCTGGGGAACTAGACTAGCCTGTGCACTCCAACACATGCCAGCTGGGTGTCCTTGGGCTTGTGACAGCTCTTCAAAGCTCTCTCAGCTGCACCCAGTTCACAGGGTGTTTGTTATGGGGAGAGGAAGGGAAAGGAGATTGTAAGCCCCCTTGAGTCTCCTTACAGGAGAGAAAGGGGGGAGGGTATAAATCCAAACTCCTCTTCTCTTTTTCTTTTTTTAGGAGGCCCTGTAACAAGAAATTCCCTCCTGCATTTAATCAGATAACCTGAACTAAAACCCTTTTAAAGACTTGGCCTGGGCAGAACAGTTAGCAACAGAGTTTAACAGGATTTGTCTATTAAAGGGTGATTAACAACCTTTAATTGTGATAATACAAAACAGTAAGGGGGTGAGTTCAGTTCCCTGAGCTATTAACCGGCAAACTAAACAGAACACCTGTAGAAACATTTATCTTTTATTAAGATAAGGATTACTTGATTGAGCGAGACACGGAAAAAACCCATAAGGATAAACAAGTTAACCCTACAATTATTGTGAAGATAAATGCTAAAATCATCAACCTTTGTAGCACTGCTTAATCATATTATAGCAAGTAATAGTTTTAAAAGCAAATCAGGCTTCAACTATTGTCCCACTGCTTTTAAGGATTATCAAAAAGCTCAAGTTATCTTTCCTAGCTTTCTTCTGAGACTTCCATTTAGAGAAATCTAATTGTCTCGGGAAAGCATATGTATAGACAAATGTCAATCTTGTTTTTCTCTAGATCAGCTCTATCACAATCCTTCGGTTATTATCTAGGTAACCGCTTGGTTCGTAACTAAGTATGAGATAGTCAACGTAAGTGCAAATAAGTCAATCAGCACATACATACGAGTTACATCGGATATGGCAAGATAAGAAGGCCAATCTCAGTTCTGTTGAAAGGCAATTAATTTAATTTTTCCGTAACTGTTTCAATTAACTGTCCAAGATGGAAGTAGCTGTAGGCAAACAGGGTTCACTGACAGTTGAAAAGTGCTTGAACTCTGGATTAACTTGCAAACTCAGCAAGAAAAGAGTTGTGATATGATAGCGACCATTCCAGTCCCTCATGTGCATTAACCTCAATGCAGAATTCACATGTGGGATTCGCATGCGGAGATACCTTGACAGCCGCTTTCTTGGGAGGCCTTTCAGAACAGAGGTGTGTTAATGGAAGAGAGTACAGCTTCTGACAGCTGTCGACGAAATGGTACTTCTGTGTTCATATGTAAAGCTGCTCCACAAGAATCGTTGGAGAAGCCTGATTTTTGGGTTCGTTTGCGGCAGAATCTTGGAGATGTTGCTTAGGGGAGGACTTTCTCAGAGGGAGCATCAGAGTTTTTGAAACCAGGTGCCCAACCAACCCAGCCCTGTGTGAGAATTTCAATGCGAACTGAAAAGCTTTCCCTTTCCCCGTTCATTGATATTAGCTGTCACAGGGTGTTCTAGTTGCGATCAGCTGGTCTCAGATTCCAAGTGACATGGATATTGGTTAATTCATCAATGAGCTTTATCATTGAGAGCCAGTGTGGTGTAATGGTTAACAGCAGGTACACTCTAATCTGGAGAACCAGGTTTGATCCCCCATTCTGCCACTTGAGCAGCGGAGGCTTATCTGGTGAAATAGATTAGCTTGTGCACTCCAACACCTGCCTGCTGGATGACCTTGGGCTAGTCACAGTTCTTCGGAGCTCTCTCAGCTCCACCCACCTCACACCATGTTTTGGGGGTGGAGAAGGGAAAGGAGATTGTAAGCCCCCTTGAGTCTCCTTACAGAAGAGAAAGGGGGGATATAAATCCAAAACTTGTCTTTCTTTCCTCCTCCTCCTCTTCTTCTTCTTTCCTTCTTTCCTTCTTCCCACCTTCTTTCTTTTTCTTTCTTCTTCTTCTTCTTCCTTCTTTGTCTTCCTTCTTCGTCTTCCTTCTTCTTCTTTCTTCTTCTTTCTTCGTCTTCCTTCTTCCTTCTTCCTTGTTCCTTCTCCTCCTCCTCCTCCTCCTCCTCCTCCTTCTTCTTTTTCTTCTTCTTCTTCTTTTTCTTCTTTTTCTTTTTCTTCTTCTTTTTCTTTTTCTTTTTCTTCTTCTTCTTCTTACCTTGTCCCCACACCCAATTTCCCTCTTTGAAGCCCAAGAACCAACAGCTTTATAGAGGCAAACAGCCCGCTTAAAGATTCCAATCCACAGATTTTTTTATTTGCTCTGTGTTTTAGATAGGACATACAAATTCTGGAGGCCCTAGAAAAAGATGGGGTACCACGTATGGACACTAGAAGCATGACTGTTCTAATCGAGTGTCTTGTGCATGTTCTTCCAAACGTTAGGGCTCCTTGAATCATGGTGGCCCTTGGGAGTGGAATGGGGGGCGTGGCTACTTATAGCCAGATATATTTCTGCACCATCCGTAACCTGAGCCCTGCTGGCTTTTATCCCCTTCAAGGAGAAGAAAGGGGCTGATGATTTTAGGGCTTGCTGTGTCTCTGAAATGGCAAAATAATTACTTTAAGGAAAGGATAATTTCCGACCACAAAAGGGAGTGAAGGAAAGGTTGACTCCAGGCCAATAAAACACATAGACCTCATGGCAGACCGGTGCTCGGATGTCGCAAGTCCTTTCTTTGTGCTGGGATTTAGAAGTGTAATTATTTTTTTCATTTAGCCAAGTGCTGGGAGGGAAAACAAAAGATTGTTCATAAGGCAGCTGCTTGGATTCCACAAAGAGAAGCAGTATATTGACTTGGTTGCTTGGGGGAAATGGAGGGAAGCATCCGGCTCGCACAGTGGTTCTCAGATTGTATGCTGCTTGGGGCACCTTCGAGTATGAAAGGTGATGTGAAAAAACAAATCAACACTCCCAACTGGATTCCATGCTTGATTATGGGTTGTGGCTGGAGGCCGAAGCATTTGGAAATGAACATCGTCGCTGCTGTCTTCCAGGTGTTCCTGAAATAATTTTGGAAGCAGGCAGAGCTGAAGGGATGGCCCTCGTTCTTTTGTTAATGGCTGATACAGGAGCGTGAGGTGGAAGAATCTCGGGCCTCCCTCTTTCCCCTATGTCTTTCCCACTGGCAACCAAATGGGAGTGGGGACAGGGGGTAGGGCCGTGGTGGCGAACCTTTGACACTCCAGATGTTATGGACTACAATTCCCATCAGCCCCTGCCAGCACAGCCAATTGGCCATGCTGGCAAGGGCTGATGGGAATTGTAGTCCATAACATCTGGAGTGCCAAAGGTTCGCCACCACTGGGGTAGGGGGTGGGACACAACTTACCAGCAGCAAAGGGAAACCTAAGGCAGCACCACCAATGATAAGGCAATGAAACTTTCAGCATGCATTGGAAGAAATGTCACCGTGTTGCTGGTGATGCAGGGATGCTCTGGTATTTGGGCAAAAGCTCCGTGATGGATTTCATATTTACTAGAGGATTTCTGCCCAAGTACAAGAGCGTCCTTGTGTTGCTGGTGTCCCTTTTGGTGCATGCTGGAAGTTTCATTGCCACGTTGCCAGTAAGTCCCCTGATGGGTCAGCTGATCCGTACCGGGCCCTTTTCTGCTTTCAACTGTGGTGTACGCAGAAGCACCATCCACCTGCTCCCCACCTTCTGCGCATCTTCAAATGTCCCCCTCAAATGGCTATAGGCTCCAGTGCAAAAGCCATGTTACTTATGCAGCTGTGTGTAATTTCTGCAACAGAGCCACTAGCAGTACCAAGGGGGACGTGAGGTCAGTGGCGAAGAGGAAAGGGCCAGGTGAACAGGTGTGTGTCTGGGAGGCATAAAACTCACACATGTGATGCAAAGTCCTCATGTCACCCCCTCCCCTCAAAAAGAGAAAAGCGATTGGCAATGTGAAGAATTGCTCTCTGTCTTTCACGAGTGTCTTATGGCTCTGCTGCCCCTTCATCCCTCTTCTCCTGATCTTGGGCTGGTCAAAGAGATCATTCCTTACCACTCTGCTGTTCCTCTCAAGTGTAGTGCCTTTCAGAACTGCTAAGACCCTTGGTGTTATTTCTGTCAAAGTGTGCCTGCGATGGATTCCATTTGAATCCTATCCAAAAGTGACTGAAGGTTTGTCCTGCTGCTTGGAAAATGTGCTGAATGGGATTCTCCCGGGCTTGGATGTCACCCAGAGCACCGTCACTTATTCTTTGGCACCAGCCTTGCCCCCTGAATTCTGGCTTGTGCTCCCATCCTGCCCTTGTCTGGCTTCTCTGATGAAAATTTCGACTGAGAATCCCCTTTCCAGTTGTGCAGCCCTGTTAATAACAATGTGACATTCCCCATTAAATAAACAGAAAACTCCTCTGGCTACAGGAATGGAGAACAAAACTGAAATATTATTTCTTTTCTCTGTGCAGTCTCCCCTCCCCACATGTCTAATGTCAGGTAATAAAATAACGAAGCATGGTGGTTAAGTGACGAAAAATTATTACCTAACTTTGAATTATGGAGCGCTTCTGTACAAGAGCATTTAAATTATATTAGGCGAAGGCATTGCCTGTTGAGATTGCTGCGATGGAGCTATAATTGCGATCTCCCCTCAACTGCTGAGGCTAAATTTGCCAGAAATGAACGTACGGGCTTGAGAAATGACTGAATTATGCTTTATTATTCATCTTGTTTATTTACATGGTGCTGTAGGTTGGGGGTCTTCAAGGAAAATGGAGTGGATCTGGGCTGTTAGCATTAAATACTGACGTTTGAACACCTGCTGCTCCGGCTGATGCAAACATGAAGCTGATTTTTTGATGGACTATTTGTTTTCCTTTTCCTGACAGGGGTAGGGGTCTGGAACCATCCGTGGTGCCCCAAGCTGTTTGGAAGGTGGGTTGTATAGGAGCATAAGTGTAGGGCTGTGGTGGTGAACCTGTGGCACTGTGGCACTGTTGCACTCCAGATGTTTATGGACTACAATTCCCATCAGCCCCTGCCAGCATGGCCAATTGGCCATGCTGGGGGGCTGATGGGAATTGTAGTTCATGAACATCTGGAGTGCCACAGGTTCGTCACCACTGGGTAACCACTGTGGTTACCTCCCCGCATATGCGAAGTAGTACACTCTTAGGAAGAAGCTGCCAAGAATGAGAGACATTGTTGAGGTTTGGTGGTGGGGTCTAGATGCCAATTGTGGGAATGAGCTCAGAGACAGAAATACCTGGGCCGCGTGTTCCTCTTTGTTTCCAGTTTTCTTTGGGAAAGCCATTGATCTGGGCCTGCTCTGCTTGCACTGGCGATAGATAAATAGCACCTCAATGACCCTTTCCACACAACACAAATAAAATGTTTCCTGCAGGAATTCTGCAAAGTTTTTTAGCCCAAAACATTTTGGAAACATTTTATTTCAGCCCCAAATGGTTCTGTTTGGAAACTAGTGATCGTTTCCCCCGCCCCCCAAACATTTTCAGAACTCTTGCTGCTGGCTGGAGATCAGGAAACGTATTCCTCCCTCCCAATTTTGAAGCTGTTGTTTTCATTTCTCTGCTGCCCGCCATTATATGCCTTCAGTGATTCTCCGCATTGTCTGCTATTTGCTGAACTTTCTTACAGGTGTTTTATCATCTAGCATCGTGGCTGCTTGCCATTTTCATAACTGCTGTGCACTAATAGACTCAGTATTGCCTGCTGATTACACAAATGTGTCATTTTTCTGTTTCTTTTTTAAAATTTTGTGAGATATATTCGATGCTACATAAACATAATGTCTGAATCGGCAAGGCTTCAAATATCAAGTCTCTGTAGCTTTGAAGATACGATGGTGGGGTTTTTTTTAAAAAGGAAAGAAGTGTTTTCACCAGAAACATTTTATTTTTCCATGCTGTGTGGACAACCCCCGCCCCCCCCCCAAAAAACGGTTCTTTTCAAAATGTTCACAAAGCATTTTGAATGTTCTGTATGGAAAAAAAACAATATGTGGGCAGGATTATCCATGATTGGTGGTACACATTATAAACTTAATACTGCAAGAATACTGAGATACACTATTGCCTGTGGATTCCGGTGTAGCACATTCCAGAGGGTAGCCTGATTAATGTGCTGCAGCAAAAGAAAACAATTGTCTGGTGGAACCTCCAAGGCTAACTAAATGCATCACAGAATATATGTCTATAAGACAGAACTCACCTCTTCAAATGCGTTGGAGTGGACATGGATTCTTCACTGCATCTGGTGAGGTGAACTCTGACTCACAAAACTTATGCTGGAATATACTTTGTTATCCTTTAAGCGCAACAAATGTTGTGGCTTTTCTAGTGCATGTTTTTGGAAATATGTTTGGCCTGAACAAATCTTCCCGGGGCCTCTGGCATTATTTTTGTTATGGGTTCAGATACCAGATTCTGGTTTCAAGAGAAGAATCGTAGCCCTCACTTGGGAAGAGAGCTACTAGCTGCATTTTTCTTCTGATATTGGGGAAGAATGTGGTGTTCTGCTGTATGATAATGCATTTGTTCTTGGCATAGCCTGCATCATCCTGCACAGCCTCTCTCCAGACAGAGAGGAGTTTGGAACCATGCCAGCGAAGACTCGCCTGCGATTGGCTGACTTTGTAGCATCAGCTGTACAGTGGGGAGTTAGAGGCTCCCAAAGGTAGCAACAAGATCCCCAAAGTTATACCCGCATGTGCTCTAGTCAACTGGATAGATGCTCACTGAGTACCCTGCGGAATATAAGCAAATCATTATTTACAGTTGGTATGCTAGGCAGTGTGCTGTGCTCTTCCTGTGCAGCTGTCCGGCGCGCAATGGGAGGTAGGGTTCTGCCGTGGCGCTGGCTGGATTCCACATTATTTCTAAGGAGGGCAAAGACTGTTGAGGGGAATTTGCATTCAAACAGATTCTGGAATCCGAGTTCCAAAAACATTAGTCACTTGTGCTGCGGAGGTGGCAAATGTCCTCCACAGGAAGGAAGCCTCCTTCTGCTTGTGTTTGCTTCCACTGGTCTTAAGACCTGGATGCTTTGCTTTCTCAGGGGATGGTTCAATTGGCTTTTATGTTTCTGGCATCTGTATGATGTAGCCCGTGACCTCCCAAACTGTGCATGTCTGATGTTTTATCAGTCTAGCACTTACTTGTGCATGCGTGTGTGAGAGAGAGAGCATCATCCCCAAGGGAAAAGACTGGATGTCATGACTCTCTGTAGTAAAATTAATAATGCACAACTATCCATGAGAACGGGACCCACCAGCAGATGCACATTACACAACCACATCTATCATTTTTAAAAACCTTGCAGTGTATTCTACAGTAGCTACAGATTCTACAGTGGTCCCTTTAAAACACTAAGATAGAAAAAGCAGCTGCAGCAAATCACATAGGAAATAGATATATGGAACCACATACCATGCTTGAATGACATCCATTAAGAGAACAACAGCTTTTAGAATGATAAGGATAATGGCAAATGTAAGTGCATGGTATTTATTAATATTTAATTATTTATTATAAAAATAGAATAGAAATGAATGTACACATATATATTTAACACTAAATCAAGTAGCTAGTAAATATTTATTAACATCGCATTTATTAAAATTGTTTAAAATTGACATACAGTTTTATGAGAATGTATATATATTTATAGAATTTTAATTTATTATATTATTGAAGACGGAGCACTGAAGAAGGCATCAAAAGCTTTAGTTACTGACTAGCTTCTGCTTGTTGAACTTTTTTTGCTTGCTGAATTTCTCCGCATTGCAACAGCAGTTCTTTTAAATGGACTCCTGAAGGGGATCAGTAAGATTTCAGCCACGTATCCAGAATAACATCATACTCTTGAAGAATATACTTTGCAAATGTCAGGATAATATCCTATGACTATAGTTTTTGATACAAATATATGAAAAGCAGGATTAATACGCTGATTTTGAATGTGCACTAAACTGAGAGTGAACTGTTTTAAGCATCGCCAAAAAATCCCGCGCCCTAAGGAAGTCCACTTTGAATAGTGGCTATAAGCATTGTTGCACTGTATTTCGCGTATTGCGATTAGGAAACATAAGAGGTAATACATTGGAATTAATTTTAGCAGCATAATGTAGCCTTTGGTATTACAGTCCGTTTTTTGACATATTCTACAGTAGCCACAAACCTGATTTTAAAAATGACGCCGGTATGATTTTATAGTCCTTTTCAGACTCTCTCTCTCTCTCTTTAAAATTACATTTTGCTTCAATTTCACTTCAGCCATGCTCTCCAGATGTTCCATAAATTCCCTCATCAGCCTGCACATGGCAAAGGCCACTGCACCCTCTGGTGAACTACTGTGACTGACATTTTTGCGAAAACCCTATGGAAAGGGAGAGGGGCCATCTCACCTTTTCTCCAAAGACAGGATGGAATAAATGGAGCGGTGGTTTCTCTCCCTTCTCGGTGGACTTTCTCAGAAGGTAGCAGTGGCAAAGGCTGTCACAAACACAAATGGCATTCCCTCCTCAGAGTGCATGGGCTACAGGACTTGGGGAGGTTTGTAGATCCTGGCTCTGCAGCCTGTGTAGGCAAGACCCACTCCCTCTTCCCACCCTCATTTAATCCTTCTCCCCACTTCTCCACTTTTGTAGATCTGGAAGAGAAGAAGCAATGCAGTTGCCTAGTAACCAGGAACAGAACGCATTGAGCTCAGAACCAGATTTCCTATCCCAGGTGTTTAACCAATTAGGAAAGTATCTCCCAAGCACACCTTTCTCATCTGCCATATCCAGGGCTATTTGGTTCGCCACTACCGCCATTTCCCTCCATTTTAGATTGGGAAACAGATGGCTTACTGTCTTTATTGTACTCCATCACACAGCGTGTAAGTGTGCCATATACTTAGACAAGCACCCTTTCCAAAATCCCTTTCCCATTCAGGAGTGCTTGCTATTCAAGATGGCCGACAATCTCAATATACCTTCCTCGTGGGCTGTAAGAGGAAGGGCAGGATATAAGTGGTTTAAAATAAAAATAAATCTGTGTAAAATATTTTGAATTTTTTGGGGAAGCATTTCAAGTAAGCATCAGCTATACATTTTTGCACCGAAAAATGACAGTAGAATTGTATATTCACTTGCCAGATGCTGGCCCTTCTTTGTTCTAGAATGTTCTGCTTGTGACACAAGTGGAACATTCTAGAACAAAGAAGGGCCAGCATTTGGTAGATGACTATACAAGTCTACTGTTACCTTTTGGTACAAAAGAGTCTAGTTATTAAAAAGTAGTTTTAAATATTAACATTTGACCATGTTAAAAGATTATGGCTGATTTGCATACAACTGCACCTAGGGTTACCTAGCTCAATGTGAAGTCTAAAGTTCTTCTGAAATTACAAATGATTTACACACTTAGTTCCATTGAAAGAAATTACAACTTCGGAGGGCCATTTCTATTCTATACCATATATCCTAGGAGAAACAGACATTTTGGAGCGATATCACATCCTTGCTGACATTCTTTTCCTTCCCAGGCACTACCCCAAATCTCAAGGAATTTTCCAACCCAGAATTGGCAACTGTAATAGGGTTGCCAGCAGCCCCAAGGGAGACTTGGGGTGTGTGTGGATTCCTGGTGAAACATCGTACAATGCCAGAATGTTACTTCTAGTTGCGTAAATGGAAGTGAGATCACTGTGTCATACGATACTCTAGTGTTTCTCCAAAACTCTGTGGTAAAAACCATAGAGACTGGGGAAATTCTGAGAGTCCCACAATGATGTCACTTCTGGGTTCCTAGCTAAAAATGATGTTGCTGTGTTGCAGAATTCCATCCCCCCCATTTCCCCTCCCACTGCTCCATTCCCTTCTAGCACCCAGAATGTGGCACACTTGCCTGTTGAGCATGCTTCAGCAGAGATTCATTAGTGGGCAAAGTTATTCATAGTGTGACTCTTCTGACAGAATTGATCAATTCCAGCCTCCTTCACAGCATTGACTGGTCTTGTCATGTCAGACATAAGTTTTGGGAAATATTATGGGAGGTTTATCCTGGTTCACGCATGCAGGAGAATGAAGTAGCTGAGCCCTGAAAGGGTAGATTGAGAGTAGGCCATGTCAAATTGCAATGGCCGAGTGGTTTCCAGCTTTCAATGTTTCTCCTCATGAAAAAAAACCACTCAATTCAAACAGAAAACGGGCACAGAAAGGAGAAGGCTTCTGTTCCCTTTTTTAATTGCTTCATAACTTGATTTATATTTGCAGAACCTATTTAAGACAAAGAGGGACTGTGGCTCATTGGCAGAGCATTTCCATGGCAGGCAGAGAGTCCCACGTTCAATCCCCACCGTCTCCAGCTGTAAGGATCAGATGCAGGTGGTCAAACATTGATGGTCTCGTGGTCTGATTCAATAGAAGGTAGCTCCATGTGTTCAGGGTTCTAAATCTGATCCTCTACCTACAATCTGGTAAACGATGGCTCATTCTGCACAGCCTATTTATAATGAGTTGCAATGGTTATAAATGGACTCGTTCTCCATTTCTAAAAAGGGAAAATGAGTTCATTTATAACGATTGCAACTCTTTATAAATAAACTGAGGGGAATGAGCCTCAGTCAAGTTTAAAAGGTCCCATAGCGATACTCAGACACTGACCGTGTAGTAATTTTTCCAGTCTGTAGAGGCCCTTACTCATCTGGGGCCATGAACTTGTGCATAAATCTGCCTCAGAAACCGTTCAGTTACTTGAAGTTTCCTCTCCAACGCTTTCCCACTTCGTTCTCCTACAAGTGTGAACTGAGCCTAGCACAGATGCTAGAGGAAGCTAATAAAACCTGTTCCCCGATCTCTCTGGGAATACCTATGGATAGACTAATTGCAGCCCAGTACCTTTATCTCCTGGTTGAGGCCCGGTGGCGTAGAGCAATCACCTTAGCTAGGTGTAATGCCCTGCCTTCTTCCTTTAGCCTTGGACGCCACCTTGGAATCCCACATAAAGAAAGGAAATGCCCGTGTGGCATGGGTTCTGTGGAAACAGTATCTCATATGCTGTTGGATTGTCCCTTTTATGAGATAGGTAGGAAGAAGCACATAATCCCCTTCCTGCATGGAAGTGAAGGCATTACAGATAAACAGAAGGTTATATATCTTTTAAACAGCCACAACTACGAGCTGTTGGAAGCGGTGGCTAAATTTTTAAATGGTGTTATTTTAACTCGTCAGAAATTGTAAAGTTGTAAAGGCTGTTATTATCTTGCTAAGCTAATCTTAAACGATCTATATGCCATTAAAGGTATTCGAAATCGAAGTGTGAACTGAGCCTAGCACCTGATTTAAATGTGATGCTTGTGGTGCTAAAATTTATAATTTCGTGACGTTTCCTTCTATTTAACTGTATTGAGGAACTGGTAATTAATGGACTTGCTCTGAAGATTGCATGATCTTAATACTCAAGCAAAGCTTGGAGATTGCCATAGAAGATATTTCACTTGCTCTTCAACTTACTGTTGTTCTAAACCATTCCTTAGTCTGGTAGCCTATCTCTCTACCTTTTCTGTTTTCCTTTATCTGTAAACTCAGAAGCCAAAGTGCTTTCCCATGAGATTTTGCACTCACATAGAATCACCTCGAGCGTGCACTGATTTCTGTGTAGCAGTACACGATAGCAGTACAGTTTAGATGAGATGTCAAAGTGCAAAGTTCCCCAGATAGGCATCATGTTGAACTGCAGCTCTGTAGCATGGCCATTCATTCATTCATTCATTCATTCATTCATTCATTCATTCATTCATTCATTCATTCATTCATTCATTCATTCATTCATTCATTCATTCGACTTCTATACCACCCTTCCCCTTTCGGACACAGGGCAGTTTCCAGCCTTCGTGCGTTCAACATACTCTGCTGCCCAAGTCCCAAACATATCACCATCTGACGCCATATGGTTCCTGGTTTTTAAGTGATATCAGTTGTTTTATATTGTGTTTTAACTCTGTATTTTATATCATTGTTGTTCATCGCCCTGAGCCCCTCGGAGGAGGGCGGCCTATAAACCCAATAAAATAATAACAATAATAAAATAAAAATACAGTATGAATATAATTGTACAATTTTTTAAAATTGAAGTTTAAACTTAAAATTTAGCAATGAAGGCTGATCTAATCTGACTCAACAGCCTCATCTTCCTGATAACACCTATAGTTAATTGTAGATGAGGGCAATAACAGAGGAAGACAATAACAGAAGAAGACAATGGGACGGGAAATGGGTTAGGGCAGGGGTAGGGAACCTGCGGCTCTCCAGATGTTCAGGAACTACAATTCCCATCAGCCCCTGTCAGCATGGCCAATTGGCCATGCTGGCAGGGGCTGATGGGAATTGTAGTTCCTGAACATCTGGAGAGCCGCAGGTTCCCTACCCCTGAGTTAGGGGAAGGCAAAGGAAGGAAAGGAAGGAGAGAAGGGATGGGAAAGGGTAGGTAGGAAGGAAAAAAGCCAGGGAAACTTTTAGGCGGTGCATTAATGCACCATAATGCTGCAGGAAAAAAGGCCGACAGCCAGTGGTGGGATTCAGCCTATTCGCACCTATTCGGTATAACCAGTAGCTAATTTTTTGTCTAGTTCAGAGAACTGGTGTAATCCCACCACTGAGTCTTTTTAGAACCGGTTGTTAAATTATTTGAATCCTACCACTGCCCACAGCCCAAAAGCAGTGAACCTGAGGCAGATAACCCTTTTGGGAACAGACCTTACAGAGCTATTGTACACTTTCCAAGATAATGTAATGAGAGATGCTGAACAAATGCTCATTGTTATTCCTAGAGAGGCCAGCCCCTGCACCCTTGTCTTCTATGTCAGGCAAATGATGGAGCTAATCCATTGACACTCTACGCATGTTTCATGGCAATCTAGCAAGCGGCTGTTGAGAAGAGTCCCGTGGAAGGAAGAAGGGATCCAGCCATTCTTCAGTAGCAAAATAAATCTGCGTTGTGATGCCTCTTAGTGTTTGTGCTAATGTTGAATTGATTATTGATTGTAAGGTCAGGGAAGTGTGTTTAATTAATCCAGTTAGCAGCCTTCCCCTTTCTACACATTTCTCCTGCAATATTTTTTTCCCTATTTCTGCATGAGCAGCACTTCAGTCTACCTTAGTAGCTTTTGGGGCTCCGTGTGCCAAAGGCACAATGCTTTGGGGAAAGCGCTGCCTTTCTCAGTTTTCATCCAGGTATCCGTAAGAGGGAGAAGCTACAATTCACACACAGAGCCCCCAAATTGTAAGCAATGCTGTTCACGTACTCTGCTGCCAAGTACCAAAAGTACTGCTTTAAGCATCTCCTTCGCTCTCCTGATAACCCCAGCACAATGGCCTGCAGCTCTCTTTATTACTGACTCTTCCCCAATAACTAGCCTGAAGTTTTTCTTCTTTTGCTTTGCACCGCTGTTCCCTGCCTTACCATTTCCTGAGCCTGTGAATCATCCCTGCCCCTCATTTATTCTGCTCCCTTCGAGGTATTTATAGACCGGGATCATTTTCCTCTGGAGTTGCTGCCAGATTGCATGAATTCGACTCCCGATGCTGTCTTTCACTTCACTTTCTGGTTGTTCAACTTCTTTTCTGACAGCAGCTGCTGTAATGCACAGAACTTCCCAAGGGAAGACATTGTCCCTCTTCAGACTACATCATGCAGTACAAGGTTTGGTTGCCAACTTTAAAGGGGTGGCTGGAGATCTCCTCCCTCTATTTCAACAGGTCTCCAGGAAACGGAGACCAGTTTGCATGGAGAAAATGGTTGCTTTGAAAGGTGGACTCTATAGTATTAAACCCCATTGAAGTCCCTTCCTCTCCATATCCAGCCTTGCTCAGGCTCCACCCCCCAAATGCTCCAGGTCCTTCCCATCTCAGAGATGGCAATTCCAACTGTCCACCACATTTGAAAGGGGAGATTGCTACACATGTACTGTCTTATACCCCCTTTCTCTCCTGTAAGGAGACTCAAAGGGGCTTACAAACTCCTTTCCCTTCCCCACTCACAACAAACACCCTGTGAGGTGGATGGGGCTGAGAGAGCTCCGAAGAACTGTGACTAGCCCAAGGTCACCCAGCTGGCAAGTGTTGGAGTGCACAAGCTAATCTAGTTCACCAGATAAGCCTTCATAGCTCAAGTGGAAGAGCAGGGAATCAAACCCGGTTCTCCAGATTAGAGTGCACCTGCTCTTAACCACTACGCCACTGCTGCTCCCTGCTGTGAGTAGGATCAGCAATTTTCAGGGAGAAGCCTGGCGTTCTCCTGAACTACAGCTGATCTCCGGATTGCAGCTATCAGATCAACTGGAAGAAATTGCAGCTTCAAAGGATAGACTTTATGGCTTCATATCCCCACTAAGTTGTTTCCTTTCCCCAAACTCCACCTTCTCTAAACATTAACCCAGAAATCTCCAGGAATTTCCCAAGCTGGAGTTGGCAGCCTTAGCAAAGGGAGGCAGCATGATGCAGTGGTTAAGAGCAGTGGACTCTTATCTGGTGAACTGGATTTATTTCCCCACTCCTCCACGTGAAGCCTGCTGGTTGACCTTTGGCTAGTCACAATTCTCTCAGGACTCTCTCCACTCCACCTACCTCACAGGGTGTCTGTTGTGAGGAGAGGAAGGGCAGGAGTTTGTAAGCCGCTTTGAGACTTCTTACAGGAGGGAAAAAGTGGGGTATAAATCAAAACTCTTCTTCAAAGGGAGGGGGTAGATTGCATTGAAAAGATGTGAGGCAGAAAGGAAAATTCTGCCTATGGTGGGCTATCTGAAGTGCTGGTCCAGTCACAACTTGATGATACTTTCATCAAGTGCTGTTCGTGTTTGTGTTCTACCAGTGACCTACGTGATTTTTTAAATTCAACACGCAAGACTCTTCACACATGACAATTTTCCTGCAGCAGTATTATTTTGCACAGGAAAATGGGTATACCTATCGTTTGTGGACAAAAGTAATGTTTTCCTTATTGAGATAGCTCCACTGGTTGCATTCATACCAATAACAGTATATGGTCCTTTCTTTACAAAGCAGAAATATCCACACACATAAATCACATTCAAAATGACCCCAGCTTCCAGCCTCAGTTCAAGAGGCTCACTGGGGTACAAGCTGTGATAACAGCCCCGGCTTCAATCTAAACTTAGAAGACAGACACAGTTCTTTTACCACTAAATAGCAACCACTACGCATGGGAGGATTGATGAGACTCAACAGCTGTTTGCTCAAAGTTACTTAACGCTGCACATTATGCCACCTTTAATGACCTTCCGAGTGGTTGAAGCAAAGATGTTCATCAGTGTCTGCGCTGGGATAACAAGAAAGGTTTAACCCACACATGACTGGTTTTTCTAAGAATGGAAATTAAGAAGTCTTCATTGCAGGAGGACGGACAAGGGTTGGGTGCTGAAGGAACAGCGCCAAGACAGAGCTCACGCACACACCCCTCTTTCTCTTCTTACCTTTTTCTGTGGCATGCTGAACAGCTCCCACCTAACCTCCAACCTTCATTCTCCTTCTACCACTGTAAACTTCCTAGTTGCCAGACAACCTCCCTTACCCTTCATTATTGTCAGAAAGGGAGTGGGAAGAAGAAGAGTTTGGATTTATATCCCCCCTTTCTCTCCTGCAGGAGACTCAAAGGGGCTTACAATCTCCTTGCCCCCCCCTCACAACAAACACCCTGTGAGATAGGTGGGGCTGAGAGAGCTCCGAGAAGCTGTGACTAGCCCAAGGTCACCCAGCTGGTGTGTATGGGAGTGCACAGGCTAATCTGAATTCCCCAGATAAGCCTCCACAGCTCAGGCGGCAGAGCTGGGAATCAAACCCGGTTCCTCCAGATTAGATATACGAGCTCTTAACCTCCTACGCCACTGCTGCTCCTGGAAGGCTGTTAGATGTTGCTGAATGTGTTTGCATCAGTATCCCAAGCCTGAGGCCTACTCCTAAATCAGCTGCTGAGGCCTTCCTCGCAATCTACTCCCCTTCACAGTTATGGAAAACAGGAGAAGCAAGGAAGGGATTGGAAAACCATACCAGCCCAAATTGATTCCGGTTGGATTACCTGAACTGCTTTGAAACAGAGGTGGTGGAAAATTCTAGAAAACGTCTGGAACTGCCCATATTTGGCTTGTAGCCCATCACTACTTTGCATTCCAGTCTTTACCTCTATGCCTGAGGGGGATGAGGTCAGGCTTTACACATCTCTTCATGGTCTTTGTCAGTGTCTGTGCTTTCTGAAATGGAACCTGTTGTGATGTTTTCATCTTGCTGGAACTACATTTTAGAATACACTCGTCCTTCTTAGTGGAGTGGTGGGAAACCCTCCAGAGGTGGTTCTTGCATTCAGTGCTGGTTTTTTCTTTCTTTCTTTCTCTCTTGTTTTTTTTTTGTGAATTAAAGGCTAAATTGTGCCAAATTGCTCCTCCGACTTGTTCAGCACTCCTTGCATTTCTTGCGTGCTTTCCAGCAAAATGAAATCATTACATGCATAACACAAATTGCTCGACTTCTTCCATAATCACACACAGATAATTGACACCGTAAGAAGCTCGGATTGCTGCAGTACATGCAGCGAAATGCTTCGGGCTTCTTCTTGGCATCACCCTCAACCCCCCCCCTTCTTCAAGTTTAAGGGTCAACAAGAATATTTTTTCTATAACTTGATAGGCACACGAGAAATAACGGGACTCGTTTGTGGTCAGGTAATTCACAAAGAAATCTATAAATCAAGCTAAGAGGAATATTAGATCATGCTCATATCTGAACCCATCTGGCTAGGTTCATGAAAGAAATCAATAAGAGACAGCGCTTGGAATTGCCAATGATTTATGCCTTTGTATCCTAGAAAAGGAACATCTGCAGTTTTAAAAGTCTTATCCATTCAGGACTTGGCCTCCTTGCCCAAGTTGTCTCTCTGGGGTGGCATATATGTATACATATTTAAAGCCAAATGCTGGCCCAAGAAGTGTGCCCCTGTTCAGAAGTTTTTTTCCAGATCATTTGGTGCAGGTACTCTGAGCAGCCTAGAGATGCCAGGTCTGGATTGGGAAATTCCTGGACATTTTGGGGGCTGGAGCCTAGGAAGAGTGGGGTTTGAGGAAACCAACTGTCCCCACTAGGAATGCCAGCTTTTGGATTGGAAAATTCCAGGAGATTTGGGTGGTGAATAATGGGGAATATTGACTTTGCAGAAGGGAGAGAACTCAGTGGGGGTGAGTAGAGTCCATCCCTCAGAGCAACCTTTTCTTTTTCAGGGGAACTGATCTCTGTAGTCTGGAAATCAGTCATAATTCCGTGAGAACTCCAGGCCCTACCTGGAGATTGGTACCCCTATCTCCACTATCAAAGGACTCATAGCTTGAGTATTTTGTGATTGGCTCCCACTCACATGGCAGCCATTTGACATTGGTTTCACATCCTCAGGCAGCCATTTTGTGATTGGTTTCATTCCCTCTGGCAGCCATTTTGTGATGGCATCCGCTCCCAACGTGTCCATCAGCCCAATAAAACTGAGGCTGCCATGATTTAAGAGATTAAATAAAAATCCTAAATCAAGGAAGAATAAGAGTATGCTGCTTGTGTGGAGGAGTGGGGAATCAAACCTAGTTCTCCAGATCGGAATCCACTGGTCTTCACCACCACACCATTCTGGCTGCCTACTTTTCCTCAAATGGCTCATGGGTTCATTTTTTAGGGTTTGCCTCAGAAAGATGAGAAGCAGCATTAAAAAAAATCAAGTTGTAGGGGCCCAGGGAGAGTATCTTGACTGAGCCCACTCCATTAGCTCTTGGAACCATCACTGAATAGAATGAGCACCAAGTTTAATTTTCCTAACCTGAGATTTCGGGTTTGCTGTTTTCCAGTCACAGGGCAAAGTGTGTTATACCTGCCCCCACCCCCCAAAGGGAAAAGTCCACTTTCCTTCCAAGTTCGTATTTGTTGCCTTAATCCCCACACCAGAAAAATGTACAGTCCAAATTTAATCCTACCCCATGTCATATCAGACACTGAAGCTTTTGATCCGCTTCAGAACATACAGGATTTATTTGAAAGCTTTTTGACGTATGCTTCACATCTTTCAACTTAATAAAAATCTCCAGCTGGCCTCAAGTTCAGCCTTCCCAAGAGGTAAAATGAAAAGTGGCAAATTGTCTCGCCGCATTCTGGCCACGCTCAGAAGACTGAGGTAGAAATAGGATGTGTGAGAGAGGCAGGGAGTGGGAGAGGAAAAGGGAGATGTCTGCGTGGGTGGGGTAAAGAGAAACAAAAAAAGACATTTCTTGAAGAGAGACTGCTGAGGCGGGAACAGGGATTGAGGTGAACTGAACGGAAACCTTTAATGGCATTTAAATAACAGCAATAATACATACTTCAAAAAGATAAAAATGTATAAAAGAGCGTATAACAAAATAGGAATCAATGTATTGTTGAAGGCTTTCACGGCCGGAATCGCTGGGGTGTTGTGTGGTTTGCGGGCTGTATGGCCATGTTCTTAGTAGGGACCTTTGGTAATCATTATGGATCCTGCCACATGCCAGCATGGCCAATTGACCATGCTGGCAGGGGCTGATGGGAATTGTAGTCCATAACATCTGGAGTGCCAAAGGTTCGCCACCACGGTCAGCATTTTCTCCTGACGTTTTGCTTGCATCTGTGGCTGGCATCTTCAGAGGATCTGGTGATAGTAAAGCAAGTGGAGTATATATACTTGAGGCAGTGGTGGGATTCAAATAATTTAACAACTGGTTCCAGTGGTGGGATTCAAATAATTTTACAACTGGTTGTTTACAAGCACCATTTTAACAACTGGTTCTGCCGAAGTGGTGCGAACCTACCGAATCCCACCCTGACTTGAGGAATTTCCAGGGTGGGAGAAAGAACCATTTGCCTATTAACAAGTGTAAAGGGTGCAATTAGCAAGCTTGATTTGCATGTGTTGGGTGGGATCCACCCATTTAGCATGTGAGTAACCATGAAGATAGCATAATCAACTGGTGAGGGCATCTGCATTGTAGTAGCCTGGCCTTGTGATCCTTTTGATTGCTTACTGCCTAGAGACGTGGTGGCGAACCTTTGGTGCTCCAGATGTTATGGACTATAGTTCCCATCAGCCCCTGCCAGCACGACCAATTGCCATGCTGGCAGGGGCTGATGGGAATTGTAGTCCATACCATCTGGAGCGCCAAAGGTTCGCCACCACTGGCCTAGAGACATCCTTTGTCTGGGTGGTGCTCATTAGTCACAGTCTTAAAAAATGGGAATCTTTATATATATTTTAAAAACCCACTAAAATGATAGATTAAAAACTGAATAAAATGTTTCAAAGGTTACATGAAGAACGCCTTGCAATTACAATGCAGAGAAACCTGGCAGTCACCTGTAAGACTTCTCTTGAGCCATTGTCCAGAAGGAAGAGGGTTTTCTGTTGGTTTGTAAGAATGCTGTTATCAATCAGCGAGGGTGCCAGGAACTTCCCCCTAGCTGCATTATATAAAGGACAACGGTGAAGGAAATGATGACTTTTCACAAGTCATGTTACAAATGCAAAGCCTTTCATGGCGTGGCGTTTTCAACTCCCTACCAGATCTCAGGGAAGATGGCATGATGTTACATCTTGCCAAGGAGATTGCACATCACAGTTTGGGTTCGGGAAGTAAATAAAAATAGTTGGATATGTTTGTTTTCCCCAAAGAAATACCATCTTCTGGGCATGGAGCAGTAGTCACTAGGATGTTGCGTGGGGAGTTACATCTTGCCAGGGGAGATTGAGGTTAAAGAGCAAATAAATACAGGCAGCCTGCTAAGAAATTGTGCTGAAAAGGGAGCATGGGTAATCAAAAGAATGAAATTTTAAGGCAACCTGTCTGGGATAAGAGGAGCATCTTCGGTGGAAAAACTACAGTGGATAAACATTAATTGATTAAGAGGTGAGTGATCCCATCTGGAAGATCACTCAGCTAGATCAGATTGCTTACCACTGTGATTTCCAACATGGTGCCCATGAGCAGAAGCGTACCGGGGTAAATGGCGCCTGGAGACAAATTGTCTCCAGGACACCCCCCAGGATCTGTCTCCCCACCACCTTCGCTCCGCCCCCTGATGCCCCAGGCTCCACCCCCACTGCCCTCGACCCTGCCGATGTCACCATGGGCATAGGCAAGGTCTAGGGTGCCCACTTCCCCCCCACAGACTCCCCCTGCTGGCTGGGCTCTCAGCCCGCAGCCTGCAGCCTGCAGGGGGGAAGGAAGGGAGGGGGGAGTCCAGGGTGGGGTTGAGGGTGCTTGGAGGCAGCAGGAAGTTCTGCTGCCTTGTCGTTTTTTGCGTGCCTCGGTCGGGTTGAGGCACGCAAAACGACGAGACAGCAGGACTTCCTGGTCACATGGGGGCGATTTTGCGCCCCCACGTGACCAGAAGAGTGGCGCCCGGGGATAAGGGGTACCCCTTGTCCCTAGGCAGATACGCCACTGCCCATGAGCAGTGTGGTACTCAGATACTTCTCTTGGAGTCCACTCCTTTCTGCTCCAAAGCAAAGAGCCGATCCTTGTTTTTCTTTCCCCTCGTTGGCAGAAGAGAGGCTTCTGAAGATCCCAGGAGGCATCACCTTTTCCCCTGTCCAGAGTTCCCATTCAGGTCTGCACAGTCCCAGTCTTATGTTTGGAGGCTGGAAACTCCTCCTCCTCTTCTGGCAGGCAAGTTCTTGGGGAGTTCAACCTCTGACTCCATGTTCAGTGAATGGATGGCCCATGGGAACTTTGGTAAGGCAGCTCTGGCTTGGATTCAGAGTATGGGAATCACCAACAAGGTCTGGAGGAATTGATGAAATCCTGGAAAGAACATAAGAGGAACGACGTTAGATCATACCAGTCGTCCTCCTATTCTGGCATCCTGTACAAACAGTGGCCGACCAGGTGCCTTCAGAAGGTCTGCAAGCAGGGCATGGAACACTGTCTCTCCCTTCCCCAGCAATGGTATTCATAGAATCATAGAGATGGGAGAGACCCCAAGGGCCATCAAGTCCAATGAACACACAATCAAAGCACTCCTGACAGATGGCCATCCAGCCTCTCTGGAGGAGCAGCAGTGGCGTAGGAGGTTAAGAGCTCATGTATCTAATCTGGAGGAACCGGGTTTGATTCCCTGCTCTGCCGCCTGAGCTGTGGAGACTTATCTGGGGAATTCAGATTAGCCTGTACACTCCCACACACGCCAGCTGGGTGACCTTCGGCTAGTCACAGCTTCTTGGAGCTCTCTCAGCCCCACCTACCTCACAGGGTGTTTGTTGTGAGGGGGGAAGGGCAAGGATATTGTAAGCCCCTTTGAGTCACCTACAGGAGAGAAAGGGAGGATATAAATCCAAACTACTACTCCTCCTCCTTCTCCTTCTCCTCCTCCTCCTCCTCCTCCTCCTTCTTCTTCTCCTTCTTCTCCTTCTTCTTTAAAAACCACCAAAGAAGGAGACTCCACCACACTCCAAGGTAGTGCATTCCACTGTCGAAAAGCCCTGACAGTCAGGAAGTTTTTCCTGATGTTTAGGTGGAATCTCTTTTCTTGATTCAGAGGTGCACAGCCTCTAAACAGGAAGTTTTCATTTAGCCATCATTGCTAATAGCCATTAACAGATCCCTCTTCCCTGAATGTGCCGATTCCCTCTTTAAAGCCAGCTAAAGTACTTGCCATCAATATATCGTGTGGCAGGGAGTACCATACCTTAATCACTTTGAAGCAAGAAATAGTGCCATCCTTGTCGAAGGGGAGAACAGTTGCTACCATGTTTCCCCGAAAATAAGACAGTGTCTTATATTAATTTTTGCTCCCAAAGATGCGCTATGTCTTATTTTCAGGGGATGTCTTATTTTTCTGTGTTCTGTTCGTCGGGCGTGCTTCCAAACAAAAACTTTGCTATGTCTTACTTTCGGGGGATGCCTTATATTTCGCACTTCAGCAAAACCTCTACAACGTCTTATTTTCAGGGGATGTCTTATATTCGGGGAAACAGGGTGTGTTTGCCTGGACAGAGTTCATGCAAAATATAGCTGATGCTGCAGGACTGAGCAAGAAATTCCAGCCGCAGGCCTAGATCCAGACTGCATTGCTGATGTAACTCACTGTAACTCCAAGGTTGGCTCCTGCAATGATGTGTCGTTTCAGGCCAGCAGAAGGGCTGCCTTTCGCCTGGTGAAGCGGTCGGTTTTAAACTAGAGAGAAAAGGAAGCCAGGTGCACATTCCCTGATCTACTTGGAGGAAGGGCAGGATAAAAAATGGTATTAATTCCAAACCCAAGTAATAACATACCAAAGTTGAGGGAAATGTTGTTTGCTTTGATTTTTGAGTCTTGATGTAGTGAGCATCACATCCAAGTCATCAACCATAGAGGAAGCTGCAGGGACAGGGACTCGTCCCAAAGGCAGATAGTGAACTTTTCCAGAATAACAGTGAAATGTGTCCCCTTTGGGGGATTTCTTTTGCTGTGGGGAACAGGGCCAACTCCCCCCCCACCCCACCCCTGCTGACATTTCTATTAGAGATCAGAGTATTTCCCAAATCAGGATGGAAAGCAAGAAGTATTTGTGTTCATTTCAGGTGGCTTTTTAGAACATTATCTGTGTTGGTGTTTACCACGCAGAGAAGCGGCTAACACACTGAATAAAACAGTAAAAGGTAAATGTTTATTAGGAAGTACACTTAGGATAGGAAAGATGGAAAGATAGCATGCTGTTATCTTGCTAGCTAAGAGGAGTCTCTGCTACTAGTTTTCTAGAAGCAGCAGAATATTAGACCTCAGAGCACCAATCTAAGGATCAGAGGTGGCACAAAAGGACAAAGGGGTCACTAACTTTACAGCCCTCTCTAGCTGACTATTTGCCCACCCCCTGCTGGGTCCTATTCTCAATTCCTTTGCACATTAAACATTGCGGCATCCAATAGTAGCTTGTGGTGTTCATGTCATATTTCTATCTCTATGTTATTCCCCACAACTGCATCCAAACCCCTCCGAACGACAAATCTACCTCTCACTCGCTGGACATTGGTACCTTTTCTTGAGGTTGTGCAAATTCCCTTTCTAAGAAGTCTGACTTCCAAATGGAGTTGAAAGCTTTCTGGTTCACCGCCAGCTTCAGTGGTCTCGCCCCGCTTTGGTGTCTAGTGGTTTTATAATACTTTAGATAGACCAAGAAATATTTTCAAAATGCAGGATCTCAGGAAACGTTTGCATGAATACCAAAATACGGTTCATCAAAAGATTTAAAAAGATCAAATAAAATGTAATCTTATTTTTTTTACCCTCTGGCTACTTCCAAAACTCGCTGTCAAGCATGAAGGTGCTTCAGGCTCACTTTTCTTCAAGGTTTATTGAAATGTATCAGCCTGTTTCCGGTATAGTGAAGACAGAGCATTGAGATGATGCTCAGGGCAGCAGAAAGGACAAGAGAAACAGAAGCTTCTTTGTGTACAAGTTGTTTCCCGCAGAGCAGGAGATGATCCTGAAAATGAAGGTGTGTACCTCCCTCACCCCCAGTGCCGCGCCGCAAACCATCAATGCATCTTTACAACCTCATAAAGACTGTTTTGCTGTGATGCCACCTGTCACGTTCTAGGCATGATGGAGATGAAAACATGCAAAAAAAAATTCCCACTTGGTTGACGCTGTCGTTAAATAAATATGTGTATGTGTGTGTGTGAAATACTAGACATGCTTTTGCAGAGTATCAATTTATGCTTGCTCTCGTCTTAGGAAGGCATCGGGGGCACTGCTTGAACTTGGGATTAAGAAGACTGTAAAACAAGCGTCATAAAGATGTAATAGATTTCTGCCTTTCCCCCCTTTTCTCGGTTCTCACTGAGGCCAGGCGCAATCCACCAGGAAGCTTCTGAGTGCAATTGCTAGGGAAACAACTGAGCAATGTGCAGGAGTACATTCTAGGGGATAAATTTCCTATCTGGAAAGTAAGGGGACTAAAGAACAGCACTTTTTGGCAGGCAGCACCCGTTTCCAGAGTTTTCTTTTTTACACTCAGGGATCCTCTTACACTGTAGGACTCTCTGCTGCATTCATTATTTTTGATTCCTGTCAATTTCATGCATGCATACGGGCAGTGGTGGGATTCAAATAATTTAACAACTGGTTGTTTACAAGCACCATTTTAACAACCGGTTCTGCCGAAGTGGTGCAAACCTGCTGAATCCCACCACTGCATATGGGGCAATAAAGTAGTAGATTATAAAATGTTAAAAATAGGGCTATTCTGAATGTAGGCTTACAAACATTGGGTGGAGCTGAAATGTTCCCCAAAGTTTCCTGAGCTGTTCCTTCTGCGTTGTTATTTGCAGCTGTTTTTTTTTCTGATATGTGCTGCTGTTTGGGGGGGAACCCCCCCTGAAGTCATTACAGCCAGTCAGAGATCTTTCCCCGACTCATTACAGCCAGTCAGAGATCATGTGATGAACATGACGACGTCACAAGGCTATGGAGCCAAGCCGATTTTGCTACGTAACCAAGTCATGAAGCCGATTCACAGCAAGGGTCAGATACTTTCTTGGAAGAAGGTATGGGTGGGAGGGCAAGAAAGAAGTTGCTAAGGCTAGACTGGCCAGGGAAGTCTGCCCCTTGTGGCTCCTACTGGCATAGCCACATTGTATTGTGACAGCCTTAGGGAGGGGGGAACAAAAAGTTCAAGAGAGTGTCTCGGCTGCAGGATTCTAATCTGGGCAGCACTGAACATCAGCATGAATGCAGGATAAATTCTGGGAGTCATTTTGTGGGAGTATATTCCCTTCAGCCCTACCCCAGCAGTGGCTTGCCACAGTCTGTTCAGGCTCCAGTATTTTGCAAGCTGCCACACCCCCAAAAAGAAAAATTCAGTGGCTCTTAATTGGATTATGATCCAGTTTCCCTGACAAAGAGGTCATTCTCCCAATTCCCGTTCAGCTGGCGAGATGTGCTTGTTGTTCTGAGATTGACAGGCTGTTTCCTAATGACAAAGTCCTTCTGCCCCAGAGGTTAGCATCATTATTTCTTTGCCAGGTCACTCTTCTGCAAAGATTTACCTGTTTCGAGGGTAGCTCTGAATGACACATTGCACTATGGAAATGAAGCGGTGACTTTTTGGCCTCTCCGGCAGTAGCAGAAATGGAAGCAACTGCCGAGTGGTGCCGAAGGAGGTGGAAGAGTCAGCAGGGAACTTTTATTTTCCTAGGTTGTAACCTTTGGGCAGTGACCCTAAACACACTTTATTTATGTTATGTACCCCATACAGCATTGTTCTCCGTCCCCCATTTTATCCTCACAATAATCACCCCCCCCCCCCAAGGTAGTTTAGGCTGTCAGCAAGCATCTATGTCAAAATGGGGCTTTGAAACTGGTACTATACCCTAAAATTCTGCACCGTGCCAGGCATAATCCTCATCGAACTGTGCAGGGTTTCCTTCTGAGTAAACATGCAAGTGCTTGAGGAGAGCATCAGTTGAATCAATGGCCTGCAGTGAAATGATTAAAGACGTGGCTTTGCTCGGGAATGAACTTCAAACCACTTAAGGCTTTAGAGCAGAGTATCCATGCCTGGTCCTCCAGAAGTTCATGAACTACAATTCCCATCAGTCCCTCCCAACATGAGCATTGGCTACACTGGCAAGGTCTGATGGGAATTGTAGTTCATGAACATCTGGAGGGCTGCGAGTTTGACACCTGTGACTTAAGGCTTTATAGCAGAGTATCCACTCCTGGTCCTCCAGATGTTCATGAACTACAATTCCCATCAGTCCCTCCCAACATGAGCATTGGCTATACTGGCAAGGGCTGATTGGAATTGTAGTTCATGAACATCTGGAGGGCCACGAGTTTGACACCTGTGACTTAAGGCTTTAGAGCAGGATATCCACTCCTGGTCCTCCAGATGTTCATGGGCTACAATTCCCATCAGCCCCTGCTAGCTGCTTTAGAGGATAATCCATAGAAAAACTGATTGAACCATTTTGGAACTTGTGCAAGGTTTTCACAGGAAAACATCCTGGTGAATGTTGACCTTACTTGGTTAATTGATAGGGTTGCCACTGAAAGATAAATAATCACCCCCTGTAACTCAATGGATCAGACATATTGTACATAGATGATAATTGCATGTAGCCATATTTTTAGATGTCTGGAAACCTTTTATAGATATTTGCGTGTCTACTTGCCACCACTGTTGCAGTTTTATTTTTTCCGAGATCTGTAATATATGTTTTAAACCAATTAACATCAACCCTCTCAAATACCTATCATTAAAACAATTAACAGCAGAGTTGGCCGCTACATATTAGCTGCCAGCTCTGCTTGTAATTGTTTGAATGATGTGTATTTGAGGGGGTTGGTTTTAATTGGTTTAAAACATGTTTTTAAAAAAATTGTGTCCGTTTTAAATTGTGAGCTGCTTTGGTGGCCCTTGAAAACACAGAAAGGAAAAATACAAATGTGATAAATAAACAAATTGTGTCCATTTCCTCTTGGGCAACCGATCTCTGTAGTGTGGAGATAGCTATATTTCCAGCCCCACCTGGAGATTGGGAACCCTGAAACTACCACTTCGACGTACATAGGTTTGGCCTACATTTGTTGCCATTGTTCCACAGATGAGATACAAGCCAAGCTGGGGTTGCCAGCTCTGGTTTGGGAAATACCAGGAGATTTTGGGGGGTGGAGCCCAGAGAAGATAAGGACTTTACCATGGTACAGTGCCATAGAGTCCACCTTCCATTTTCTCCAGTGGAACTGATTTCTGCAGTCTGGAGATCAGATAGAAAAGCTGGAGGTCTCCAGCCCCCACCTGGAGGGTGGTAACCCTTTAGATGGCTCTTATTGGCTGGCCACCACTGCAGGGGCCACTTGGCTCATTTTGTTCCAGGAGTGCTTTAAGAACCCAGCCCGGCCCTGTCTGAATAGAAAGAACTCAAGGTTGTTTTGTTAGCTGTTAAAAAAATGAAACAAGCTATCTTGCATTTCCTGCAAGATTTCAAATAGGAACCTATTTTGAGACTTTGACGGCATGAGCCATTATCTAGATGCCATCGATCGGACTCTTTGCTAATCCATGGAATGGGGATCAATCTCCTTTAAAAAGCCGAACTGTCACTCCATGGGGAATCCAGTCTTCCCACAGTGATCCCTGAACTTCTCAGAGTCTCCTGATCTGCTAAAACAAATCTGGGGCTTTGGGCCCGTCACTGATTTATTTTGGACTGTTGATAAAAATTCACACTCTTCAAAA